>NC_058409.1:146650038-146950038 GCF_002201575.2 Neomonachus schauinslandi
TTTCCTTTCCTTTCCTTTCCTTTCCTTTCCTTTCCTTTCCTTTCCTTCCTTCTTTCTTTCTTTCAGGAATATTTAGAGAGGAGTGATACTTCCGGGAACACAGAAAGGAGGTGATATTTTAGAACTAAAGATAAAGACGCTTAGAGTTATGGCACTTCTGTAAATGAAATATAGTTGAGATCTAATGTTATATTAGTTTCAGATGTACCACACAGTGATGTTACAACTTTACACATTACTCAAAGCTCACCCTATAGGCATAGTCACCCTCTGTCCCCATGCAACATTATTACAATATCATGGACTGTGTCCATGACTTACTTATTTTGTAACTGGATGTTGATACCTCTTAATCCCCTTCACCAGTTTTGCCCATCTGCCCAACTCCTTCCATCTGGCAGCCACCATCTTGTTCTCCATATTTAGGAGTCTGTTTCTGTTCCTTTCTTTGTTTTGTTTTGTTTTTAGATCCCACGTATAAGTAAAATCACGCAGTATTTGCCTTTCCTTGTCTGACTCATTTCATGTAGCTTAATACCTTCTAGGTCCATCCATATTTATGGCACCTTCATATGCACGTATTAGCACAGGTAAGAACATTAAATTTTGGTTTTGATAAGCAAATCTTTCCCATTCAATGCACTTGCTCTGGAAGTGCTCTACATGGATAGAGAATAAAGCAGAGTGGATCATGTGTTATGCAAACGACAAATGCCGTTCCCTAACATAAGTTACTTTCTTATTATTGGTTACCTGGTTATGGTCTCACTCCTTATGGTTGAGATACACCCATGAGTGCCTGTTGAGTGTGCACATGTGTGCTTGTATATGTGTGTATGTGTAGGCTCTAGAAAGGCTATTTAGCAGGGATGTATCTTCGCTTTGGGAGCCATAACAGGAGACTGATTTATCTTGAAAAAACAAAGATGATTTTTGAAAAGAAATACTCAAAGCCTCCAAGTAGCTTGCCAATACGACCTGGTGGGTGCCTTGGATGGCTTGTGGGCTCATGTTCACAATCCATGGCCCTGGCTCTTACTAAAAGTCTCACTGGGGTCTGGAACCCCTGGCAGAGAGAGTATGGGAAGGCTTATCTTGCTGGATCCGCACCTACATGAGCCTGGCGCGGGTCCAGATTCTATCAAATCTCAGGTCTCCAGAAGCTTGGTCTCAGTGCATGTTCATCAGGTGTTACATAAGGAAAGATTCACAAGTTCAGATTTGCTGCGGGTACATTTCACTCACAATTTCTCTTCTACAAATGATGCTATTTGCTTTTAAACTCATTTGCGGATGGGATGGGATGTACAGTGGACCTGAAGGATGTGTAGGTTTCATAACTTCAAGAGTTTAGACTTTTAATTCTAAAATGCTTGGAGACAGTGTGCTGATCCTTCCGTGCACCCTCCTTCCTGCTGACACCTGGGGTCTCCCAGGAACCTGTGGCACCTCCGAATCCGTACCTCCTTTCTTCTAGTCTGTGTTGGGCTTCCCGTCAACACATCTCTCCTTTCTGGAATCTGCCCTGTCTTAGACCATATGTAGCTGAACTAAATTTTAACATATTGAATTCATTAAACTGGAATTTGCTATTCCCAATTACTAATTTGAAAACCAGATAAGTAGGATTATTCTCTTTCTCTCTTAAACAACAAACAGAACTAAATTACCTTTTCACTGATATGATAAAGTGGTTGTGTGTGTGTGTGAAGACCCTCACCCGAAGAAAGCTTCAGAATATCCACATCTTTGATTAAATTCTTTTCAATAAGACAAGGGGCTCCAGTTCTGTTTGAAGTGTCTCTTTGCCCTGAGACTGGGCAGCCTCACCCAGGTGGACGCGGCCATGTTTATCTGGGGCATTTTCTGTCTACGGTAGATGTTCATTCAATATGTGGGAAACTGAATGGAATCTTTCTGTGATTTTTTTTTTTTTTTTGAGTTAGGCTACAAAGCCCTATTTTAAAATTCACTTTCACTGTGAACTAGAGTTAGAAGCAGAAAGGGAAGAAAAGGCAATCAATGTTTCACATATTTCTTCTCTTATGTTATATAACTAGTCGAGGGTTGTCCATGTTCACTGAATTTGAAGGTTTAAGAATAAAACTTTCCCCGACAAACAGTTATAGCATTAAGTTGTGAAACACAAATCCATCAGATAGAAATCATATTTCCAATGTGCTTTCTCACAGGAGAAGAGAATAAAAATAAGAAATCACAGCAGAGATCTTTCCTATTTCTCTAGAAATGATGGATCCTGGCAACAGCGACAGAGACACACGCACAAAAGGAAACCAGTTCTAATTGCTCCTTCTTGATGTTCTCATACAGCACTGAAAAGAAACAGTGTTCGACTTGATAAAAATCATTTTCCCCTCGAGCCTTTTATTTTATTTTTAATTTTTTTGCCAGCAGAAATGGCCATTAGCTCCTGGATGGAAGTGTTCAGGTTGGCAGAGGCTGCTTGCACCAGCCCCCTGGCTTCCTCAGCTCCCTCTTGATTAGCAAAATCGCATTAACCTCAGGGAAGACAAAAGACTGTCATTGCATAACTTTTAAGAGCAAAAGAGAATCTAAGAGCAATTTAATTTGGGGAAACAGAACATAATGAGCCTCAAACAACCTAATCTATCCCTAAAGCAGATAAAGTAATTTTAAGGTTTGTTTTCCACAATCAGCCAAGTGTTGGAGCTGTTGTTTTATGATTTTCAATGTCAGAGACATGTGATCTGATTATCCATTTCAGAAACCCAGAAATAAGGCAAAAAGTTGGTTCTGATCCAGGGCAGAGCTAAATTTGCTGAGAGGTGTCTGATATCTCTCAGCTGCAGGATGAAAAACACTTCTTCAAAGACAATCTTCAGAAACACCCATGTATCTGGGCGGCCTTCACTTGAGGAGTCCACCTGTGACCTGGAGGGCTGCGTGGTCCTGGCATCCTGCTCCTCAGCATGCGAGCCCAGCTCCCCTTGCCTGCAGCTGCAGGCGCTCTGCCACACTGTGACAGGAATCAGAGCCGAGCAATTAGTAGCAGTGCTGGGGCCAGAAGAGATTTATGCCTTAGGGCATCCCTGGTGCTCAGTTTGCAAACTCCAATAGCCAGGGGCATCATCAAACTCTGTGAGCAAAACACAGAAGTGGGTGCAGCCACCCCTCCCCCGCCTCCGCCGGCTGCCTAGTTCCTTCTCAGGAAAGGCAGCAAGTACATGAGCCTGGCAAATAATAGGAAAACGGTTCTCTTTTGTTACCCAGGCTCTCTGATCAAATGACAGTTCTACATCTTCGGGGCAAGCCACTCTATTTTTAAATGGAGAAATTTCTAGAAGAATTATTACATCTCCAAAATATTCTGAGATTCGTTTGCTTTTTTTTTTTAAGGTTTAGTTTATTTATTTGAGAAAGAGAAGACAGAGGGAGAGCATGAGTGGAGAGAGGGGGGAGTGAGAGGGAGAAGCAGAATCCCCGCTGAGCAGGGAGCCCGATGTGGGGCTCAATCCCAGGACCCTGGGATCCTGACCTGAGCTGAAGGTAGACACTTAACTGACTGAGCCACCCAGGTGCCCCACTGAGATTTATTTGCTTATGTGTATTTCCATTAGCATTGTCCTTTGTATACAGGAATACTATAATACTACAGAGCTTGGTAAATTGTCACAAAATCAGCTACTACCTGATAAAGAAATGGAATCCATAGCATTCTGGAAGTACTCCAAATGCCCCTTTGAATGGCCACCTACCGTCCTTCTGGAAGACTGCCACTATCCTGAGTTCTATCAGATTAGCTTTGCAGGTTCTTAAACTTCATATAAATGCTGCCATTTAGCCTGGAGTCTTTGTGCAATGTGGCTTCTTTGCTCAATGTTGTATGTGTGAGATTAATCCACATTGTTGTATGTAGCACTTTATCAATTTCCATTGTTTCATAGTGTTCCTTGGTATAAACATAACACAGTTTCTATATCCATCCCACTGTTGCTTTTTCCAGTTAGGGGCTATTTTAGATAATGTTGCTACGAACATTACATACAGGTACATATGTGGGTGCACTGTTGGGCATTGTGTAATTTATCTGATACCATATGACAAATGTCCCCAAAACTGAGTGTGAACAAAGCCCCTTATCATTTCTCATGGTTTTGATGGATTGTGAGTTTTGGAAGGGCAGTTTTTGCCTGTGGTCTGTCCTGCGGTTGTGGTCAAATGTCAGCAGGGACCACAGGCATCTGAGGTCACGACTCCCATGGCCATTGAGTGGGTTGTCATTATTGCTGGGAAAATTGGTTCCTCTCTGCGGAAGTCTATCCATGAGGCTGGTTGAGTGTCCTTGTGACTGGCTTTGCGCCAGAGCGAGTGAGCCAAGAAAGCAGGATTTCCCTGGATCTGTTTCTATATTCTCTTGTGCCTCTTGGTTCTTAGTGACTTATTTCTGCCTCCTGGTGGGCATGGGAACTGCTTGCTGAATGCTAGGCACCAATTATGAATATCCGTGGAAATATGTGAGTCTTTTGCCCTGGTCATTTTCCTTAAGGAAGATGTGCTTCTCTTTACTTTGGAGGCATTCCTGTGATGAGCAGGTCATTTCAGTCCCACGTGGATTAAGCTGGAAAAGACTGGGTCCTTGTTTTCTGGTTCTGTGGTTCTTTCTGAGAATCTGGCAAGTTCACAAGGGCACCTCCTTTTTGAAGGCCTTGAACATCAAGTTCTGCCCCTCCTTATATCTTTCTGCCTAAAGCTGCCTAAAGATCAGCAAATGCCTGAAGAGAACAGATGGTTATGCTCACCTGAATGCATTTCCCTCTTCTGCATGATTTGGCCTCTCAAGTCTGTGATGCCTCAGGAACTCTAAAGTCCATGTTTTGAATCAGCAGCCAACCTTGACTCAGGTTCCCGAACTCTCATTTGCTGTTTTTTGCTCAGATATTTATCTCTGCGTCCTGCAATGCTTATGAATTAACAAACATCGTAAGGAGTAAAGTATCATGGGGTGCCTGGGTGGTGCCATCGGTTAATCATCCAACTCTTGGTTTTGGCTCAGGTCATGATCTCAGGGTTGTGAGATCAAGCCCCATGTTGGGGTCCGTGCCCAGTGCAGAGTCTGCTTAAGACTCTCTCTGCCCACCCCCTATGCTCTCTCTCTATCTCAAATAAATCAATAAATCTTGGGGCGCCTGGATGGCTCAGTTGGTTAAGTGACTGCCTTCGGCTCAGGTCATGATCCCAGGGTCCTGGGATCGAGCCCCACATCGGGTTCCCTGCTCGGCGGGAAGCCTGCTTCTCCCTCTCCCACTCCCCCTGCTTGTGTTACCTCTCTCGCTGTCTCTCTCTCTCTGCCAAGTAAATAAATAAAAATCTTTTTAAAAAACTAAAAAAATAAATCTTAAAAAAAAATAAAGTATCACATAATTCTGGACTCATCTCTGGGAGTTCCTCTGGGACAACCTATTATAATTTCTGGCTGCCTAAGTAGTTCTATGATGCATTTAAGCAAATCTGAGGGGTTTTTCTCAGGATTTTCTAGTTGTTTTCAGTAGTGGACTGATCTAAAAGAGTTTATTGTACCATCATCAGAAACAGAACTTATTCAGGTTTTTAAATGAGACGTGCATTTGGGATGCTGGAGCATTCAGAGAAAAGAAGAATCATAAATGTCATAGTAGGCAGAAAAATGCTATCCCCAAAGGTGTCCACATCCCTCATCCCAAGAACCTGTTATGTTAATGGCAAAGAGGAATTAAGGCAATGGATGGAATTAAAGTTGATAATCAATCTGAGGACAGGAAGATTAATCTGAATTATCCAGTGGATCCAATATAGTCAACAGGACCCCCATAAATAGGAGAAGGAGACAGAAGAGAAGTACAAGTGACAGAGAGACCTGAAGATGCTAAGGCCGGCTTGAGAGATGGAGAAAGAGGGTCATGGGCCGAGGGATGCAGGTGGCTTCTAGAAGCCAGAAGAGGCACAGGGGCAGGATATCCGCACCCCCCCCCCCACCCCCGCCTCCAGAAGGAATACAGCCCTGCCAGCATCTTGGCTTCAGCCTCATGCAATTTCTGACCTCTGGAACCGTAAGATAATACATTTATGTTGTTCTCAACCACAATTTTGTGGTAATGTGTTACAGCAGCAATAGGAAATTAATGTATGTGGGCCCATAGTGTATTATTAAATACAGCTGTTTAAATATCTACGAGAAAACCATGCTCTAGCTCTATATGACCCTGCAAAGTGCACGGCCGGACATCCCAGGCTGGTCAGGTGGAATTAGTGGCACATGTATGCAGCAGTGAATCGACAGAGAAATATGGCTTTTCTTAAAATTTCACAGCCGTGTCACGTCAGAGTGGCCCCCTTCCAAGTCACCCGGATGGAGGCGGAGTAGGGAAGGTGTGCTCCCCTGGCTCACATGCTGCCTCCCCCGGCTCACCCTCGCACACCTGCTGCTGGCGGCCCCCCCCTCACCTTGAGCACGGTGTGTCTTCACAAGCTTCCAAATCCCCTCAGGGCCTTACATTTCCAAAGGGCAGGCACTGGGTCTTATCCACTGCTGTGTTTGACTGTAGTAAGAACAACAGAATGCATACTTAATCATTATTGATTGAAGTGAATTTAATTAAAAGAAATAGAAGGGATTCAGGAATTGAAGAGCTCACAGGGAAAATGGCTAGGGAAACTTAATGATGTTTTGTGCTCGCCACGATAAATTACAAAGACGGAAACCACATGAAAACATTATCGGGTATAACCCACCCTTAAGGAGTCAAAAATCCCAAGGTATATTTATTATTTTTTTAAATTGTTTTACAAAATGCCCTGCAAATCCCATGCCACTTGCCATGGACCTCCTCAGACACCAGTGCCCGGCTCTGCTCCCCCACTCTTCTCTCCCCCACGGCATGGACTGTAATTTGGAAATGCCGAAATTCAGATTTTTGTGGACTCTTGAAAATGTGGCGGGAGAAATTCGCACAATATCCATATGCATATACTTGATATTTATGTTCTAAGAACCTGTCCCCGACTGTAATTTTAGAGCAATTCAGGAGGAGAAGGAGAACGCTCATGATGGTGGATTTCTCAGGGAATGAAATGGAGAAGGAGAAGGTGGTATTTAGAGCAGTAAGGCAAAGTGTCCGAGGAGGAACTGTGGATCAGGGACAGTTAGTGAAAACTGGACAAAAGTGGTAGGTCAGATCAGGTGAGAAAACATGCAGGGCTGACTGGGGTCAGAACAAGAGTTAGCCAGAAAGCGGGTAGAAAAGAAGATCTGGGAAGGATGCAGGCAAGCCCCCAGCTTGAAGCATCAGGGGATGCTTGGGAGCTGCATGGGATCGAGAAAGGCAGGAAAACCAGGGAGCAGGATGGGCAAGATGGGAAACGCCCTCCCACCCTACACAGCATGCTGGCCCTGTCTCCTAGGAAGAGGGATTAATTTTTGCAAGATTAACCTTGCCCCTGATAAAGGGGAGTAAGCAGGTACCTGGGAATACCTGGAGAAGTGACACATTTGGGGAAGGGACCGCATCTGTGGAAGATCAGGTCAGCTGGGGTGGCAATGGGATGGCTGAATAGAGAATGCCCTGTGAAAATCACCACCCCGCCTTCAGTGAAAGAGTCTGAACCACCCACGTCGACGCTATTTAGGACAATAAAGATCTCCATCACACACACACATGTCCAAGGTAAGCAGAAAGATACCTAAATGTATTTGAATGTAAGCAACAAAAAGTCATTTCACTAAGACAGAATGCAAGAAGCAAACAATGAAGTTCGTAGGCTAGACTTAAAATAAAATGAATACTGTAAAATATCCTTTTTTCCATTAAACATCTGGACATTAAGTTTCAACTAATTTAGCGAAAAGAACTAAAAGACTATGGTAAAATATGACAGATCTCAGGTACCTAAAAATATCTCTGAATAAAATAAGCATAAAGTCTCTGAGGTAGAAATCGGGGTCAGCAATATTTACGGGTTAGTGCTTAGGAGCTTTTTAATAGGACCATTTCGGCACTGGCTTAGCATTCATTACTAAAGTTCCATCAAAGCAGGCCCAAATAATTGCATCAGGAGATAGACCTGAAAATATTTTGCATTCTTAGATGCCTATTCATTCTGAAATTAATGTGTAGTAAATGAAAGCAATTTGTATTAATGCATGTTCCGTCCATAATTTATTTTCGTTGGCTCTTTCTAGAATTAAATGTTCCTTGCAAATTTGCCATAGTAGCGTGAGCATTGTAATAAGCAATTCCAAAATGTAGTGGTTGGAAACCTGATCTATTCAATAGTCAACATTTTGCTGCAAAGTTTAGCTTGGTGTTATTTGCACAGTTGAAATGAGGGACATGAGCCATACTCCTAATCTTCTCCCCTGTCCATCCCCGCTTTTCTACCTGGGAAAGGCAGTGGGGCAAGCAGGTCCGATTCTGGATGAGACAGCCCCAAGGACCAGAGCTTTTTCTTTTCAATAGGCAATGCTTATTGACAAATGACGCCTCTTCAGACATGCTCTTGGTCACGTGGACAAGTCATCTCCATGCATGGTGCATACGCGGGGACTTTGTAAGATCCATGCTTCTTTTCCCCTGTGGGAATCTTAGTATTTTTCTGAACTTAATGATTGAGACAGAACTAGAATTTAAGTTTAATTTTGTACTTCACTTGAAGAGCATCTATTAAACAAACCTGTAGTGGAAATAATATTTCAAGCAAATACTCAAAGTGCTTAGATGAACACTGTTTTTGAGCACTGTCAAGTGTCTAGAAGCATCTATTTACTTGTAAACACTTGGATACTAATTAGAAGTCACTCTTGTTTCTTTATTAAGAAGTTTCCTTATGAATCCCTTTGAGATAAATTGTTTCAAGCATGGCTCTGTATAATATCTGCACATGTGAAAGTAACAAAATAAGTTTCCTTGAGAATTTTGCCTAGTTCCACTTCCAGCTAGATAAAACCAGGATCATTTAGCAAATATGCATTAAATCATTCTATAAACACGTGTTGAGGACCGGCTCTGCCCACGGGACTGTGCCAGGCACTGGGGCACAAGGTAAGGGAACTATTTATTGCCTTTACCTTTATCCTTTATCTGACTTCTAGTAATTCAGTGTGAACATGGAAAGGCTCCAGTGGGGATGCAAAGATGAAAGTATGAGACTCTATCTGCTGTCTTTAAGGTGGCCACAGATGTAGTGAAAAGAAGGGCCATATGCACCCCAATGTTCATAGCAGCAATGTCCGCAATAGCCAAACTGTGGAAAGAGCCAAGATGCCCTTCAACAGATGAATAGATAAAGAAGATGTGGTCCATATATACAATGGAATATTGCTCAGCCCTCAGAAAGGATGAATACCCAACTTTTACATCAACATGGATGGGACTGGAGGAGATTATGCTAAGTGAAATAAGCCAAGCAGAGAAAGTCAATTATTATATGGTTTCAGTTATTTGTGGAACATAAGGAAAAGCATGGAGGACATTAGGAGAAGGAAGGGAAAAATGAGGGGGGGCGGATTGGAGGGAGAGATGAACCATGAGAGACTATGGACTCTGAGAAACAAACAGGGTTTTAGAGGGGAGGGGGCAGGGGGGATTGGTTAGCCCAGTGATGGGTATTAAGGAGGGCACGTACTGCATGGAGCACTGGGTGTTATACGAAAACAATGGATCATGGACCACCACATCAAAAACCAATGGTGTATTGTATGGTGACTAACATAACATAATAAAATTTTTTAAAAAGGTGGCAATAATTATAAGGAAAGAGAAATCCATATGCACAGATAACTAGAATATGAGCTTTACTTTATTTTTTTGCAAACACTTCTCTAATACTCACTGTCTCCAAGGACTACTTATGTTATCAACTCTTCAGATCCTTGCCCAATGCAGGTGAGCTGGGTAATGCTAGTATCCTCATTTCTAGCACAAGGTACCGGGGGCCAGAGGGTTTAAGAAATGTTAATGCTGGCAGGGAGCAGGATCCAACACAGGTACCCTGAGCATTCAAATGAGGCTACCTGTCTTCGTGCAGCAAATGGCCATTGCAGGCTTGTTCAGACTTTGAGGTCTCAGGGCCCTTTGCTCTGTTAACATGAGCTGAGGACTCCCTGATGTCAGCTATGCAAATAAAATTAATTTAAATTTTTCCAAGAAAATGTACGTGATTAAAATCGTACTAGATTTTAGCTACTACTGCTATGAATTGCTACTTACAATAGTAGTTACTAAAACTGTGACCTTTTAAAAATATGCATTTATACATTTGGAAATTGCAAAGTAAAACCATTACATGTTAATATAGACAACATATTTCTGTGAAAAATGGCTATATTTTTCAAACATTGGTCAGAAAATTGAATCATGTTCTATTTTTACAAATATCTTTATTGTCCAGCATCATGGAAGACAGCTGGATTCTCAAACTGCTTTGTACTTAATCTATTGCAATACCACAAATCATGTAGCCTCTACACATTTCCACTGCACACTTATAAAAGAATGAGTTTTGAAAAAGCAAATGATGTCTCACATCTCAGTATTTTTATGGAAGTGGTTTGAACTTGGAGATCCCTGAAAAGTTCTCAGGGTAGATGCGCAGGCCACACTTTGAGAACTGCTCATTTATTGATTGTTGCCATATTTTGGGCACTGTGCATGGGGAATTGAAGAACATTAAAGAGAGACATCAAAAATCCCAAAAGCAGCGAAAGAAGATTGCTATGGGATTTCATGTTTCCTCAATGCCTTTTGACAAAAATTTTCAAACAGACAGCGAAGTTGACTCGATTTTATCATGAACCCCCGTGTACCCACCACCTAGGTTCTATCATTACTATTTTACTATACCTACTTTTTCACATATATAGCCATCAATCCATACCTCCCTCCATCCATCAAACTGTTTATCTTTGATGCGTTTTAAAATATATTGCATACATCAGCACAGTTCCTGCTAAAAATTTCATATCTATAAGATTAATGAGTCTCAATATTTGTGTACATGTTCTTTCCTTTCAATGTAATTTTTACCTATCATGAAATGCGTGTGTCTTAAGCACATATTCACTGCGCTCTGATAAACACACGCACCCCTGGATCCCAAACTCCTGTCTGGATACAGATCATCACCATCACCCAGAAAGCCCGGAGGTTGCTTCCCAGTCAACCACATCTTCATTCCCACAGGTCCGATGCTGGCGTTTTCTACCACAGATCAGTTTTGCCCACTACAGGACTTCATGAAGTCTGCACTCTTTTGTGGGACTTCTTTCACCCTATACAATGCTGTTTGCTACCACCCCATGTTATTGCACACATCAATACCTTGTTCTTTTTTATGGCTGAGTATAATTTTATTGTATGAATGTACCAGAATTTATGTCTTCCTTCTTCCACTGATGGCCACTTACACCATTTCTAGTTTTTGTCTATTTCGAATAAAGCTACTATGAACATTTTTGTGCAAAAGTTTCTTGTTTTTTTTTAAGATTTATTTATTTATTTGAAGGGGGGTAGGGGCAGAGGGAGAGGAAGAGAGAGTCCTAAGCAGACTCCATGCTGAGCATGGAGCCCAACAGGGGCTTAATCCCATGACCCTGAGTTCATGACCTGAATTGAAACCAAGAGACGGATGTTCAACTGACTGCACCACCCAGGTGCCCCTGCTCAAGTGTTTCTGTGAACGCATACCCTCATGTACCTTAGGTAAATGCTAATTAGGGAATGGCTAGGAAGGTTTAGTGTTATAAGAAAACTGCCAGAGCTTTTCTAAAATGGTTCTAAAGTGGTTGTACCATGTTGTTTTCCCGTCAACAACGTGTGAGAATTCTGATTTTTTTTCTCCAGGTCCTCTCCAATATTTGCTGTTTGAGGTCTTTTAAAATTTTTAAGGAGGGCACGTTCTGCATGGAGCACTGGGTGTTATATGCAAACAATGAATCATGGATCACTACATCAAAAACTAATGATGTAATGTGTGGTGACTAACATAACATAATAAAATAAAATTAAAAAATAAAAAATAAATTAAAAAATTTTTGCCATTCTAGGAAGTATGTAGTGGTCTCATGGCAGTTTTAATTTTTGATTTTCTGATGACAAGTGATGTTGAAGACTTTTCATGTGCTCGTTGGCCTTTAGCTGTGGGGATTTCTGATATGTTTCTGCCTGGGGGGGATCTGGGAAGTCTTCATGGAAGATGTAGAAGGGGCTCCGCAGGAGAAATCAGCCTGGAAGACACCCATGGTGGAGGAAGATGGGACAGAAACGCTAAAGCAGCAGTGTCTAGGGAAGGGAGAGGAACTCGGAGTTGCATGGAGAGTCAGGCTGCATGTCCCCCAGAATAGACTCATGCTAGAGGCCGAGATGGGTAATTGGTGATCTACATGAGGTCGTGGAGTGTATTCAGCGGGAAAATGAAGAAACCTCAGTTTGTTAATTCAGAGTTAATGAAAATTTTGAGAAGAATGAGATAACTGAACTTTTCTATATGCAAAACAGATGGAGTGGAGAAAGAATAGTATCAGGTGGCCAGGTAGGAGGTTAATGGAACAGCCTATGGGTAAGGCAGGCGTCAGTCTTGGGATCCGAGTCAGGTGATGGCATCGGGAGGGGGGAAGAAGCAACGGTATCATGGCATCAGGGAGAATTCAGGACACTGTTACTGTGATGTCTGGGACAAAGGAAAGGAAGTCCCGGAGATGACCCTGAGGCCGGTAGCCTACTCAACAGGTATGATGTCATTGCCATAAATAAGTGAGCATGACTGAGCAAAGCAGAACACGACTGATTTAAAACCCAGGCTGGGTGAGCATGGGAAGTCATCCAACCTACCAGAGCCACAACTTATTCACTGTAAAATGCACACAACTAGACCACCTACTTCATAACGTCATGGGAGTTAATTCACTTTATACATTTATTCCTTCAAACATATACTCCTGAAATGCGAAGAGGGATGCATAAAATACTATATGCAGTCAGTAAATGTTCAGTCTCTGAACAACAACACACAGGAAATTGAGACACGTCGTTGGGAGGATAGATCATTTATCCACATTCTGCACTTCTTTTGCACTTTGCCATTGACAGAGCGCTTTGGCTTGTATCCTCCAAACCATGGGATCAGCTCACCTGTGGTGGAAGCAAGAGATGGAGATGTGAAAACCATCTGAAGCCATGACCCAGAGGGAGCTCAGGCAGGGCAGGGGTCAGGAGGGAAGAGAAAGGAAACGCTGTGCAGACAGGAGCGGGTCAGTTCTCCAGGTAGGAATATGGGAAGCCTGCATCCAGAGAGAGGATGGGACAGGGAGAGATGCAGGGTGCAGACTCAGAATTCCAGGAGCCTCCCTGGGATTCTGCTTAGCATAACCATTCCAGATTGCCAGGTCCCTGAATGCCCAGGATGGTTCACTTTCCCTGCAGCCATGGATTTCTTCTCTCCAGTGTGAT
The DNA here is from genome assembly GCF_002201575.2 of Neomonachus schauinslandi. NCBI lineage: Eukaryota > Metazoa > Chordata > Mammalia > Carnivora > Phocidae > Neomonachus > Neomonachus schauinslandi. The sequence goes on from NC_058409.1 coordinate 146,663,499, forward strand.
GCCTCCTCTTGTGGTGTTCTGCTTCCTTCTCCAAAAGCTGCCTGTGAAATTGGACCCATTGATGCCCCTGGAGGCAGTGTAAGATCTGTGCCATGTGATACTAATTAACGAAATAACCAGATAATCCGACAAGCCTGGACCAGCTCACATTACCCATCTAGGCAGTCAGAACTGCCAAACAAGGACAGATTTATTCAACAGGAGAGAAGCTCACACATAAAAGAAACTGATGTAATCTCTGTGGATTGCACATAAGGCTTATATTAAAACAGAGCTTCTCCAAAAAAAAATAATAATAACCTTCAAAATCTTAGGTCAGAGCACATCAGAGAGAACTCTAAAGGGAAATACTAAAGATGCCTCAAATGTCTCATTCATTATTAACGGTTTCCGAGAGCAGGATGCTCTACAACTCAATGTCAGACCATGACATGGAATTCTCTGGAAAACAGAAGTTAGTTAGCATTTACCGGGAGACATCGACGGAAGTCACAGTTAGGCAAACAGTGTTTGTACAATATTTATTTGACAACCAGACTTCTTTGTGTCTGTCAAGGATGGAGTTAAGTGTGTGTTTATCTCTGCAGGTAAGAATGACTTTCCACCTCGATTCAGGAGACCACGGTACCTACCCCTGTTTTACGGGTAGCCCTGATATGGCCTCACCTGTCTGCCCAGTGTGGCAGCATGAGTCACGCGACCTTTCTTTCTTCTCTTTCTGCTGTTGGGTCTTGTAATCAGCAGCATAATTATCCCAGGACAGATTGTGTGATCTTTGATCTTCCATGCAAATAAAAAAGATGTGCTTTTCCCCAGGAAGCCTGACCTGCCAAACAGAGCTGGTGTCCCTGCTTTAGGATCCTGTAACGAGAGAAACTAGCCTCAAGCTCAAAGAGAAAGCATCTTTAATTGTATCATCTTCAGATGCTAATCCACTGCTACACCTCAATATGCGGAACCAGATAAAGGATCTTGAAAAAATTACTACTTAAATATGTGTTCAAGCAATCCCTTAATAATTAAGAATTTAAGTGCCCATATACTTCAGCGGTTTACACCTTCTGAATGTCAGAACTTGAAACATGAGGATATAAAAATTATTTTTATCTGTCTTTTCACGAAGTTATTTATCCTACTCAAGAGGTATTTACTGAGGTTCAGCTATATATCAACTGCGTGCTGGGTATTCCTCTAGGCAATAGAGCCACCGGATTAGAGAAGTCAGACTAGATCTTTATTCTCACGGAGTTTACAATTCTGTGGGGGAAAGACATATAATAAACAAATATGTAACAAATAGGTTCAACTACAAGTCCATGACTGTGTTGATGGAGACTCACAGGATGCCTACCCCTAGTATTGGTACCGCAGAGCGGAACGTGGGGCCTGAGGCTCATGTTGCCAGACCCCACACTTCACGGGTGTCTCCAGAATCCGTGCGGGAGAGGGCCCTGAGGTTGGTTCAGGCGGATCAGTGACTTGTTTGCTGGCACAGATGTCATCATGCTGGGCTTAACCAAGACCAGTGAGCAAATGAGATTTTGACACACGCTTTATTTTATTTATTTATTTATATCTCCAAAACGGAAGGTCACTAGGTATTTAAAAACAGTTATTTTTTTTTTTTTAAGATTTTATTTATTTATTTGACAGAGAGAGAGAGAGCGAGAGCAGGAACACAAGCAGGGGGAGTGGGAGAGGGAGAAGCAGGCTTCCTGCAGAGCAGGGAGCCCGATGCGGGGCTCGATCCCAAGACCCTGGGATCATGACCTGAGCCAAAGGCAGACGCTTAACGACTGAGCCACCCAGGCGCCCCTAAAAACAACTATTTTATCTGCTTGGAAAATATTTTTCATAATGTCAGAGATCACTGGGAAAACAGTGACTATTTACATGGATTGCAATGTCATGGGATTTTCCAAGATGCGTTTTATCTATACCTTGTTTAGTAGCCATTCACATTGGAGTATCCAGGGCTCCAGATCCTGGTCCAAACTGAGGAAGGTCTTTTGAACTACTTGGAAAGCTATCCTGACCCACTTACTTTAACATATTTTAGAAGGTTGCAGTAATTGAGAAAAATGGAAAGCACTTTTGGCATTCACTATGGGGTGAATAGTGGAGAAGAAATAATCCACTTTAAGTTGAAAGGGCTCTCAACTGTGAAGGTGACTTAAACCATTTCATATGTGAAATCATCAGCCATTTTTATTTCCTTGATAATCTTCATGCAATTTGACTTCAAAATCCTGTTAAAAGTCCATTCCATCTACTTGTGAATCTCTCTCATTTCCTCAATTCACAGATGTATGCTTTATCTGTTTAATAAGGCCAAAGAATTATTATCCTTATAATAATCAACTGAATGCCTAGTCATCCCATAATGCTAAATAAAACTTAAAACTATTACGTGTCTTTCAAGATTATACGATATTCATTAAAACCTTCATCAATAGAGATTTTGCTTGAGATTCTTCTATTTAAAATCCATATAAGAACAAGAGTTTTAAGAGGTTAACATCCCAATATTTTATTTCTTGCCTAAACAAAAAAACGATTTCGAACTGAAATCCTCGGCACGAGTGAGGGTGGAGGAAAAGTAGAGTTAAAAAAGCTGGCAGGGGACTGGGCTCGGCTCATTCCCAGGGATTGTGGGGATACATTGCATGAGGACAAAGAGCAGGCGGAGACCCCATGAAGAACAGAATGAGGAGCCCCCCACCATCCTCTCCCACTAGGGTCCTTATCCATTCCCTATCTTATTGTCTCTGAAATTCTATCTGGCTGCAAAATGTGGAAATTGAGCAGTTAGAGGCTATCAAGTCAATATTGTTTTAGCATGGACGTAGTCAGGAGTGAGTCATCCCGGACCACGTGGCTCTCATGACCAGAAATAAAATCCACAGCCCAGACCCTGGACTGAGCGATGCCAGGTAGACCAGATCACCCCACCACACACTGTCATCTTGATCAGCCCCATCGGGGCACAATTTCCAAAAACATCTGCCATCTAGTTTCAAAAGTCGTGTGGTGCAAACAATATTGCATTTACTCTGGCCCTCATCCTCCAGGTACAAGGATTAATTCATTTTTCATTAAATCTTGAACTGCACTACTCCAAATTGTAGTCCTCAGTAAGTTGTGCTAAGAATCTATCCAGTTTCTTTCTTTCTCCCTCTGTCCCTTTCCTTCCTTCCTTCCTTCTTTCTTTCCTTCCCTCCACCTGCCTCAATATATCCCCTTCTCTTTTGGAAATACTTTGTAGGATTTAATCATCTCCTCAGAAATACTGTAAAAATCATGAAATGACTGACTGACTCATAAGCCTGGAGTCAACCGTGTTCTTCAAGCACCAGAGTTGTAAAGGGTCGACAATGTATGGAGGTTGTCATTACTTTGCTCCTTTGCTTTTTGTTTTTCAACTCCAGTAATTCCAGCTCTACCTGGCAATTACCTGCATGGTTCATCGTTGTTTCGTACTCAGCGATGCTTGTACTTGTAAGAGAGCTGCTGTGTTCTATGCTACAGGGCTTCCAGAATCCCACTCGGTCTGCAGCAGTAGAGAGGAGAATATGGAATGCACAGGGGTACTAGCCATCCACAAAGCAGGGGCAGAGGAGAAGGAAGAGCCAAGCAGAAGCAATCAGTGTGACAATGAAGGGGCGCCCCAGGCTATGGAGGGAAAGACACCTGGCCTTGGGGCGGGTGTTAAACAGCTCAGCCTTTGGAAGGTGAACTGGTTCACAGGAACTCAGGAAAGGCCAGCAGGAACAGAAGAAAGGCTGCAGGGCAAAGACGGGTACTGAGAATGGCAAGCATTGCAGTTATAGAAGAAGGGTCTTGTGGCAGCGAAGGGCCTGAGTTAGACTCTGGTCTTGGGTCTGGGACTTAGTATCAGTCTATTATCTCAAGCAACCGTGAAACAAACCAAATGTGCAAACATAATATACAGACATCCCCGGAGGGCATTACTAATGTAACTTGGCTGAAGATACAATGGAAACAAGAAAGTTTATCCTTCAGGCACCAGAATAATAAAGGGATTTAAAAAATTTGTACCTGGGGATGCCTGGCGGGCTCAGTTGGTGAAGTGTCTGCCTTCAGCTCAGGTCATGATCTTGGGGTCCTGGGATCGAGCCCCGCATCGGGCTCCACACTCAGTGTGGAGTGTGCTTGAGATTCTCTCCCTCCGCCCCTCCCCCCACTTGCGCTCTTGTGCTCTCTTTCTCTCTCAGATAAATAAATAAATAAAATCTTAAGAACTAAAACTAAAAAATAAATAAAATGCCAGCCTTCATCCTAGTGCTTCTCATCACTGTTCCCTGCTTTATTTCATCCTCTGCACCTGTCATGATAACATACCATATTCTATTTACCTTGCTTATTGTCTCATCCCACTAGAATGGAAGGTCCATGTGAGCAGAAACTTTATCTGGTTTATTCTTTGTTATATTTCCAGCACCTTGAACAGCCCCTGACGTGTAGTAAATGTCCAACCAAGATGTATTCAGTGAATAAATCTAAGAAGAAAGCCAGCTTTAGAATACGCCAAACCTGGGTTTTGGCTCCAGTATTTTCTACTTACTGTTTCTGTGAACTTAGATACCTCACTTAACCAAGCTCTCTGAGCCTCAGTGTCCTCATCTATAACATGGGCTAATAAAACCCACCTCTCCATGTTGTAAAAAGGAAAAAAAGGTGGGGGGGGGAGAATTGTTATTGACATGGGTGGTGAGCCTGCAATAAACACCAGTTGCTCTCCTCTTTCTCAAAAGGCCCTACCTGACTCCCAGACATCCCCATCAAGAAATAAAACACATATTAATGAAGGTCCAGGAAAAAGTCCTGTGAAACACTGCACTTAAAGTGCAAACTCCACAAACAAGCAAGGAGCAGAGTGCAAGCCCAGGGTGAGCTCAGTGCATGCTGCTCAGGGGCAATGCTCTGCCCTCCAGAGCTACCAACAAACCACCCAGTGCAGGAAAGATCTGTTAACCCAAGGGATTCGACTCTGTTTCTGGAAATTGCTGTGCCTTGAAATGTTACTACGCAAACCTAAGAGACTCAACAGCACCATCAGAAAGCAAGGCCCATGGGCTTTAATGCTGCCCTGCTTCTCCGAGGGACTTGGCACCATCTTTCCCTCTACCACAGTTTTGCCCTGGTCCAGTTTCTTCAGCTGTATAATTGATCATGGAAGAGTTCATGGAGGAGGCCTATCCAGTGCAGGCAAAAAGACCCACAGCTTGCCGACCTCTGCGTTTCCTATGGGTCATGACCTTGGGATCTCACCTAAAGGAACGTGCCTGCTTTCCTAGAACCCTTTGCTCTTACTGCAAACCACAAACTACAGGAAATGTTCTAATTTGAAAAAGCAGCATTTTGTTGAATTTGTACATCTGTTCTTATCAACTTGATTGTGTGTTCGCTGCTGCACTCAAGATTTCCTGTACAATGAGAAAATTATTGATATCAGCTTTTATCTTCAACTCCAACTGGCCAAAACAATCTGAAGTAACACCCCCTTGGCTAAGGACCCACCAGACTCCAGGTAAAGAGAGCACGTTTCCATCCTCTGGGGTAATTAGCAGTCACATGTCAGGACTCAGTGAACTTGCTTCAAAGGAAGTTCACATCTCAGCATATGCAGCTGCTTAGGACAAAATAAACACTAGGTGCAACTTGCCAGTCATCTTATCAAAACTTAAGAATGATATTAGAAAAAAGCACAATATTCTATCAGATTTACCTCCCCTTGTATTTACTAGACAATCTAAAGCCACCCAACCATTTATAAATAGTTTACAGAAATCATCAACATGAGGGTCTGGATATGTGAGCATTGTAACTTACTTTCATGCCCATGGTCCACTGGAAGCCTGGGATAGACCACCACACCACAGTCCTACGGGTTTGCTGTGACCTGACCCACACTGGAGAGTCGTGTCATTCTCCCCATCCTTCCCATCCCTCGGTCTCCATTCCACAGAGAGCCCTGATCAACATACAGGCTGCACAAAAATTACCCAAGGGGATTAAAGCATATTTTGCACCAATCGTGTCTTATACTCTTGAGCTAAGGGAAGTAATTGGTGAGTCACAAAACATACTTGGAATATCTGATTCGTATTCTGTTACTTCCACTGACAATTTTAAGGGAAAAAAGGAATTTTCAGTAGATGTTCAGCTGCCAGTTATTTGAAGCATGAAAAACTACCTGTAGGCCTTTACTTCTGACTCAGTAGCTAATTTTTGAAATGACAACAATGCCTTGACGTATATCAAATGGTTAACTATAATTTTAAAGATAAATACAGAACATTTTTACATGGGCTGTTTGTTTTCTTATTGTGAAGTTTTAAGACTTCTTTATGTATTCTGGATATGAGTGTTTTATCAGATAGGTGATTTGCAAATAATTTCTTCCTGTCTGTGGTTTTTATTCTTGTCTCTAAAGAGTGCTTTTGAAAAAGCAAAAGGTTTTCATTTTATAAAATACAGTTTATTAATTTGTCCTTTTGTTGTCTAAGGAATCTTGCCTAACCTATGATCACAAAGGCTTTCCCCAGTGTTTTCTTCTTTGATGGTTTAGATTTACACTCCCATTTATGACCCTTTGTGAATTCAGTTTTTGGTATGGTGCAAGATATAAAAAGAAGGGTCTTTTTCCTTCTTTTTCTTTTTTATTTATGTGTATTGCCATTTGTTTAAGGTACCTTTTCTCCACTGAACCGACACTGCACTGTTGTTGGAATTCAGTTGTCTATGTGTGGGTCTGTTTCTGGAGTCTACTTTATTCCATTGATCTGTTTATTTGTCTTTACACTAACACCACACTGTCTTGATTATTGTAGCTTCATAATGTGTCTTGAAATAAGATAGTCTAGTCCTCCAACTCTGTTCTTCTTTTTAAAAATTGTAGTTCTATTTTATTTTTTTCAGCATTTTTAGTTTTATCTATTTCCTTATTGAAATATAGTTGACATACAACAAATATTAGTTTTAGGCATACAACATAATGATATATATGTCACTAAATATATATTCCTGATATATATATATATATCAGGAATTGATCACCATGATCACCATGATAAATGAAGTTACCATCTGTCACCATCCAAAGCTGTTACATATTTGTTATTCTATTTTTTTTCATATTTGCTCTTCTAGATCCTTTGAAGTTCCATGTGAAATTGAGAATCAGTTTGTCAATTTCTACAAACTAAAAGGATGCTTAGATTTTTATTGGAATTAAGTGGAGTCTATAGAGCAATTTGGGAGATAATTTCTGATCCATGAACATGGTCTATCCATTTATTTAGGGCTCTTAGAATTTCTATGAACCGTGTTTAGTTTTCAGTTTTCAGATCTCTCACCTCTATTCTAAGATCCTTCCCTGAATGTTCCATATTTCCAATGCTATTGTAAATGGTGTTTTTTTTTTTTTTAATTTGAAAATCCAATTGTTCAATGCTAGAATATGGAAATAATAATGGATTTGTATATACTGATCTTTTATCCTGCAACCTTATTAAACTCATTTGTTAGTTATAGAAGTTTTCTGGTAGAGTCCTCAGGGTTTTCTACATAGGCAATCATGTCATCAGGGATATAGACAGTTTCTTCCTTTCTGATCAGAATGCATTTTATTTCTCTTCTGTGCATTATTGCACTGGTTATACCTCCAGTACAATGTAGAATAGAAGTGGTAGAGAAAGCATCCCATTCTTGCTCCTCGACTTATCCAGTCTCTCCCTACCAAGTATGATGTTTCTTCAGAGGTACATTTTATCACGTTGAGCAACTTCTCTCTATTCATAGTTTGCTGAAAGTTTTTATCAAGAGTAGCTGTTAGATTTTGCTAAATGACTTTTCTATATCTTATGGGATTATCATGTAGTCTTTCTTTCTTAGTTGGTCAACATGACTTATGTTAAACATACCTTGCATTCTGGAATGATCCCTACTTGATTATCATACATTGCTATTTTTAATATTGTTCTACTAGATTTGCTAAAATATTGTCTAAAATGTTTGCATCTATGCTCATTAATGATATTTATCTGTAGCTGTCTCTTCTTGTAACATGTCTGTCTGGTTTTGGTATGGGGATAATGCTGGTATCATGCAAATATTCTCTTCTTAAAATATTTGATAAACACTTCCCCAAATGATATATGGAGGGTAAGTGAGCGTATGAAAAGATGTTCAACATCATTAATCATTAGGAAAATGCTAACACATTAAAACCAGGATGAAATGTCATTACACTTAGATTAGAAGAGCTAAAATTTAAAAATAAAATTGACCATACCAAAATTTTGGCAAGGACAGAGCAAATGTAACTCTAATTCACTGCTATTAGAAATGTAAAATGTTACAACCACTTTGGAAACAAATGTGGCTGATTCTTCAAAGGTATAAATATAACTAGCATATGATCCAGCCATTCTACTCTGGTATATATTTACACAAGAGAATTGAAAACATACATTCAGACAAAGGTTTGTACACAAATACTGATCCTTGCTTTTTTAAAATTAACAAAATTGGAAATAACCTAAATGCCCATCAACAGGTCAATGGATAAACAAACTGATATATCCTTATAATGATATTTTACTGAGCAATGAAAAAATGGCCCTATTAATACACAACTTGGAATAATCTCAAAATGTCTATCCTGGGTGAAATAACCCAGACAAAAGAAGTATGCATACTATTTATGATTCCATTTCTATAAGATTGTTGAAAGTGCAAACTAATCTAAAGTGAGCGAGTAACAGAAAGCAGAGCAGTAGGACAGAGGATGGAAAGGTTGAGAAGGAGAGATTGTCAAGGGGCATGAGGAATCCAGCAATGATAGATACATTCATCTCTGGATTGTGGTCTTAGTTTTACAAGTGTATCCATATGTCAAGACTTTATCAAATCGTGCACTTCAAATATATGCAGTATAATGAACATCAAGAATACTTCATAATGCGGTTAAACAGAAATAAATACTGTATGTGAAGATTTAACTTTTGTATAATATGTGTAATTCTTTGCTGACAAAATTTAATGTGTCCTTATTGTAGCTTTGGGAAAAAGAAAGTGCAAGGAAGAAAATGAAAATAATTAGTCATTAAACTATTCCAAAATAATCACCTTTAAAAAATTCTATATACTCTGTTTTCTTTGGTTGTTATACATTTTTTTAAAGATTTTATTAATTTGAGAAAGAGAGCACAAACAGAGGGGAGGAGCAGAGGAAGGGGGAGAAGCAGACTCCCCGCTGAGCAGGGAGCCTGACACCTCCGGCCCCATCCCAGGACCCTGAGATCATTACCTGAGCCAAAGTCAGATGTTTAACTGACTGAGCCACACAGGTGCACCTGTATATACATTTTTCCTACAACTTTCAGAATACATAAAGAACTCTTAAAACCTCACAGTAAGAAAACAAACAGCCCATGTAAAAATGTTCCGTATTTATCTTTAAAATTATAGTTAACCATTTGATATATGTCAAGGCATTGTTGTCATTTCAAAAATTAGCTACTGAGTCAGAAGTAAAGGCCTACAGGTAGTTTTTACATTTTGTTATGTAACCTACTCTTCTAACTTAATAAACTAAGCTAAGCATTTCACGACATCATTAAATCTCTGACAATGCAGTTTTTAATGAGTTCATAGTGGACTGCTATTTATTAAGCCAGTGTCTTATTAGATCTAGAAGTTGTGCCTGCTTTTAAAAATACTGTAACAAACATCTTTATGTATATAATTTGGAACATCTCTAATTATTTTCTAGCATAATACTTAAAAACTTATTTTATGTTTAGAAAAAAATAATTTCTTAGTCAAAGACTAAGAAACTGTCTATATCCCTGAATGACAGTTGCCTTTTTTTGTCCATGGTACCAAGTTTCAGGAGGATTTATTTTTAACAGAATGTGCCCTTTTCCTTATTAAAATTCAATGCATGCCCATTATTCTATATGTTTTCAGTGTCACATACATATCCAGGAAAAATAAAAAAATTCTAAATAAAATAGTTGATTTAGGTTTAGTTGGGATCATTTTACTACTTAATGAAAATCAAGATAGCATGTTAGAAAAATCAACTATATTTTTTAAAGATTTTATTTATTTATTTGACAGAGAGACACAGCGAGAGAGGGAACACAAGCAGGGGGAGTGGGAGAGGGAGAAGAAGCCTTCTCGCGGAGCAGGGAGCCCGAACGGGGGCTCGATCCCAGGACCCTGGGATCATGATCTGAGCCGAAGGCAGATGCTTAACAACTGAGCCACCCAGGCACCCCTAAAAATCAACTATTTTAAAGAGCTGCTTATCATAGACCCAAATCCCAAGAAATAATTTCAATATCTAATTGTTGCTCTTATTGCTATTTTTTTAAATTAAAGCACTCAAAAGGCTCACACTGCTAACATGCTTCTCGTTAAAGGTGTCTCCTGACCAGTGGACAGGGACAGTGACTGCAGTTCTTTGAGTCAGCTGTGATTTTCTCAGGACTGGGAGGAAGCGATAAGTGATCGTTACGGAGCCTGCGCAGAGACAGCGGTGGGACGCATAAATAAATTAGTGTCAAGGTCTCAGGCTGAGGTGCTAATTGACTCGGGCTGTATCTTCTAAACTTAATCCCTCGGACCTGACTTCACCTGGCTGGCCACTCAGATTCTCCTCAAGTGGAGCCCCTGCCTCCAGGGGGAGGGAGAGAAGTCACATGGCCCCTCCCACCTTGCAGAGCCACCTGCATCCCAAATTTAGTGCTTTTGTTTGATCTGCCAAGAGGCAGAAGGAGGGAAAGAGGCGCAGGAGACAGAAGGACAAGTAAGCCAGGTCCAACATAGCCATCTGTTCCACCTGTTGCCATTGGCCTGGCCTTCTAGAAGATGCTGTGAGTACCATCAGAGAAGCCTGAGGGATGGGTACCTTGGCAGCCCCTCCTCCAGGATGCAGCATACGCAATGGGTCCTCCTAGTGATCTGGCCTCCTTGGCTGCCCGTCCCTGTCCTAACAAGGTTGCTCACCAGGGCCCCCAGTGATCTAAGGGCCTTCACCAACTGCCTCTACTCTTCTGAAACATACTCGTTAGAAACTGGGCTGCACGCAGCATTGGTCTTGTGTGCATGGGTGCATCTGAATAGTCCGAGCAGTGACCAGAAATTATTTCAGTGCCCATTTGTGCGTACTACACAATCTGATTTACACCTGATCCCTGCAGCTGATGGGCTATGATGGAAGGCCGGAAGTACTGAGGGGACAGCCCGAAAGATTCTTTATGGGGTAAAATGAGAACAATTGTCCAAAGCTAACCCCAGGGTGATATAAGACACCCGCTCGGCTTCCACAGCCCTGGAGTGGGGAGTGAAGTTGACTGCGATTTGGGGAGGGTCCCAGATGGGATCCTGTGGGGGTTCAAGGTGGGTGCTCCCAGCCTTCAGTGCAACAGAGAATGTCCTTGGGCAAGTCAACACACCAGACAGGAAGACTATCTGTCAAGGCTGTGTCTTCATAGCCAGAGAGCACCTGCCCCGCTTGCAGCTTCGCAATAAACAGACGAAGAAAGAAACAGGACTGGGCGCCTGGGTGGCTCAGCTGGTTGAGCGACTGCCTTCGGCTCAGGTCATGATCCTGGAGTCCCGGGATCGGGTCCCGCATCGGGCTCCCTGCTCGGCAGGGAGTCTGCTTCTCCCTCTGACCCTCCTCCCTCTCATGCTCTCTGTCTCTCATTCTCTCTGTCTCAAATAAATAAATAAAATCTTAAAAAACAAAATAAAGCTGATTTAAAGAAAGAAACAGGACTTCTGCATTTTCTCCCGCCGGGGCTCAGGATGTCTTCGGAGGGCAGCCTCCAGGTACAGGCCTCGGCTTATGGCATGTGTGGATCTCTCTGAGGAATGGTCACTTTTCTGATGTTGGTGCAGGGATGTGCATTTACATTTCTTGTCTGTAGTCCCATGTGGGTATAAACACAGGATGCTGTGTGCAATTAGGCAGAAGTAAACAAGCCCGCTTTGCCCCTTCCTTGCAAGCGGTGTGTTTAACCTTTGTATTGAGCACTCAAAAGGGCTGTGATTTTTTTTTTTTTCTTTTTGAAAAAAAGATTTGTGATTTTTTCTCTTTTTTGCTCTTTGGATCATTCTGCTCTGGTTGAACTCATTTAACAACTTTATCTGAATCTTTTATTGAGGGTGAATTGGACTGGATACTTATGCAACTGTAATAACCCTGAATCAGGTTTTTCTAAATTTACACTTGAAAAGATGTATAGAAATTCCTTGCAGCTCTGTAGAAGGTTCCCATTGTATGAGCCATGCAATTATAAGAAGACCTGATTTGAGAGGAAACCCAGAGACAGCAGTAGAGAAGGACTTTATGTCTAAAAAGACAAAAAGAAAGAGGTAGTGGGTAATTTAAATACAGCAAGCTTCCCAGCTCCCGGGTACACTTGGATGGGATAAAGTAGGCCAATTGGTCTCTGTCTGCACACTCCGCTCCCACCCACTCCCTAGGGACCCTGTTTATCGTGCCCAGGCAAATGCAGCTTGAATTGTTCAGGTCTAAACTGGAGCGCACGGGCCGACGATTAATGCCCAGACCTCCAGTACTTGACCTGGACGGCTTTCGGGTCATCACAGTCTGCAACATTCAGCCCAGCTTGGCTGTCACAGTGACCACAACGACCGAGCCAAAACAGACCCGACATTAGGTGCAGTCCCTCATTACCAGCGGCTGGGAAGTTGGTCAGTGTCAGTCCCTGCCTGGGTCCCCTGGCCAGCCACAGCTTAATCCCCCCTGGGTCAGTCCTGCCTGGGGGAGAACAGACATCTGCAACCTTTCCTCAGTTTCCCTTCAGACCCTGGAGAGCTCAGATTTGATTGTCTGCACATGAAATTTATCACAGGGGAGGCAAGAGAGTGGCAGTTTCCTCTTTCCTTAAGTTTTGCCTAGTTTCCCAGCCTAGCACTCTGGTCCTAGAGATTTCGGAGTCTACATTTAATGGCCTGCCTTTCTGTGCCCCAGAACCCCTCTAGACGCCCTGGACCTGGGACATTTCCCTAGAACCTATGAGCAGATCAGGTATTTCCACCAGCCTGGCCTGATTTCCAGGTTGGAATCTAGCCAGCATATGGTTCTTTTTGGGAGTCCTTACTTCTGGGCCGGACCTCCTGGGAGTGGCCAGCAAACTCTCATCATCACTTCTGCCATATCTGTGCCTTCCATTGCCCGAAGGCAGCCTCCAGCCCATGCACCCCACCCCTGCCTTCCCAGGCCTCCTCTTCCACTGGCCTTGCTGAGGACCGAAGGGTTTTGCTTCTGATGCCAATGGGAACCTGGCAATAATTGTACCTGGATGAAAGGATGTAACCCTAGGACATCCAGGGAACGTGTATAAATGCAGCTTTGGGAACAGCGAGCCGTGCTTTGCCTCTGCTGCCAGATTAAAGATAAGTCCCTAGAGGAAATCAATCTCGTGGGAAGAGTATTTTCTGGTATACTGATAGAAGGCTTAGGGGATCTATCCTGCATCTCTCTCTCAACTGGGAAGTGATACACAAATAAACCTGCTTGTCAATTAAAATGCCATTGGTAGAGCCTCCAGTTAGAAAGGACTCGGGAGCCCCAGAGTCAGCCAAGGAGCAGTGAATATTTGCAGGAGGACCTGCTCTGGGCACCGCCTCTTCCCTTGGCTTCCCCAACACTGCTCTCGCTCTCACCCTCACTTTCTCCTTGTTCTGGCTCCTTTCCCTCTCTCCACCCTCCAATGTCATCTTCCTCAACTTTGTGAGCTTGACCGCCTTTTCCGTCTACACTCTAATAAGGAGCCCTCATTCCTATGCGCCCAGAGCCTTCCTTCGCTCTAGCAAGATGGAGGCTCCCGTGTGAATATTCCCCCAATATCGCAGTTACCAAATCCAGTCTGTGGCACCCGGCCCGCTGCTCTTCTCCACATCAGGTTAGCGGCCCCCACATCCAGCCAAGTGCCCCCCTGCCTCCTCTTCTGTCACGTGGGGTCGGTTACCAAGCCCGGATACTTATCCCTGCAAGTTGGCTCCCCTGGGTCTCCTCCCTCCTTTCCCTGCTCCATCGCCCTGGCCTTGGGTCAGATGCTCATAACATTTCATTTCCACCCTTTCATTACCACACTGGTCTTAATCCCTGACCTCCACTCCCATGCTCTAAACTTCAACCAGAGTTATCTGCGCGAAATGTAAATTCAAACCTTCCCAGAGAATCCCCTTCCAGTTCTTCAGAATGAAATGCTCGCTCATACGCGGACATGGCCTTAGAAACCTTCATGGGGCCCCGGCATTCCTTTCCAACTCGCCAATTAAACCATGTTTTTCTTTTTAATTAAATAAACCGTTTATCTTAGGATGACTTTGGAATCACTGGAAGGTTATGAAAATGCTGTTGGTACAGTCCTCACCTGCTGTCCCCATTACATCTTATGTTGCCAAGCACTTTGGGAAAAAAGCAAAATGAACGTGGGGACATTACTATTAACTAGACCTCGGACTTTATTGGGACTTCTAGCTTCTGCCCCTTTCTGGTCCAGGCTCCCATCCAGGCTCCCACTGACCTGTAATGTCCCAACACCTCCTCGTAGTTCATGAACCGACGGTCTGCAGGGTATAGGTCAAGACTCCTGCAGAGTGTCCTATAGGGGCTTCCTGACGTTTCCTCGTTAGACTGGAGGGAGGGTGCCTGATGTCCACAAGACACCACCAGCCATGTCAATCCTCGTCACGTGGTCAAGTGGTTCCAGCCAGGTTTCTCCACTGCAAGTCACGATTTTCCCCTTCCAGACTCCATTCCTGGGACTTGACATACCCTTCAGTCCAAGATCTTGTCCAGCAGGTGTCCCATGCCTATGAAGATGTCAGACTGACGGCAGGCATCGAACTCCTTGCTTTTGTGGGGAAGCAATTCTGCCCCTGCTTTGGTTTCCATGAAGATCCTAAATTGTCGTGGCTACAGCCCACCCCTCAAGGACTCTTCCCCATGGCGGGTGGGACATGGCTAAGTCTGGAGTCTGCTTAACTTGGCCCTTCTGCACCTTCCCTGGAAATGGAGTGGACAGAGGCAGCATGCATGCTACTGCACTCCCCAGGCTCAAACCAACAGGGAGCCGCGTGTCTACAGGGGCAGGGGTCCCCCTAAGTCCAGGCCCAGTGCTGGGAGGACCTTGTTGCTTCACACATGTAGGGAATAACGCTTCCACCAGGGTCGCTGTCTGACTCACCCCTTCGGCCCTCCTTCTTCTTAGCTCTGAACGCAGGCAGGAAAGCAAATGTGGGGGGCTTGGTACCCCCTCAGAGCTCAACCATCTTTCTGACTCAGTGGTTCTACTTCTAAGAGTTGTCTTAGGGAGAGGGGAGGAGCCGAGTTAGAAAATGCCTATTCAGAATTGCCTCCTCCCGGGGTCATTTATAACATGTGAACTGTGGGGGCATCTTTTGTCCTCCATACAATACATTCGGCAAGTCACCGATTCCCGAAGACTGCCCTTATACGGCTCTTGTCTGCTGCCTTAAGACTCCCCATCCCCACCCCTTCCCGGGTTCCTGTGGGATCCCTGACTCCATTTCCCCCTTCCAATCCATGCTGCACCCTGCAGGCCCAGGGATCTTCCTGGATGCATCCAGTTACCCACCGCCCTGCTGCACACCTTCCAGTCTCCCCATTGTCTAAACGTGACAGAGTCTACACCCTCGGACGTGGCTGGTGTGGCCCTCCCTGATCCAGCCTCAGGCCAAAGATATTTTTCCAAATATCTGCTTTGACTCGGAATAACTATTGTAAGAAAGCATTACTAATGATCTTTCTCATGTAGTGATTGATTATATGTTCTTCTGAATATTTTCCTCTATATATTTCCTGTATATTTCCCTCATTTTCCACCTCATTTACCAAGTAATTGCTTTCATACTAATGAAAAGAAAGCATTTTTTAAAAAAGGAGTTAATATGACCTACTTGGGGGGGGAATATAAGGCATTTTTTGACTCAATCACTTTTTAAATGTTTCATTGAAGCGTAATTAACATCCAGCCTTACAGTAGTTCAGGGACACAATACAGTGATTCACATTTCTCAGTGCTCATCACCACTCCCTTCCCTATGTCCCCCACCCCGCACCCACCTCCCCTCTGGCTTCATCCCATTTTAATGGTAAAAACAAACAGGGCGGCCTTAGCAGCTATTGAGCTAGAGCCCAAAGTCCAAGTGGTCATTACAGAGACCACATGGTTGCTCTTCCACCTGCAAAATTTAGCACTCGGCCGAGAGCAGTTCAGGTTTCGTCCTCTCGGATGCAATGGGCACCCTGAGCACCCCAAAGTGTCTTCCCGCCCGCCCACTCATGTGATAAAATGCGGGAGGCAGGGCCACCGTTCCGGTCAGTGCCTCCAGGTTTTGCTTTGTTCTGTTCGCTTTCATTTCTGCCTCCAAGGGGTTTCTGAGATGGCCAGTCCTTGCCTGCGGCACCCTGAGCCTTGTTCCTGTCCCCTTGGCCTTCTTGCTCGGTCTGTGGCCCGTGGAAGAGCCTCACATCCAGAGGACGATGCCCCTGGCTCGTGTCAGCTCCCCCGAGAGCCTGCCAGGGACACAAGCCCACGGTACCCAGGGCCCCAAGGGAACCAGCCCGCGGGCTTCTCCCTCCGATCAAGGGGCGGAGTGGCTGGAAAGGAGATGCCATACAGAAAGGTGACAAGAAAACGATGGGGAGGGTTTCCAGGTCTGGGAAAAGTCTGTCCCAGACCGGACAGAGTCGCCAATGGCACCACTGTCTCTGCCTTGGGGGCACCAGGCCGCTGGGAGCCTCGCTGTGCTGAAGGGCAAAGGGGCCACCAGCC
This sequence comes from Neomonachus schauinslandi, assembly GCF_002201575.2. NCBI lineage: Eukaryota > Metazoa > Chordata > Mammalia > Carnivora > Phocidae > Neomonachus > Neomonachus schauinslandi. The sequence continues at coordinate 146,680,370 of NC_058409.1, forward strand.
GCAGGGGTCTCCTCACATGTACAGTAAAGACAACGAAATAAAATTTAAAATGTAGTTTTGTATACGTTTTCTTTTTTTCCCCCTTTTTATATTGTTTTTATTTCAATTCCAGCATAGTTAACATACAGTGTCATATTCATTTCAGGGGTACAATATAGTGACTCAGCAATTCCACGTATTACTCACTGCTCACCAAGATAAGTGCGCTCCTGAATCCCCATCCCCTATTTCACCCATCCCCCGACCCACCTCCCCTCTGGGAACTGTTTGTTCTCTGTACTTAAGAGTCTGTTTCTTGCTTTATCTCTCTCACTCTTTTTTTTTTCTTTGATGGTTTGTTTTGTTTCTTAAGTTCCACAAATGAGTAAAATCATATGGTATTTGTCTTTCTCTGACTGACTTATTTAGCTTATCATTATACTCTCTAGCCCCATCCATGTGGTTGCAAATGGTAAGAGTTCATAACTTATTTTTTTTTAAAGATTATATTTATTTATTTCACAGAGAGACGCACAGCGAGAGAGGGAACACAAGCAGGAGGAGTGGGAGAGGGAGAAGCAGGCTTCGTGCTGAGCAGGGAGCCCGATGTGGGGCTTGATCTCAGGTTCCTGGGACCATGAGCTGAGCCGAAGGCAGACACTTCACCGACTGAGCCACCCAGGTGCCCAAGAGTTCATAACTTTTTTATGGCTGAATAATATTCCCTTGAATATAATGCCACATCTTCTTTATTCATTCAGTAGTTGATGGACACTTGGCCTGTTTCCATTTCTTAGCAATGGTAAATAAGGCAGATATAAACATAAGGGTGCATGTATTCATTTGAATTAGTGGTTTTTTATAGCTTTTTAAAATTTTTTTATTAACATATAATGTATTATTTGTTTCAGGGTACCGGTCTGTGATTCAACAGTCTTACATAGTTCACAGTGCTTACCATAGCACATACCCTCCCCAGTGTCCATCACCCAGCCACCCCATCCCTCCCACCCCCCTCCCCTCCAGCAACCCTCAGTTTGTTTCCTGAGATTAAGAGTCTCTATGGTTTGTCTCCCTCTCTGGTTTCATCTTGTTTGGTTTTTCCCTCCTTTCTCCTATGATCCTCTGACTTGTTTGTCAAATTCCACATAGATCTCACCGTATAAGTTTTCTATTGCTGCTGTAACAAACTACCCCAAACTTAGTGGACAAAATAGCACAAATGTCCGAGCGTGCAGTTCTGGAGGTCAGAGGCCCAGCCCAGATCTCTCTGGGTTACAATCGCCATCTGGGCTGCATGGTTTTCCAGAGCTTCTAGGACAGAATTCCTTCCTGGCCTCTCCCAGCTTCTGGAGGTGCCCACGTTCCCGGGCTCATGGCCCCTGGATCCCCAAAGCCCACGATGGCCAGTGGATACCCTCTCACCCTGCCCCGCTCTGACAGCCTCCCTGTCCCCCTTGTACATTGCAGGGTGCTCATGACTGCATCGGGCCCACCTGGAGAATCCAGGACCATCTTCCACTATAAGGTCAGTCCATTAGCAACTTTTTTTCCATTGGCTTCCTCAATCCCCCGTTTACCACATAAGCTCAGCCTTCACAAGCCATCAGGCAGGTGCATCTCTGGGGAGGTCACTACGCTGCCCACCACACATTCCTGGCCAGGAGCCACCCCTCAGCTGCTCAAAGCCGCACGCAGCTAGTGGCTTCCAGTTCGACCGGAGCAGATGTGGGTCTCAGCATGGCTGCAGAAAGCTCTAATGCGCAGTGTGGTACCCATGCGCTAACTCTCACAAGTGCTCCCACAGAAGCGCCTGGTGGAGACGGTCTGCTTGCTCAGTGGGGTCCAAGAGCATGGGGAGAGCTGCAGCAAGGCCGAGGTCCAGGAGATGGCTGCTGCCGGCAGGGTGGGGGGGGGCCACAGAACACCGCCCTCAGCCCCTCTCCCAGCTCCCTGTCCAGCCGTTTACCTCAGTGACAAAGACTGTCCTTGACCAAACTCCTGTGAGCCCTCTTTTCATTGAAGCCCCATCCTTAAGCCTCCACCTGTCTCGCCCAATTTTAGGCAGAATCCCACTATGCCCATTGAGCAAGAATCCCCCAGGCTTGATACCTGATCAGGCCCCTCGGCAATCCTTAGGTGTTCGTGTCCTTGGCTGGCCTTCGGCAGGAATCCCACTAGGCGGGATTAGAAGAAGCCCCTACCCTTGATGTCCCCTCTGCGTACTTTCCCATCCCTGACCCCCGCTGGTCCTGGCGGTGGATCCCCAGGTGCATCCACTGCGGCTGTAGCGAAGCTCATCTTACTGAAGCCTCCTCTCCTCCCATCGCCGGAGTACTGGGTCAGGACCGTCTCTACCGCCCACAGCCTGTGCCAGCCCCATGCCTCCCACCGCCTCAGCTTCTCTGCCTTCAGTGTCCCCCGCTGAATGGACAGAGGCAGCCTGGTGGACACACGGGGGCGGGAAGAGGGCCCAGAGCCCTGCTTTGACCACGGACCTCCCCATTCTCAAATCTGCTTCCCCGGGGAACCCCTGTTCTGAGTCCCAACCTGATGCCCATCCTGCTCCTGCCCAAGTCCACAAACCCTTCAATAGCCTTGTGTTCTCCGCCCTTTCCTGAAATTCTATGAAACTGAAGCTCAAATGTTAATTATCCATTGCCTCTTACTGAATCAAGTTAATTTCCTTTATTCTATATGGAACTGTCAATTACACTTCTGTAGTTCTAGTTCTCATGGGAAAAGCCTCAAATAACAACATTCAGTAGCTCTTAACTTATATTTGGTCTCCAACTGATATTTTTAAAAATGTGAATCAGTGTTGCTACCTTTAAAAAAGCAAAGACAGAGGGGCGCCTAAGTGGCTCAGTTGGTTCAGCGTCCGACTATTGATCTGAGCTCAGGTCTTAATCTCAGGGTCATAAGTTCAAGTCCCACATTGGGCTCCATGCTGGGCTTGGAGCCTATGTTAAAGAAAAAAAAAAAAAAAGCAAAGACAGATCCCCAAGAACGATGACAAATAAAGTTGTGTCATAAAGCAACACAAAGAAAGTAACCTGAGGCCGACCCTTGCAAGCATTCAGGCTAAGCCTGCCACCACATTCAAAAATGATGGTCTCTTTTAAAGGTGTCTGTAATCTGAACTCTGAAAACACAGAGTATCTTCGTGGTAAGAACAAATGTGTCCCCTTTGGCAAACATGACAGTAAACTTTATCTCACTTCAGAGGCAGGATGTCGGTGAGCAAAGACAACCTTCAAAAAATATTTAAAAGGTGTAAATGAGAAACGGAGACTAACACTGCCCATCTCATGAATATTCCCATTCTCAGGGTGGTACCTATCATTAGGAATAAGTAACATGCTCTATTACAGGCAGAGATGGAAACTTGCCATATAACAGGAGAAAGAACTAAGGAATTCAGACACAGCACAAGGAGAAGGAAAAGAAAAAGAAATAAAAATAAGAAAACTCCAGATCTTCATGTGTTACTGGGAGAATTTCATTTCAAAGTGAAAATCAAGAGCTTTCAAACACTGAGTTGCTAAATGCATATCAAGAAGGGCATTAACATATCTTCATGAAGACTCTGCTTTGAGCCTCATTCAAAGTACTTGTTCCTGAGAAAGTGGCACATTAGATCAGGATCGTAATCGCTGGTCAGCTGTACTTTACATACACCGAATAAAATACTAACAAATGGTTAAATACATAGACTAAGAACAAAGATGTACAAAATGCCCACCCGAAGACGCAGATTTATTCAAACTGTATATAATATACAGACTATAACGACACCGTCTACATTTCAACATTGCCAAGCGGCTCTGACACTTAGCTTATAATTATGCAGAATCCCTGTTTCTTTATGTTGCTGAGACAGCACCAGCCTTTATTTATTTATTTATTCTTTTTTTTTTTTTTTTTTTTTTGACAGGACCAGCTTCTTTAAAGACTTCCTAGTGGCAGGCTCTGAGCAGCTGAGATTCACCCCGTAAGTATTTACTAAATACCAGTACAATGCCAGGTTCTAAAGTGATTCCAAAGGATGTGAAAGCAGAGTTTTCAGAGTTCATGATCCATCTGAGAGTTGCCAGCAGAGAAAGATGGCAGAGGTGACTTTGCCACGTGGTTTACAGAAGCCTACATGGGAGCGGGATGTGCTGTGTGCTCACACTGATTGAAAGGCCATTCCCCTCCTGGACCGTCACCAGAACCCCTGCGGGGGTGCAGTGGGAAATCCGTCTTGAGGATGCTGCCGGGTTTCAGCGGACGGAAGGAATGGCTCCTGTGCAATGTGTGTATGCATGCACGGTCTGTCTGTCTTCCTGGGGGTTGTGTTACTGGGCAAGGGTCCTGTGAAAGATGTGAGCTGATTCCAGACTCAAAGAAGACAGCAGCATGAGAAAAGAAGGAATTCCCACTGGAATTTCAAAAAACACCCATGTGGTCCCACTCTTTGATATACGGCAAAGTGAGGGATACTCTATGTAGACGGCAAGACTTGAGGGAGGAATCTCATTGTAAACTATGAACCAGAGGGAGGGGGCCAACAGCAAGAGTAATCTTGAAGATGAGCAGCAGGTCCTTCTATCTGGGCAAGAATTGGGGGATTACAACCAAAATGCTCTAGGTTTAGTCAATAAGTCAGTTCAGTTAAGCATTCTTGAGTAGAACAAGGAAGATGGGGTGGAGCTGAGCCAGGAGACAGGGTCCTCCTGGAAGGGAGCTAGAGCACCTTGGAGAAATGGTAGGGGTCTAGTAAGTGGTCGGGCCAGGCTGTGACAACGCAGAGAGAGACCACAGACAAATGTGGCTCCAGAAATCCTTATGGTGAAGGGGGTTGAATCTGGCCAGCTGGATACAGCACCTGGAGCCCTCGGCTTTGGGTGATGGTAGACCCGAAACCAAAAACAGGGGGAGGGACTTTTGGAGAAGGATTCACAGCAAACAAACAGCTGCAGAGAGCATGGGATCATCAGAAAACTCATCCTGGAATAAGCATTTTGCTAAATCCAAGTTGGTTGGCAGGGACAGGATAGTATCACAAGCTCAAGATTGGATCTGAGTCCTGCCATTTACAGGCGTTAGCTTTCTATGAGTTATGTAGTTTCTGAGCTTACATTTGTGGGGGATAATAATAACCCTGCTGGTAATGTTATTGTGAGGATTAAGTGCCTTTTTATTTGCACAATGACCAGCCCACAATAAAGGCTCAGTGAACTCAGCTGTTAATGAAAATATCGCATAGAAAGAGAATCAGATCATGAGCAAGAAAGAGAATATCCAGTGAGTCCAGATAAGCAAGCTCAACCGAGCCAACTCACATTCATCCCCAAGGTTGATGCTGGCCTTCGTGTGCACCCAGACTCTCCCTTAGCTGCAGGATCGGATGCAGAATTAGTGGGGCTCAGTGCAAAGTGAAGATTCAGAGCTTCTTGCTCAAAATTATTGAGAATTTCAAGACAGCACAGAGATATGTCTGAGTAGATAAATAAATAGAGTAAAAGCAAATGGATGAAACTCAACAATTGGAGATTACTAGGCTGGATTTTTAAATCCAACTACATGCTACATATAAGGGACACATCTGAACTTAAAGACACAGAAAGGGTAGAAATAAAATGAGAGGAAAGTGTAAATAGGCGAATGCTAATCAAGAGAAGGCTGAGCTCACCACATCCACAGCAGTTAAAGCTTTAAGGCAAAAAGCATTTTAGGCCCAGAGAGAATCACTACTAAATAATTTTTAAAAATCAGTTCAATAAGAGCATTTAAAAATTTTAACCTCTCTGAAGCTTGTAAAATGTTCCAAAATATTTTTTTTTAAGTATTGACAGATATACAGGGAGGAAATAAAAATCTATCTGTACAACGTGTTCTTTCCACACTGTTCTCAATTAATGTAAGGTCAAACAGGGAGAAATCACCAAAGGTATAGAAAGGTTGAACAACACACCGTGATGGGTAATTTTATGTCAACTTACATGGACAAAGGGATGCCCAGAGAGCTGGGACAACTGTGCAGGTGTTTCTGGAGGAGATTAGCACTGATGCAGCAGACTCCGCCGAGACCTGACCTCAGCAGTGTGGGCTCATAGCACCCAGTGCAGTGAAAGCCAAGCCAGAACAGGAAGAATATGAAGCGTAGATTATCTTTCCCCTGCAGCTGACACGTCCCTCTTTCCTGCCCTTCAACACCCGACCTTTGGGGTGTTGGGCTTTTAGACTAAGGGACCCACACCATCAGCTTCCCTGTTCCCAGGTCTTCAGGACTCAGACTGAGCTACGCTGACTTTCCTGCATCCCCAGCTTGCAGACAACAGACCGAGGGATTTCTCAGTCTCTGTAACCGTGTGAGCCAATTCCTATATAAGCCTCCCTTTGTATATATCAATATATCCCCTATTGGTTCTGTTTCTCTGAAAAACCCTGACTAATACGACAATTAACCAGCATGTTTTAATGGACTTATAGAATTCTGCACCCTACAATCAAAGTATCACATATTCTCAAATGCACATGAGACGTTTACAAAAATTGGCCATGCACAGAAGCACAAAACAAGTCTCCATGGAGCTCATATCATTTGGGCAGATCATGTTGCATCACCATGATGCAACTGAGCTAGAAGTCACCAGGCTAAAGAAAAAAGGCCTCTACTTGCACAAAAAATAAAGACCCAGTTTTAAATGCCTCCTGGGTCAAAGAAGAAATGGAGGAATGAATGACCAAAAAAACCCAAAACACTACATTAGAACTGGTGAGATGCAAAGTGACACTTGTAGAAAGATTTTACTCTTATTCTCTTTTATTGAAAAGAAAGGACTTTGGGTATTAATGAGTTAAACATCCAACTTTAAAAGTTAGAAAGTGAATCATTGAACAGAACCAAATAAAGCAAATGTGAGAAGACAATAAACTGGGAACAGAAATCGATTAAATAAATAGTGAACAGAGGAGAGAGAGTTAAATGTTGGTTTGGAGGAGGGTTAATAAAATAGACAAACATCATAAAACTGTTGAAGAAGATAAGAGAAAAGGCAAAAATAAGCCATATTAGGAATGATAGTGACAAACATAACTACCCCTTCAACACAGATTGAAATAAAACAGACACAACTTTACGCCAACAAATTTGGAAACTTAAAATGGAGAAATTCTGGAGAAGTATAACTTGGAAAACTGAGTCTAGAGAAAGGTCTGAAAGCATTGGGACTACCAAGTAAACTGAAGTCGTAGTTAAAAATGTTCCTACAGAGAAAATACCAGGCTCACATGGTGTTACAAGAAAGTCCTACCAAACTTTTAATCATATGCAAATTCTCCCCCACAGCATGGGGAAAAAAAAAAAAATTCCCCAAGTATTCTATGAGACCATATATCTCGACACTAAAGTTAAAATAGGAGCAGTGCATTAAAAAATAGCAAACGCAAAAAGAAAAAAATTATAGGCCAAACTCACTCCCAATCTCTGTTTCAATATCCCTTAAATAAAATATTAGCAAACTGAACATGATGGTATATAAAAAAATGATAATCCATATGTATACAGGACACTTACTACAGGAATTGAAGTAGGGTTTGATATGAGAAAGTCTATAAATATTACTGACAACATTAACAGATTAAAGGACAAAACTGAGTGATTTTCTCCATAAATTGGGAAAATGATCTATTTTCTTATGGGAACAATACGCCATGATTCACTTTTTTCCCATGTGTTTTTGAGGTTCTGTTCGATTTAATACACAAACAAGTATTGTGAGAGCTGGGTTAAAGATTATTAAAACTCTTTTTGTGTTTATATGTTATTGATTTAGAATATTTTAATTAAGCCATGTCCAGTGTAAAGCAGATAATTACATCTAATCGATTCTCTGTCTTTGAGACACAGGGGCTTCGTGGGTGGGCGCCGAGGAGCCCAGGACCAGCCCTGGGTTGGGGGGGGCATGCCATCCTGCATCCCGGGACCCACCCAATTTCTGCAGTCTGTGCCCCACCCCGGACCTGCACCCTCCCCCCCGTGCCCTGCCCACCTCTGCCACTGTGACCCCTCAGCTCCCGCCAGCAGCCAGAGTGCATGGAATCACAGCTCTCTGAAAGGTTTCTTCCACCTCAGCCACCCCTGTAATGAGGACAGTCACTGTGCAATTAAAGGCTCTCAGCCCTGCCTTCCTGTCCAGGGCCTAGGGGAGACACCCGACCTCCCTACTCCAGGGCACCACTCAGGAGAGTCCCCCTCATCTCCTGAATCACCGGAGCCTTTTCCACCACTGAGCCACTCACTGTGGAATGTTACTGGCAACATCCCACAGTGTGGCTTATGAGCTACAACAACCCCCAAGTCAGGATGGGCAGTGGGCCCCCCACCCAGGCACACGGTGTCCCAACAGAAGCCCAGAAGCTGCTTTCCAGGTGACGAATGCCAGCAGAAAGGGGCAGAGCCTGGACCCGAAACTCCAGGGATCTAAGTGGGGGGGCTTCCCAGAGCCCCAGTGCAGCACCTCCCTGCCCAGTCACTGCCCACAACGGCGGGTCGGCTGGCATATTCTGTCCAGGTGCAGGAAGACCCTCAACAGGGACCAGGGGCAGAGCCTGTTCTTTCTCCACGTCCTGCTCCAAACTAGCAGGGAAAGGCAGCCCATGAAACAGGGTATCCGCAGAACATGTAGAACATGGGATGCATCAGTTCCATAGAGAGGAGGGGACGTGCAAGGCCCCCAAGCACAGAGGGTTGGGGAGGGTGGGCAGTGTTAGACAAGGTGAGGGAACGAAGAAGCCTGACTTGGACAAAGATTGGACTTCAGTGGAAGGATAAGCTGTGGATGTTGGGGAAAGATTGTTTGAGAGAAAAGAAAGAAAACTCTCCGAGTGTTTGCAAGAATACGTTGATGGGGCCGGCAGGATCTGGGGGGCAAGTTGGAGCCTCCCCACAAACCTGTCTTTTTTCTGATGGCCTGAAAGTTTCATGGAGACCAAATGTAGGATGCAGAATTTATATAATAATAAGCCAAAGTTGCCGTATTCTTCTTCCTTAGAAAAGGGTAAATCCTCAGTTAAAGCATTTTAAATTTAAATGTATTTAAGGGAAGGAGCTTTCTCTAAAGGCCTTTATATTCCTTCAAGCAATATATATATATATTGGGGCTATATACTATATATATGTAACGTAAACATCCAACATAGCAAGTAAAAGAATAGGAAGGTAGAGCTACCGTATTAGGAGAACCAAAATCTTTATTCACTGAACACATTTTTCTCTTCCTGGAAAGGGGCAGGTAGTTCAGCAAAATTGCTGTACAAATATAAGCATGCAAACACCAGTATACTTCTGTTTTTCCAGTAATAACCAGTTACAAAATGAAATACAAAGAGAAGTTACACTTAACAGCGGGGAGCTAGGAAATAAGTGTACCGGGCTTCCTGTGGTTCTGGGCGGCCACCTTCCCAGCAATCACTGCTGTTCAGAGATGCTTGCAGAATCTCAGACCCTCCAAGTATGTCCGGGGTCTCTGGGTGGGGGTGTCACCTCTGTTCAGAACCAAGACTGGTCAGTAAGACGAAAACCATTGATGAACCCTCAGTGATTTTCTCTTATTCTCTTGTTGAGCTTCAGTCTTCTTTTTTATTTAAATTCAATTAGCCAACATATAGTACATCATTAGTTTCAGATGTAGAGTTCAAGAATTCATCAGTTGCATCTAACACCCAGTGCTCATCACATCATGTGCCCTCCTTCACGCACATCCCCCACTTACCCCATCCCCCCACGCACCTCCCCTCCAGCAACCCTCAGTTTATCTTTTTTCTGCTGACCATATCCATAGGACTCTTCTGGCACCTTCTCTGATGTTCTGGAAGCTTCCGGAGCCGAAGCAACAGGGTGTTCTTTAAGTGGGGGGAGGGTTGCCTCCTCTGTTGGTTACCCTCAGCTAGCTGGCAAGAACATCCAAACAGGCATCAGAGGGAGAGAGAGAGGATTTCTGTGTAGAGTTGCCCTTCTCCCTGCTGGGACAGAGGAGCATTTACATTTCAAACAGAATACACCACATTAGTACTTGACTTTCCAAAATACAACTTAGGGGTGGATTTGCCCTTGATATTAGAGTCATCACCTTACAAAAGGAGAACAGGGCTCCTTTAAATATTTTCTTCTTAACTGTTTTGAGATCATTAACAGAGGGAGAAATTAAAAGCTGAAGTATTCCAGGGGGCCTGGCTGACTCAATTGGAAGAACATGTGAGTCTTGAACTTGGGGTTGTGAATTCAAGCCCCACATTGGGTGTGCAGATTGCTTAAATAAACAAACAAACAAACAAACAAATAACTTTAAAAATTTATTTAAGCTGAAGTATTCCAAAAAGCTCTTCATTCAATTTGTCAGGGAATGATAATGAAACAGAAAGTGAGTAAAGGTAAGAAGGACCATACCTCTGTCAGGGTTTTTTCCTTCAATTTTGGTTTACTAGGCAAAAATCTAAGCTAACAGACCTTCTAGCTCAAAGTCAAATGTGACCAGACCTTTGCATTTTCACTTTCACCTTGGTGAAACAACAATTACAGTGAGGATCTCCAGAGTGCTTACTATAAGACAGGCCCTGTTCCCGGCCCGCGAACATATCACTGCGTCTCTCCAGGGCAGCGTCCTTATGGCACTCTGGGCCATTTTGTAGACGTGGGACCAGACTCACACAGGAATGAAACCACCTGCCCAGGGGCACACGGCTCCTCGGGAAAGAACTCTGACACCAGAGGACTAGGGCCCCAGGCCCGCAGGGAGGGGGACAGTAGGTACTTCTGTCTTTATGGTCTGCCCGGGAAGGTCTCCAGTTCTCCGCAGTGCGATCACCCTGCCACAGCCTTCCTGATCCTTCAATGTACAGCGATCTTGGGGCTCAACACCCCCCGGCACGAGGAGTACTCAACACAAAGAGAACACTTGCAAATCTTTCCCTGCCCTTTCTTGGCACTACCCCGCTCACAACCACGTCACGGAGCCCACAGTGGGGCAAGACGGAGGGCGTGTGCACTCAGGAGGATGTCCTGTGCCTTCCTGTCCCCCAACAGCAGCACTCTCTGCAGCCCTAGCAGGACCTGGGGAGAGCTTCCTCTCCCTCCGCTGATGGCTCCTCTCTGCCCATCCATACCCTGGGTTAAGGGTAAGGTCGGTGGGATTTTCAGTGAGGATGCCACCTTTCCAACAGCGTGTCCCAAAGCCCACAGTGAGGCCATCTGGGCTGTCCCTCGTGATGGCCGCACTTTCACATAGGACTTACAGTGGCTATCCCTGGGGCAGGGCAGGGGGGCCGCCCTCTTCTCTCATAGCTGTGTTCGAGACAGAAAAGCTGCTCTCGCCCTTGCCCCCGTGTCCCCTGTCTGCAGGAAGCCCCTGCCCAAGGCTGGCGGGTCCTAACTAACATTGCTTGGCTGCTTTGCTCAGCCCTGAATGGGAGGCCTTGTGTGTATGAAGCCCTCACGGGTCAGAATTTCACCATGGTCCCCTGACGTCATGGGGACCATCAATCCCATCACCTCTGCCCCCATTTTACTTTTGATTGGAATGATTTTACAGTAAAGTAATCATAATCTGCTGCAATCTATTGAAAAATTAGAAGAAATACATTATAACATGAAGAATACATAGAAAATGCCTTTCATGGATCCTTGTAAGAATGATTCTGTCATCCAATAAAGGCATTAACATAATCACCTTACATTTATTGCTCACAAGGATAAACTCACAGGGGAAGGAAACCTGTCCAGCAGATGCCCAATAATAGAAGTCGCCGGCAGGAGAATAAACATAAATGTCTCCATCACTATTTCAGGGCCAGATGCAGTTCTGAGAGGCTGGGGGGTGCTCTCCCCAAAGTCAAATATTGGACGCGTTTGTGGTGGTTCTTTATCGACCATCTTTTACTCCAGTCTCTCACTCTCCACCATCATGGTGTCTTTGGGAAATCAATCTCTGCGTGACTGAAAACAGGGTTTGTGTCGCCATGTGGAGCTGCCTCTCACCTTGTAGCTGATTTTAGAAGGATAAGGCTGGGAACTTCTTTGAAGGGACAGGTGCTAAGGGGGTGGGAGACAGTGCTGGGAGCCACAGCAGAAGCACGGGGGTGTCCTTGGGCAAATGAGGCCAGGGTCTGGCTGCTCTCCCCAGCTGTCCCCTAAAGAGCATCATGGCCTGAGATATGAAAGATATCACACGACTGACATCGTATCTCCCATCCGGAATCAGTATTTGCTGCACGTACTCCTCACGAGGATACGGAGGAATTAACAAGACAGTGTTTACATAACAGCTCTTCATGGCTCAGGGCTATCCGACTTAAAACAGCAGAGCTGGACTCTGCTGCCAGGTATTTCCCCAGCCCCATTCATGCTGTGCTCGCTCTGTGTTGTGATCCTATAGGATGCACGTTGTGCTAATCTCTGGGAACGTAAGGGAGAACTCACTTGTTTTTATCAATCTCAATGAGAAGCCATTTGCACAACATCAGTAAGTTCTGCTGGACAGAATCAGTACCCACGTGCACTAAATAAGCCTTCTTTGGGCGGTGCTTTCAACAGCCTGAGTTCGTGTTCTGAGAAGCGCTGGTCTGCTTTGGTCTCCCCTGTACTGTGCTTGTCCCCTACTGCGTGCCAAAGCGAGGGGCATTAAATAAACACAGAGAGAGCGCCATCCCATTCAATCTGGTCAGTGCAGGCAGGCCATCGTGACAAACACGGAGTCCAGGTAAAAACAATGTACCCACAACTTTGCAAAGAGTCCCCTATTCCCAGGGGCGCCTGAATGGTGCAGTGGGTTGAGCAGTCCACTCTTGGTTTTGGCTCAGGTTGTGATCTCCAGGTCATGAGATGGAGCCGCGCATCAGGCTCTGCTTCAGATTCTCTCTTCCTCTCCCTCTGCCCCTCCCGCTCGTGCTCGCTCTCTCTCTTTCTCTACGATAAATAAATAAATCTTTAAAAATAAAAAAGAGTCCTCTGTCCCCTCTCCTACCCTTCCACCAGGACAAGCCTCTGTTTTCTATAAAATAGGGAACCACCAGTGGGAAAGATTATTGACTTTTGGTTTATTGATTTATTAACTACTGGGTTATCCAGATGTTTGGGGGCAGGGAGAGCAATAAAATTCTGATGAAATTGCCATGAAGCCCTGTCAGGAGGAAAGGGAAAGGTGGTGAAGTAGACCAGAAGCATGGGAGCACAGAGGGGTCCGGGAGTCCTGACTGCACAGGGAAGTCCGGAGCAAGCCGGGTCCTGCCGTGTGCGTGGTGTGTGGGGCCACATGCCGTGCGACTCTCTGTTCTCTGTGCTCCTGATGCCATGAGCTCTCATGCCTTTGGGGGAAAGAGAATCGGAAGCTCTGGGAAGAGGAATATGAACTCCAAGCCCCAAGTTTTCCAACTGGAGAACATGCTCAAACCTCCACCCACAGAAATTCTAATTGAGGGGCGCCTGGGTGGCTCAGTTGGTTAAGCGACTGCCTTTGGCTCAGGTCATGATCCTGGAGTCCCGGGATCGAGTCCCGCATCGGGCTCCCTGCTCGGCGGGGGATCTGCTTCTCCCTCTGACCCTCCCCCTCTCATGCTCTCTCTCTCATTCTCTCTCTCTGAAATAAATAAAATCTTTAAAAAAAAAAAAAAGAAATTCTAATTGACAAGTCAGCCGATCCCAATGGGACAAAGCATACATGCCCCTGGGCACCGTGAGTCCGCAGTGATCCCCCTCTGGTCTTGTGTTCTACCTAGTGGCCAGGGGGCCTGATTACTGAGGACTGTCTGGAGGTCCGGTGCCATGCTGAGTACTTAGGCACACTGTCTCGTGCACGCCTCGCGGAGACCCAGACCCAAAGACGCATGGCTCCTAGGGGCCATAGTGCGGGGTTTAAACTGGACCTGTGTAATTCTGAAAACCAAATGAACTCTTCCAGATTGCCCTTAGACTGATGGGGAGGAGGGCTCTGTTTGCTTCCTCTGAGATCGGGAGCTAAAACCTTCCTCCTCTGTCAGTTTTTGTTTTCTGTCCAAGTCTCTGCCTTGATGTTGTTTGCACCTCACATTTCTGACTTGAATCAACCTTTTCCTCTTATGATTAGGTCTCAAGACTCACCAACACTCTCTAAGGTTATATTTCCACTAAATTACTGAGGCTAGGTCTCCTTATGAGTGTGATGTTCTGTGTTTATTAATATTAATATTTCCCTTGAGAAGAACTCTACAGTTTAATTAGAAAGAAACACGTGCTCATTGTATTAACATTTTGGAAAATGTACACAAAGTATAAATAACATAAAATCCACACACACTAACATATGCACACTCTCATATTCACATACACATACTCACACAGTAACCACACTCCCATACACACACACATGCATACCCACGTAGACACACCTATGTGCACTATCAGACTCACATACATACTCACACACGGTGACACAGACATACACATTCATACACACTCAGGCATAGTTACAGATGGGATCGTGCTATAACCTTGTTTGGATGCCAGTCTTTAGCCTCTTCTTATATAACGAAATATATCCATGTTAGATATGTGTGTGTGTGTGTGTGTGTGTATCTATATATCTTTACTATATATCTTATTTTTAAATGTTATCTCATTTTATGGATATACCACAGCTGATTTGTTGAATGTGCCACTTTTGGACAAGAGGCTTTTATTTAATATTGATGTTTATAAATAAAGTTTTAATGTGCACCCTTGTAATATGAACTTAGTTTTCTTTTCATTCCTTTCATTTATTGAATTCATTCAATTCTAATGAGAGTAATTAGACAAATGGGAAACTACATTTTAAAACTTAACATATATACATATAATAAAGCATATATATAAATAAAATAAAACATACAGATAAAAATGTATATATAATAAATTGAGCCAAGTTATACTCTCCCGAGCATTGTATAAGATTCCCTCTTTTATCACAAGCTCATCAACAATGGGTAGCACCATAGCCACTGCCAAGCTGAGATTAAGAAAAATGGGATTTCGTAGTTATTGAGGTGAGAATTTTTCCTTTTTTTGAGTTTCTTTTTTTTCATTTAAGATTTTATTTGTTTATTTGTCAGAGAGAGAGAGGGCACAAGCAGGGGGAGCAGCAGACAGAGGGAGAAGCAGGCTCCCCCTGGAGCAGGGAGCCCGATGCGGCACTCGATCCCAGGACCCTGGGGATCATGACCTGAGCCGAAGGCAGACACTTAACCAACTGAGCCACCCAGGGGCCCTTAGGTGAGAATTTTTCTCTTTGCCCTTTGGCCATCCAGATTTCAACTTCTCCAAAAAAGACCATTTGTCAATGTCATCTATGTTTTTGTCTCTTTTTGTGGCTAAATATTTCTTCAAGTGTCTTAAAAACACTTCTAATAAGAAGAATATTAACCCTATTCCTCTGACACACTGAAATACTACAAATTTTTTTGTGTCTTCTGATTTGTTTATGGTGAGTCTTCTGCTTCCAGGCTGGATGGAGAAACACACACTGGGTTTACTCTCTAGCCTGAGGGGAAGAGGGGCTGTCAGAATATATTAAAAGAGGTTTTCAACCACTGGCCTCAGGCATGGATATCTACGAGACAGAACGCACATGGGGTGAGTCCTGTGCTCACTCAGCTTCTGCCCAGAGAAGGCACCAAGGTGGCCGGTGAGCTCAAGGAAGCGGGACCACTAGAGTTTGCGAGCAGAGCACCACAGAGGAGAGGACGTGCAGGTGTGCCGAGGGTCTGCTCTGTATATCGAATGGTGGTCAGCACACGTGTGTGAGAAAACTACCAGAAAGAAAGGGCAAAGGATCTACAGGACCGGGGGGAACACCCCCAGGTCTCTCACAGGCTGGGTACCAGCCAGAGGGGATATCTCAGCAATCACAGAACGGCCATGCTAAGTAAGCTCGGGGGAGGGGAAGTTGTCCCCTGAACCAAACGTTGTGCTGGTTTACTGCCTCCAAAACCCCAGATCAGCAGTGCTTACAAGAATGCAAAAGCAGTCAGCACCCAAGGTAAAATTCACTTTTGGCATCCAATCAAAAACCACCAAGCCAGCAAAGAAGGAGGAAAATACAAATCGCAAGGAGGAAAAGTCAGTCAGTCAGAAAGGCACAGATAAGAGAGTCCGCAGCCGCAGATAGTCAGAGTGGTTGTGTGACTGTGCTCCGTATGTCTAGAACTGAGAGGATGATTGAGCGTGTTGACGAGAGACAAGGAAGTTATAACGAACAGCCCAATCAAACCTCCAGAGACGGAAAGTGCTATGCATTGTGTACAAAATACAATGGGTGTTGCTAATAAAAGATTAGACATTGCAGAAGAAAGAAATAGAGAATCTAAAGATAGAAAAATAGTAACAAATGAAACCCAGGGAGAAATGACAATTTTTAAACAAATGCATGGTTGGCCATCTTTAAGTAGCCAAATATACTCTAAAGGGACTACCTCCAAAGGAGACAGGAGGTGGGGGTGGGGAGCAGAGAAATTATTTAAGTATTAATGGTGAAAAATATTCCAAATTTGATGAAAACTACAAACTCACAGATCTGAGAAACAAATCTTAAAAGCAGCCAGAGGGGAAAAGGCACTTTATGTACAGAGGAATGAAGGAAAGGCTGATTTCCTGCCAGAAACTGTAGACTATAAAGCAGAAGAGAAGCATCTTTAAAGTACTCAAAGGAAATTGTCAACTTTGAATTCTTTACTCCCTAAAAATACCTTTCAAAAATTGTGGAGAACTAAGGACATTTTCAGACATACGAAAACCTGAAATAAATCATCACCAGAAAACTCACACTACAAGAAACATTGAAAAGCTTTCAAGCAAAGAAAAGTGATAGCAGGTGGGAACCTGGGTCTACACCCAGGCATGAAGAATATCGGGAATGGTAATTACATGGGTAGATAGAAAGATTATTTTTTTATTTATTAGTTACGTCTCTCAATGAGATAACTGATTACTTAAAGTAAAAGTAGGGGTTATAACATGATGTAGAAGTAAAAATCTATGGAAAGACAGCTCGAATCCCAGGAGAGGAAATACAGAAGTGTTCTGTGTAAGCAGTGTGGTATAACTTAAAGTTTGACTATAGATAAGTTATTTTCCTTTTTCTTTTCTTTTTTGCATTATTTCCAATTACGCAAATACTTTATTGTGTTTTCCTCTATTGTTTTCTTTTTTTTAACTATTTATTTATTTATTTATTTATTTATTTCTTTATTTATTTGAGAGACAGAGAGCACAAGGGATGATGGCAGAAAGAGAGGGAGAAGCAGACTCCCCGCTGAGCAGGGAGCTCGATGTGGGAATCAATCCCTGGACCCTGGGATCATGACCTGAGCCGAAGGCTGATGCTTAACTGGCTGAGCCACCCAGGACCCCTCCTCTGTTGTTTTCTTCATTATATATTCTTTTATTACTCTTTTAGCAGTAACCCATAGGTTACAATACGCATGCCTGACTTACACAATTTAATTCAAATCATTAGTTTTACTTCTTCCCTGACAAGGGAATTCAGAGCTAAGAATTCAGCGGTCCATTCACTTTCCTGACATGCAGTGTTATTGTTGTCCTGCATTTCAATTACACATGTGGTTTAAATCCATAGGAGAGCACGATTATTGTTGATACCATCAGTGCTCATTTATATGTCCCTTACTCTCATAATTAACCCGTGACTATTCTTCTGCATTTCTTTCTGCCCTTCCAGGCCTCCATCTATGAGGAGTGTCCTTCTCTGTGAACAACTGCCTTCAGAATTTCTTTTAGCGAAGATCTGCTGGTAATTATTTTTCTTAGTTTTGTTTGACTGAATGTATATTTACTTTGCCTCATTTTTAAAGGGTGTGTCACTTGGCAGATGATTCTAGGTTAGCAATTCTTTTATTTCAGCACTTCAAGATACAGGTATATTTCCACTGTCTTCTGGCTTCAAGGGTTCCTGTTTGAAGTCAGCTTCTAGTGTTACTGTTGTTCCTTTGAAGATGTCTTATTTTTCCCTTCTGGCAGCTTGTTATATCCTGTCCTTGCCTTTTTTGACTATGATACAACCAGATATTTGTTTGTTTCATTTATTTTGCCTTGATTTTCATTTTATTGTTTTTGTAGAGATTCTTGAGTATGCAGGTAGTTGTATTTTATCACTTTTTAGAACAAGTAATGCTTCTGCCCCATTCACGAATGCCTCTCAGAGATCTCAGTTATATCTTTGATAAATTCTTAAATTTTTTAGTCCTCTTATGCTCTTTCCTGAATTTTCTAAATTTTTCTCCCTTTCTAGCAATCATTTTAAAATATCTTTTGTTTTATTTGTTTTTTTTTTGTTCCCAGACCAGCAATAATACTTGAATGTAGAAATGCATATAGTGTTTGGGGGTCTTAATTCAAGCACACACTCTTCTACTGGTAGTTAAATTCAGGTCCTGTCCCTCTTCTTTCTTCCCTTCCATCCTTCCTTCCTTCCTTCCTTCCTTCCTGCCTTCCTGCCTGCCTTCCTTCTTTCCCTCCCTACCCCCCCCTTCCCCCTCCATTTCTGTTGGGAGAAGGCATTGGTGTATCTTATGCTTCTGTGCCCCTCCTGTGTTTCTGCACATCTTGCATCACCTCTTGTTCCCTCTCCTTTCTGGGAGTTGTTTTCCATATTTGCCCACCTAGGTGGGACTTCTCCCTTGGACCTCCTCTTCACTTTCTACAAAGCCTCAGGATAGGCTCTAGAGCTCATGTCATGAATTTGGCTGCTTACTGGAAGTTCGTAGTATTCCTATATCCTAAGTATACTACAGGTGTGTGTTATGAGTGGTATGGCTTGATTTTATTGTGGAATTATATTATTCCATTTGAAAATGTGTGGATAGTTTGGATTTCAATGACCACCAGCATTCGATGGGCTCTCTTCAACCAGACACTCAAGGTGGTTGTTGGGGGTTATATCAAATAGAAATATCCAAACTTATTTATGTGTAAATATGCCTTTTATAATGTATTGCCATTTTCATTGTTCTGATTGTTAATATGCTTTTGTTTTTAAAAGAACATCCATTCTACTCCCTTAAAACTCTCTGGTCAAGGGCACGTGTCTGGTCTGCAGCCCGTGTTTGGTGTGTCCTTTCCTCCGGGGCCACTTTCTATATATAATCCATAGCTGACACTCTGGTGTGCGTTCTAATCTCAATTCACTGAACAGCTCGTTTAAATGCTAATTCTTGGACTGTATCTCCAGAGATTATGATTCAAGAAAGCTGTTGTGGGGGCTGAGAATGTCTGAATTTCTAATAAGCATCCCACATTATTCTGACTCAGGCAGCCCCATTACCGCCTTTCCAGAAGCACTGATACAGACGTACCTCATGGGTCCATCATCAGGAAAGGAAGATCTCAGCTGGATGAGATTTGTGCCAGGACTGCCAAGATAATGTCATGCCAGCAGGAGCCAGGGCACAAATAGGCAAGATGCTGAGAGCATCAAATAAGATCTAACATTCCTGAACATAACTTTGCAGACAACTCGTTCTCAAAGAACATAGGCAGATGCTTTAGAAATAATTTTACAACATATCATCTCTCTTTTGAAATTTGGAACTCACGGTTCAGAGACACTCACCCAACCCAGGTATAATGCTGATAACAGGTGAGCACAGACACAGGGGAAACAATAGGAGTCAAATTACTAGATCAGAGACTGCGGATTGGGACAGAGTTAGTATCAGTTCCAGTCAAATTCTCCTGATCCGTGAGGTTTGTCCTAAAGCCAATCCCTGAGACCCAGGACAGAAGAGATTCTCTCTGCAGCTGCAGAGAGAACATCCAAGAAGGACATAATATTTTTTTCTTCTTTTTCACCCATTTTCTTTGCAAAAGGAAGGTCCTCTTCATAACCTGCTGAGATTGCTATTGAGCTTCAAAACAGTAGTGACCAAGAATGTTTGTGTGGAGGTAGGAAGTGCCAGAAGAAACAAAATGGACTGGTCGTCCTGGGAGGGAAACACCTTATGAGTAAAAATACTCTTCCTTGGAGAAGAAATTATTTCATGCCTTCCTTTCTTATTCCAGAAATAAAATCTGTGTTGGTCAACCAGGTGTTTCAGCTTCCCAGGCTCCTCACTCTTGACCATGAGCCAATTATTACCAAGGCAGTGTGTCTGAAACTTGCTGTCCCTCTCCATGATTCCGCTAGTGAGCATGTTAATTTAACTCATCCATTGGAGATCGCAAAGCATCGTCCAAGACCAGGGTCTTCCCTACTGTGCATGGGGTGAATGGCTTAGCAATTTGGGGGTGGTTAATAACACCAATAGCTCTTAAAAAGGCACACTACTATCTGGGAAAAAAATTACAAAAGGTGTCTTTATTAGCAGTTGATGAAAATCTTTCCGGCTTTTTCCATTACTGTGTAATGTGAAGTGCGCTTGCCAAACCAACCAGGGTCTTCTAAAGAGAGACCAAGGAATTATGCCCACATTATTTTAACAAGCTTGCGAAACACCTCATGGACCTCTGTTCATTAATTTTACCAAGAAATTAAATTTTATATACCTCTTAGGTTATAGGAAAAGTTTTCATTTTAGAACTGAAATTCCCTATGTTCCAGAGACAATTTTGGTTTAACTTAAATTAGCTTTGATTACACTATAATGTCACCTTTGGTCTGTCCTTTATCCCCGGCAAGAAATCATCATTTCTCTCCGGGATTTGATTCACTTTCTTTACAAAGGAACTTTTCTCTAAAAAAAAGACAGGATCAAAATTCTAGATCACTGGGAGAATCTGAACTTGACTTACGTGTACTGCTATTGCTATAGCTTGGGGATAGAATCAACAACCAGCAGAGTTATTTATAGTACAAAAATCTCAACGTGCTCTGAATATTTTAATGAGTTACTCCTCCCAGAGGCATTTCAAGGTTGTATTTTCCTTTTGATCCCTCAAATACAGATAAGGACAGTGTGTCCCAGAAAGGACAAGAAACGTGACCCCAAATCCAAGGGAGCTGCGCTCACAGTCCTTGATCTTTGAGTCTTTGGATTTACATACGGGCACATCGGTTCATAGAGAAGATTATAGGTCTGAACATTGTCGCCGTTCAAGACAAATTAGGCCCAACTTAGTCCCAAATTTCAACTATAAAGAGCTGACAGCAAGCACTATTTGTATGTGGTTAACTAGTAATTTTCGTAATGCTGCTCTTCGTTACTATTCAGGGTGCTATAATTAATACCATTTCGGTATATTAGTTTTAACTCATATTTCACTTCAAGCAAAAACTTGGCAGCCATTGTAGGGTATAAAAATAAGCAAAGGGATAGACTATTTTTAGAATGCCAAGAAGTTTTGAATCAAATTCTGGGATGATTATATAAAATATGTGGCAGCCATCAAGACCGCCAAACCATCATGCGCCCAATGAGTCATCTTCTGCATACTTGAGCTCGCCTGGAGGCCAAGACCGGTAAGAACAGCCCAGGACAGCAGCACAGAGACCAGACTTGCCTAGGAGGGACACGGTTTCACGGACTGTCGGGATAAGCCTGGGGGAGGTCCCTGAAAGGCCACTAGTACCCAAAGAAATGGGGTGTATAGTGAGAGTGTGTGTGCACATTACATAATGAGTAATTTTCCATGTCATCTGTGCCTTTTTACATGAAGGGAATGAAACACGCAGAGGTTAAATGAGTTACTGAGGTGCTGGTGTGAGTGTGATTGACTGGGATGGAACGCCCTAATGCGGCAACTGACACATGGTGGGCACTCAAAAAATATCGATGTGATGATTGAGTAAGAAATAAATCCAGAAAGCTCTGGAAAGGAGGACTAGGTCTTTGATATTTTCTGTAATGAGCAAAAGGTTAACCTCTCGTGAATTAGGCTGAGATCGAGGTAGGTTCTAGGGACAGCCCAGCATCCAATTATGTCCAGATGCCCTTTGGCGGGGATCCAGATGTAGGCACAACTCAAAATTAGTATCTATCTCCTAAGATTTTTCCCAAAAACCATTGCTATTCCCAAAAATGTGACAGGGAAAAAAATTTAAAAAATTAAAATGTGAGGGGAGAAAAGGCAGAAGGAAGAGAGGGAGAGGGAATTGTTCACCGACCCTCCATGTTGCTCTGGTCAGCGGCATGCCTGGTTGCTGGTACGGCTGCCTGCTCCTCTCAGCTAAATGTGTTGTATGCTAAAGTGGAGTAAAAATGGAAGGACCGGAGCGTTTTCATTTATTAAACGTAAGCACTCTTCAGAAAAAGGCATTTCTTTGTATCCACGGCAAAACACATCTCACCTAAACAACAGCTAAGCTTCATGTTTCTTTTGGCCAGATGGATTTTATGTAGCATCTGTGGGTAATTCTGTTAGTGGATATCGACCCCTCCATCTGGATAAAGCTTAATTATTACCAAATCCAGTTACAGAATGATAGAAAGACAAGGAGGACCAGAGGGAGAAAAGGAATAGTTCACATCACACATTTTTGAATTTCATTTTTTTTTTCAGGAATGATATGGTTCGGTAAGAAAATAAAACTAGATTAAAACCAGATGGGCTAAGTGGAAGAGTCTTGAAACTAAACACAGAATGATTTCTTCTTCCAAAGAACAACATGTTTTCTTTGAAGCAGGTGATATATTTGGTTGAGAATTTAGCGTCCTCCATGTGTGTCCAGAATGCATGAGGCTCTCTCTGAACATGTGCTAAAAGACATTTATTTTTTAAATGTGAAGAAGGTTTTATCTGCTTGATTTTTTTCCTGAGTCAGGAATAAGTTCCCACACTTATTTTTATATGTTCCCAGCTGGTGGCAGAGGGCAGTCTCCAGACCATTACGTAGACTTCCAGCCCGTGGCTTCATCCACTGTATTATTATTACTAGCATGATTCCTCACCCGCTTCCTCTCCTTTCCAGTCTCAAAAATAAACCTCCAGAAACCATCGTTTCATAAGAAATGTTCTCAAAGGTGAAATCATTGTATTTGAGTTGATGTGATCGGGGCTAGCATTCACCAAGTGCCCACTGCTGTGACTCGGGCCCCAGTATGGGGGCCTCACGTTGACTTATAAACACACTGATAAATGTGTTATCACCACCACACAGGCCCGGGACCCCTGTCCCCCCCAAGATGCAACAAAACTGAAGATCAGAAAGGCGAATAACCAGCCCAAGAGAGCACAGATCCCCTGTCACAGCCAGAAGTCGAGACTGTGCTCTGACGTCAACCCCCTGCGTTTCCCTGAGCCTCGTGATCTGCTTGGAAGTCACGTTCTCTGGCCCCCGCCCTGCAGTGGTGGCCACAGGTGACCCCCCAGGAATGCAGCCACTCCGGGAATCCTGAGCTTTAGGGCCTGGCTGAGATCTTAAGTTGGGTATTTTCTGTGCATTTGTCCATATGCCCCTCCTGGGGCTCAGACTTCTACTGTCCGGGAAAAGGTTGATTTGATTTCAGATACACACCCTTCCCTCAATAACCTCTCCTCCTTCGAGGATTTTGGAGTATTTGCTGAATCCCTGACAGGTGGAATTCCCCTGGCATGCCTGGGGACCCCGGGGCCCGGGCGGCCGGCCCACCCCCCACCCCTGTGGCTCTGGGGACAGTGCGCTGGCAGGGTCAGGAGCTCAAGTCCCGTGCCCTCCCGGTCACCGGGGAGCCCGGGCAAGAAGGGCTTTCATTCTGCTTCCAGTCTGCGGCCATGCAGCCTCTCTCAATCCCTTTTGCCAGCCACTTAAAAAAAAAGCAAAAGCAAACTTCGTTGTTTTCTAGCTGTCTCCCAGGAGGCACGTAGCCAAGCCCTACATGCCGGAAAATAAACTCCCACAGAAAGCATATGCTGTGCATTCCTGCCACGGCCGTGGGCCTTTGTTTTGACAGTGTGAGCGTGCAGGCCGAGGGGAGAGAGCCGGGCCGAACAGCGGGGCTCACAGAGGACGGTTGCAGACAGCCTGGACCACTGAGCTCTGCCTTTCGCCTCCCTGAGGGTGGGAAGGCCCTGCTGTCGCCCCTGGTGTCGAGGAGGGGCGTGTGGGGCCCTCATCACTGCGGGGCTTTCAAGGGATGCTGCAAGGTGCAGGTGCACGCTCTCCTCTCTCACACACACACGCACTCTAGATACTGTATTACCGGACACGTGCCCTGCAGGTTCCTTGCCTTTCTATGTGAAACTTTGAATACATGACTAATGAGCAAAGCATAGAACACAGAGCTATTGTGTACCAAGATACACAGGGCTAATAAAGAAGGACCCAGGAACCAATGTGAGGGGGAGCTTTGCAGATCTTCTAAAACAGTGGGACAGACCCAGCCCCACGGCAGCAGCTGTCATGGGGGCTGGAGAGAGATCCGCACCTGCTGAGGCTCTGGGTCCCCATAGATGTTGTGAACCAGGAGGCAGGAACAGCTCACAGGGATTCATCTCCAGTGGATGCTTCCAATAGTCCAACTGCAAATTTTAATTCCTTTCCTCGAGAGCAGGAAAGCCCTTTTATTTATGTGTCAGTGTGAAGTAGGTGGGAAACAAGGGTCCACGACCACAGTTGTGTCTGAACAGGGTCACTGTTCAGAAAAATCTGCATGTCACCCTGAATCTAAGGTTCAAGTGAGAAATCTGGGGCGACCTCTTTCTTCCCCCTCTGATCCACCTGCTGACGTATGAAGGTGCACTCCCTTCCTACACGCTGGGTTTGCTCAGATAAATGGCAGAGGCGGGTGGCAGAGGTGGGTGGAGGGAAACAGAATAATGGGAGTTTAAAAATACAGCGTGACAAAATTATCATGTAAGTCGAGAATGTGTCTGGGTTTAATTTAGGAGACGAGTTGCACTTATACACACATTTCCAAAGGGCCTTGAGTTTTCGACTTTGTTCACTGTGCAATGAAGCAGCCCTGGGACCCTTGAGCATTGTTAAACCCAAACGGCCCTACAGAAATGAGGGAGTCACCTTGGCCCATTCTTGGGGAGAAGGGAAGGTACCCCAGAAGTGTCCTTCAAGGCTTCTCATTGCAGAGTGGAACTCGCTGAAATCAAAATGAGTTTTGGACATGGCTGGGAGACCCGGCTGGCCTTAGATGCAAGACATTAAAGAGAAACCCTGTGGGACATCCCAGCGCTCTCTCTGGGTGGATCCAGGCTCCGTGTCATCCTGTCGCTCTGGCTCCTTCCGCAGCACGTGCACGCCATCCCTGCCCCCAGCCCTCCGTGCTGCTCAACAACCTTGAATCTGCCCCATACTGAGTTTCTAGAACACTGCTCCCATGGACGGCTGTATATAACACCCTTTCCTTATCCTCCCTACCCCGCCCGCATGGCCGTGTCCTCAGACAGACTTAGGAGCCACCTCTCAGGAGCATGGGTAAGAATTGGCTTGCTTCTCTTCACCTGGAAACATGTTTTTGTTCCCATCCTCCCTTCTGTTCTCCTGTCTCCTTCCCTCTTTGCCAGGCCAGGTTCATCCTTTAGGACTCAATCCAACCAATCATCCTTTCCCTTTAGTACTTTCATTCCTTCTTTTAACAAAGAATTGGCTCTCTCACTTTGCAAATACGCTTGAGACTTCACATCTTTTAAGTCAAAAAACATCATCTCATCTGCGCCATCGTCCTGAGTTTTATCAGAAGCAGGTGGGTGGCCCCGGTTAGGTTCAGGGTCTGAGGACCCTAAATGCCAGCCACAGTCTCGACTTCCAGCTCTGGGAACGCTTGGGGTCTTGGGCTCCAAGCCAGCAGAGAAAAGGGTGCAGAGGGGAGGCAAACATCCTGAGAGCAGCTCACAATGGCCACCCCTTGGTTCCCAGGCCCAGGGCTTCGGCCGTGGGTGAGACAGAGCCTTGCAGGTGCCTCTAATTCAAGCATATGGTATGAGAGGCAATTTGTGCTTGCAGAGCAAGTCTCCTGGATGTCACCGTAATAGTGTCCTCCTTCCACCATTCCTCACTGCTATGGGGCAGATGCTTCTCGGGGAGGGTATGTGCCCCAGCAGGAATGCCTTCAGCACAGGTCCGCTGCTGTCCCTCATGTGCCAGGAAATTAGGTTTTGGTCCAGAGCAGTGCTGTCCCGCATGCCCTGAAGGGGAATAAAAGTGATCTCTGTCTCCCCTTATCTTCATTCCTCCACTGGTATCAAGTCGGAGGGCTGTGTCACCACCGCTTGATTGAAACCTTTTTCTGCAGGGTTTCAGGTCGCCAAGAATTGCTAAATTGCCTGTATTCCGGGCCATTTGCATTGCGGCCCCTCCCTCGCCGGCTTTCCGACTATCAGGTCCCACTAGCCCCGTGGGACGTAGGCCACTGTCAGCCCCCTACTCTCCTGCTGTCTGTTCTGAGCATGGCAGCTAGAGACCGGTGTTGACAAAGTCGTGGGTCTGAAGAGATGGCCAAGAAAGAAAATACAACTAAAGAGAAGATAAAAGTCTCTATTGCTGCCAGTGGAGACAGGATAGAGGTCAGGGCCCCTACATTTGGATATGAGCTTAAGAAAGCTCGCACAAGAGAGGTCAAGAATCCTTTGACTCCGACGTCCTCAAAAAGGAAAAGGAAAAAGGTCATCTTCAGTGTTCATAAGATCATGATGAGTAGATTTCATAAATAAAAACAAAATATAAAACAGTATACCCACTGCAACATAGGATCTGGCTTGTCGTAACTTCTTTTTTAACTAAAATCTCAAAGATGCCTTCACCTCTCGCGAAGCCCGAAAACTCAGGATGTCCCGTCAGGCTCGGGCAACAAGCAGCCATTGGCCTGACAGACACACACACCGTCCAGCAGAGAGCTCGGAGGACGTGTCTCTGAGGACGGAGGGGATCTGAGGACGGCACCATGCTGTCCATTCAGGTCTCAGTCGTTCAGAGAGAGGACATTGTGAAGGCGGCAGGACCCAGCACTGCTGTCCATGGCGTGTCCTTGTCCAGCGCAGAAGCTCAAGGGCACCCAGCCATCTCCTTGCACCCTTTCTCGTTAGAAATGGCCCGGGACTGATGTAGGAAGGGAGGCTGTGCACGGGGACGGCACAGAGATTTCGGGTGACCCGTAGGAGACGCTGTGAACGGAATAGCCAGGCCACTCCTGGCGAAGCTGTGAGGGACCTTCCCCCACAGACATTAGAGCCCCCACAGGACAAGCACCCGCTGTGCCCATTTGGTCTCAGAGCCGCCATACCGATGAGCCATCCCAGATGGGTTCCAACCTCCAACCGCCATCCCGGGTCCCCTTATAGGCTGCACCCCAAATGCAGGTCATGCCTCCATATACACGAATCATGTCGGATTAACTAGTAGAGTTTCCGCAATCCTGGAAAGAATTGAGCCCTGGCCTCCTCCCAGAGGGTGGTAGCCCGTGGGGCTCCCAGCGGCCAGAGTGGGCGCAGCACAGAACTTCGCAAGAGGAGCAAGCTTCGGTCCTCGACCAAGGGCTCTCCTGCTTTCCCAGAAGTGAGCGAGGGCGCAGCTTTATGTCAGATGGAGTCAGGAAATAAATATAAGCTCCATTATTATTTGTTACTGAAGGGAGGCCAATGGAGATTGATGTGTCTGGGTAGGCTAGGAATTAAGCCAAGGTCTCAATATAGCCGTCCCTATACCACACGCATGTGCATGAACACATTACACACACACACACTTGCACACATATGCATACCCACAGAGATGCATGTATATAACCATGACAGACTCGTGCATCTGAGCTCACACACACGGATACAGAAACGCACATCATGCATCGGGGCACACCTGCCCTGACATGCGTTATGTGAGCAGGTGCGCACACGTACTCCACACCCTCACCACGCACACACATGCACACACACAGGGATGCTTCTGAGGAGTACTAGTCAGCTTCAGTGACCAGAAAGCAGGGCATTCCAGTTCCCCCCGGCACCCCGGGAACTCTGTGCTCACTTCCTCTCTGCACTTCCCCTGCGCATCTGTGTGGCTCTCCCAGACACCTGCCTCCCGGCTGATCTGTGGGCCCCGGGGGCACGGCCTGCTCTCCTCTCTACTCTCTGAGCACAACGCCTAGGCTGTTCAGTGCTGGTCATCTCCCTCGGGCCCTTCCCAACAAAGCAGGGTAAAAAGGCTACAGGGCCTCAGGGGGCCCAGGGCTCAGGCTGCAACAGCCAGAAGAACCCGTTGTCAAGAAGGTATGTGTACGGAGCTCAGAGAGCGGACTTGGGAGAAGTCCAGTAGCCTCGCTCAGAGTAAAGACAGACAGGCTTCACTGTTTTTGATAGACTGGAAAGCACTCTTCTCCAGGTCTGTGTTACCCTGCACCTCCTAGATGGGGTGCAACTCCGTTAGGCAGTCCCCCTAAACCTCAGTGAACGTGTGAGGCATAGAACAGGGCTCTGCTGGAAGGTTCCAACCTCCATCCTCCAGAGCCCTGTGTGCTGCTCGGAATGGCCTCGCTGTGTTCTTCTTCTGGCTGACCCCTGCAACATTTATTCAGCTGTCTAGTCTCGCCTGATGCACAGACTGTCAGCTGCCTGACGGGACCTGAGCCACCACTGCATAAAATACATCATCCCTGTCACCGAAACAAAGCAAATCCCAGCCCCAGCCCCTAACAGCGCCTAGCGCCAAGGGCAGCCAGGGATGCTGCATGATTTCCCCCTTGCTCCCTCCTTCTCTGCGAAGTTGGAATTCGCCGCCTGCTTCCGGGGCCTCGGGGAAGTGTGGGATGAGGGCTTAGATCATGTTAAACAGTGTGCTAAAGGGCAGTTCCTGCAGCACCAGCCCGCACTGCAGCAACCTGGAGCGTCAAGAGCTCCTAGAAGGTGCCCAGTGGGAT
Organism: Neomonachus schauinslandi; assembly: GCF_002201575.2. NCBI lineage: Eukaryota > Metazoa > Chordata > Mammalia > Carnivora > Phocidae > Neomonachus > Neomonachus schauinslandi. Next base: position 146,709,134 of record NC_058409.1, read on the forward strand.
GTGTGACTCAGCCTTGTGCTTCCTTGCAGAAAACATTGACTCTATCCATCCTCCAGGGGCCGTCTTAGCTGCAATGTCGGTGCTCCCTGGTGGCTAGTTAGGGACCCTGCACAGAATGTGTTTCTGAGCCTGGGAGAGCTGATGATGTACATGAAATAAAAAACCCCTGAATACTCAATTTTCATTGTTATCACAAAGATGTACACGCACAAGAGCCAGAATTAAATTTCCCCATAATCAGAGAACATTAGACTGGCAGCCTGGAATAAATATTCAGGAGAAGTCCAAGGTCCCTGGGTGGAGCTCACTGGCACATTTGCATATCTATATACAACAGGATGAGGCTTGTTTCCTAACAAAGCAGGGACCTGCAGCCACACCGCTGGAGAAAAATGTCTCAAGAGCTCAGTGCTGGGGAGCCCCAGTGGGTCCCAGAAAGGCCTCAGGTCTCCATTCAAGGCCATGGGCTCTGTAATCCTAGCAGGTGCTGAAGCTCCGGGAAAAATGAATGGTGGATGAAGAAGTCACAGATTGTCCGTCGTCTATGGGAGAAGGCACGCCCGACCTGAAAATCACCACCTTTAGATGGTCCTAACTGGACCACTGTGATTCAGCAACCAGACAGCCTGGTGAAGGCCCACACCCCTTCACTCAAGGAGCTGTGAGAGCCAAGGTCCAGCTAAACCTGCTTCAGGGTAGCTGGGGAAAAGTGCAGAACTGCAGGAGAAGCAGGAACTGGGTCCCCTCCACCCGAGCCTCTGTCCCCAGCCTGGCCCTGCACCCCAGCTTCCCACCCCATGTGTGCGCCCTGCTCTGTGGCCCTGGCATGTGTCCAGAAGATTTCAGGGGGCAGGATGACCCTCCCCTCCCACCGCTGGGACAGGCACCCGATTCACCATGCACACAACCGTCCACAGCAGCTGAAAAGCAGGGACTCAAGAAGAATGGGAGGCAAGAGGAAGGAAGGAGACAGAGACAGTAAGAGAAGCAAGCAGCAGGAAGATGCTCCGGTGTGGCACCGCCCTCTGCCCAGGGCCCTCTGTCCTGCCCGCGGGGACAGGGGACAGGGTGCAGGGGCACAGGCCTGATTGTATCTTTGCACCTTTACACTAAGCGTTCTGACCGGAAAATAGTTCTGAAGGCTGATGGCTGAAGGTTGCTAGACATGCACACACATCGTGCCCCAAGGGATCCGCAAGGGTGAGCGATCACAGCGGACTGTCCTCCGGTCCTCGCGCCAGATGCAGACGGCAGTCCAGAGGGCAGGGCCTTGAGTCTGTCTGTCCCTCTCCCTCTTAGTTTTGTCCCTCTGCATATCCATCATCCATCCCTGGTCCCCTCAGAGTCAGCCCGGGGCCACTCCTCACTCCCTTACACCTTCCGAGTCTCAGGGGAGCTGGGGCATGGGAGCAGTGACAGCAGAGAGATGCCTGTGGTATCTGGGAGATGGGACTCAGGGAGGAGGAGGAAGGAGCCCGCTGCTCTGCACCAGCACCTCTGGCCAGCCTGGGGTCCCTGCTGCGCCCTGCAGGAAGCATCCAGAGAGATGCTCCCTGCCAGCCCCCTCCCTGCCTCCCTCCCTGAGAGCCCCCTCCCTGCCTGCCCCCTCCCTGCCTGTCCTCTCCCTGCCTGCCCCCTCCCTGTCTACCCCCTCCCTACCTGCCCCCTCCCTGCCTTCTTCCCTCCCTTCCTTTCTTCCTCTCAATTTCTTTTGCTTTCTTTCTTTGTTTTATGCAAATTTAGTTACTTAGAGCAGTTTTGGGAAAGTATAGAGAGTTCCCTTGCTGCCACCCTCTCCTGCCCCCACAGGCACAGCACAGCCCCCCCCCCCCAGAGCAGCAGATTTGTGACAGTGCATGAAGCCACATTGCACATCATCACCTCCCACAGCCCACAGTTTGCATGAGGTTCCCACTCAAAGTTGCACAACCCATGGGCTTGGACAGTGTGCGATGACCTGTGTCCATCATTATAGTGTCACCCAGAGTATTCTCACTACCCTAAAATCCTCTGTGCGCTACTAGGTATTTACCCCAAAAACACAGATGTAGTGAAAAGAAGGAGCACCTGCACCCCAATGTTCATAGCAGCAATGTCCGCAATAGCCAAACCGTGGAAGGAGCCGAGATGCTCTTCTACAGATGAATGGATAAAGAAGCTGTGGTCCATATATGCAGTGGAATATTACTCAGCCATCAGAAAAGATGAAATCTTACTGTTTACATCAATGTGGATGGAATTGGAGGGTAATTATGCTAAGTAAAGTAAGTCCATCAGAGGACAATTATGTGGTTTCAGTCATATGTGGAATATAAGAAACAGCACAGAGGATCATAGGGGAAGGGAGGGAAAACTGAATGGGAAGAAATCAGAGAGGGAGACAAACCATGAGAGACGCTAAACTCTAGGGAACAAACAGGGCTGCTGGAGGGTATGTGGGTGGGAAAATGGGGTAATTCGGTGATGGACATTAAGGAGGGCAGGTGATGTAATGAGCACTGGGTGTTATATGCAACTGATGAATTACTGAATTCTACCCCTGAAACTAATGATGTTCTATATGCTGGCTAATTGAATTTAAATAAAAATAAAAAATAAAATAAAATAAAACAAAATAAATGAAATCCGCCGCACTCCGCCTACTCATCCCTCCTTCCCCAACCCCTGGCGACCACTGATCTTTTTTCTCACTCCATAGTTCTGTGCTTTCCAGAATGTCTTGGAACTGGAGTCACACAGGATGTGGCCTTTTCAGACTGGCTTCCTTCACAGAGTAATAATGTATTTACGGTTCCTCCGTGTCTTTTCTTGGCTTGACGGCTCATTTCATTTTAGTGCTGCATCTTCCATTGTCTAGATGGACCCCACCTGACTTCTCCGTTCACCTACTGAAGGCCATCTTGGTGACTCCAGAATGACCTCCAACAAACGCAAATCTGTTGCTTCACCCCACAGCTCAGCCCTCCGCTCCTGCCTCTCCCTGGCCGCTGCACACGGGCCTCCAGCCCCGCACCCCATCCTCCTCCTTCAGTCGGGAGTGACTCCTTCTCCCCCACCCAGCAGAGTCCCAGATAGGCTTCCTTGGTGAGGCCCACACTGACCACATAAAGGAAAAACTGACTTTCTGTCGCAGTTGCTCAGGGACCCTCTGGTTTTCCTTGGCAACAACTCTGATCACACAATTGCCTTATGCCTATTGATTTCCTGTCTGTGTCCCCCGCACCCCAGCTTCGTGCCGGCAAGGACCTTGTGTGGGTCAGGCGTGTGGCAGAGGTGCTGATGGTGGTCCAGGCACACGGAAGCTGTCCGTAAGCCAGGGGCGAGGGTGGGACGAGACTGGAGGTGGTCAAGAGCCAAAGGGGCCAGCAAAGGCCAGGCATGGCTTTTCCCATATGGATGTTTGATGAACAGAATCAAATTCACCCAGGGCGATGTATACACATTATTTTACAGAGAGAGACAGAGTATGTGTGTGAGTGTATATGTACATTTATACATTTATCTAATGAAATTCCAATATAGGGCGCCTGGGTGGCTCAGTTGGTTGGGCGGCTGCCTTCGGCTCGGGTCATGATCCTGGAGTCCCGGGATCGAGTCCCGCATCGGGCTCCCTGCTCGGCAGGGAGTCTGCTTCTCCCTCTGACCCTCCCCCCTCTCATGTGCTCTCTCTCTCATTCTCTCTCTCAAATAAATAAATAAAATCTTTAAAAAAAAAAAAGGTGGGGGCGCCTGGGTGCTCAGTCGTTAAGCGTCTGCCTTCGGCTCAGGTCATGGTCCCAGGGCCCTGGGATCGAGCCCCCATCAGGCTCCCTGCTCTGCAGGAAGCCTGCTTCTCCCTCTCCCGCTCCCCCTGCTTGTGTTCCCTCTCTGGCTGTCTTTCTCTCTGTCAAATAAATAAAATCTTTAAAAAAAAAAAAAAAGAAATTCCAATATAAAATGGAGGAAAAAACAAAGGAAATAAATAAAGGAAGCACCTCATTAGATTTGCATGGGAAGTATACTCATTTTCATCTGTTATCATATTTCATCGTATCCAAGATGTATTCTAACTTCAGAGCTGTTAAAATATTAAAATACCACAAGTAAGACATTACCAACTGTAAGCCTCAGTTCGATGTCAGAGACGCTGTTCCATTTGTCCAGCAGTGTCCAGTATATACTGGGCCTCACTCACGACGTTCCTGAACTCAGCAGGTCAGAAACCACATAGGGCCCAGCAGCAAAAGTGTGTTCTTCTTCACAATCTGAAGCACTCCCTGGAAAGACTTGAGCTTCTGGAAGTAACTTCATCAGCCGGGGGCTAGAATAATCTGGAAGGTTTTTTTCTGGCCTGGGGTCTGGTCTGGGAAGACCCAAAGGCCGGGCTCAGCTACAACAGTGGACGGGATCACCTCCATGTGGCCTTGTCAGGTGGCTTGGGCTTCTCACTGCATGGCGGCTGGGTTCTGAGACAGATCATTCCGGAAGGAGGTGCCTTAGTCAGTTCTGGCTGTTGTAACAAAAATACCACAGCCTGGGCAGCTTAGACAGTATTTCTGACAGCTTTAGAGGCTGGAAACTCAAGATCAAGATGCCCACAGATCTGGCGTCTGATGAGATCCTTTCCTGGTTTGTAGATGTCCAACTTCTAGTTGGATTCTTACATGATGGAGAACGAGCTCTGGTTCTTCCTCCCCTTACAAGGGTGTTAATCCCACTCCTGAGGGCTCCACCTTCAAACCTAATTACCTCCCAGAGGCCCCATCTCCAGATAATACCGCACTGAGAATTTAGGCTTCAAACACATGAATTTGGAGGGGACGCAAAGATTCAGCCCAGAGCAGAAAGCACCCAGAGTAAGCCTTCCAAAGAAATCGGCAGAAGCTGCAGCAGTGCTTCTGATATAGCCTTGAAAGTCATGAAGGGTCACTTCTGTGCCCTCTGGTACAGGGAAGTCCCGACGGCCAGCCTCCACTGAAGGCGAGGGCAAGGAAATTCGAGCCGGCTCTTGGGAGGAGTGAGGAGGTCGGCAACGTCAAGGCAGAAGAGCCGACAGAGTGGTAGAAACTACCGCAGCCGTCTCTGGAAGATTCAAGCTGCCCTGAGCACGGCACTGTGGAATGGTAGGTAGCACAGAATTAACTCGATACCGGCTTCACAGAAAGCTTGTCTTGAAGGACCGAGAAAGAGAGAGACAAAGTGCACATGCTTATATGTAGATTTGCGCGTTTATAGTCATTTTGAAACCTAGTGTGCGGACACACTTACTGTGCCCCGAATGTCCGCTCGCCGCACGACCCCTCCCAGCGCCCCCGCCAGGTTCTCTGGGCCACAGAGCCGCTTCTGGCCAACAGCACACGAGCAAAGGGATTGCATCAAAACGTCCTGTTCTCTCTCCGTGGCCGCTCAGGTGCATTCACTGCAGGCGTGCAGCTACGTGCAGGCACATCCTCGTTCCGCAGACGCCCCACAGTCGCCCCCCATCTCACTGTGTCTGTGTCTGTGATGTGGGCAAGAGGCAAGATTTCGTTGCGTTAAACCGTGCACCCTGAGGATTTGTCCGCCACCCCACACGGCACAAGGCTACCACCGTAGTATAAACACTGGTACGATGTTGGAGACTTGCTGACATAAGACCCCCACCAAAGCGATGCTGACTCCGTGGCTAGAGTAGCGTGTGGATGGGGGCTGATTCCAGAAGGAAAACAACGGGGATCCATCCATACTGTACAATGGAAAAGTGGTGATGTGCGCTGGTCATCACTCGGGTCCAGAAAGGTATTCCAGGAAAGGCCAATGAGCCCAGAAGAATTGGCCAGTTTGCAAGCGCAGAGGAAAGAGAATCACGGGAGTCCAGAATTTGGGGCCCTTGTAATGTTGGGTGATCTGATTATTTCCAGATTCTAGTAAACTATGGGGCTTCAAAAAGATTTCGAGAGATAAAAATCTAATACAGCCTCAAAGTAGCCTCCATTAGGGAAAGGGGAGTTCATGGGGATGATACAGCAAAGAAATAAAGATCTGTGCCCTACCCAGGACGCCTCCCCGACCAAACCTTCCTTGGCTCCTCTGAGCCCACTTCTAGCCAGGCCTTGTCCGTGTCCTGTGCGGCCAGCTGAGGGACAATTCCCCACCCCTGACACCTAACTGGTTCCTGTTAATGACTTCCCATCCATGGACTCTCTCCCTCCAGCCACTGATTTTAAACGCCCCGACCTCCTCCCCGTATGCCGAGTTCTGCTCAACCCTCCCCTTCCTCAATGGTCCAGAATCAGTTCTTCCCTAGCTGCTTAAGTCTGTCCGGCTCAGTTCCTCTGTAACAGTCTAGAAAGCAACTGTGAGGATGTTTACAGAATCAGACTAGCAGTCCATTAGGTTTTGGCAGGAATTATGTAGCACTGTGAGCCCTAACTCTGGCGTCAGAAAGCATGTGAGTGTTTGAAACTTGGGGTCCAACATTTCAAAGGCTAGAAGTGGGCTGACAAGGCTATGCTTCTCCCCAAATACATGTATGCCCCCAAAACCCACATCTCATTTTCTGGGATTTCAGAGTTAATTTATTACCACAGCACATATTCACATTACCTGAAAAAATACATGTTTGTTTATATGGGCATATTTATATTTATAGATGTAATTTGAAAATAGTTTGAGATACATAAATATTTTGAGAATTATGTCTGGAATGTTACCATGCTATCAAATGGCCTGAGTTACTGTGCGTATGTGTGTGTACATGTGTGTCTGCGTGGATGAGTGCAGAGGTGTATATATGTGTATGGATGTGTGTGCTCATGTGGAGGCCCCAATTCATCGGTGACAGGTGCTTTACAATGAGGCAGGCGAGGTCAGCAGGGGCCAGAACCCGCAAAGTTGAAATGTACGGTGACCGCTTGTCCCAGCTGCAAGGGAAGATCCTGATTATTGTCTTCCCATTTGATCTGGTATTTGTCTCAAATTTTTTGGTTTTTAGAGAATTGTTGTTATTGCTGGTTATACCAAAATAAAGCAAAATGGGTTCGGTGGAGCTCTTTTTCATAGTTCCCACTACAAGCACACTCCTGTCTAACAGCATGTGAGGGTTGCATGACCTTCCATTCAAGGGCAGCATGCCCAGCACCTGCTGATAAAAATGCTGAGACGCTCGCAGCCACAAGCAGCTAAGTCCCTCCTCTCTCAAGTCCTAATGGGAACATTTTTTAAACCTGCCGCTCCTGCCATCTATTGATTTACTAGCCAATTTCGTCACACGCTTGCTGAAGCCTCTAAGATGCATCCTGTCACAAGGCTACCCAAACCAAGGGTAGTGGTAAATGTGGGAAATCACAGCCCGGGGGTGAAGGAAATGGAGGCAGAATTATAGGACCTAGAGCATGGAGATGCTCTTGCTGCTGCAGCTTCCTCATATGTTATAAAAATCTACAACTGCTTATTTATTTTATTTGACTAGTTTTCATTAAACACGTTCAGCAGCAATGACCTAACCATTGAAAGTGCATGTTTGGTGAGAAATTATTCCTATTTTTCAGGAACATCGGAGAGAAATTTGTAACCTGCGTGACTTATCGGCTGATACTTGCCACACACCCTGCCCAGGAAGGACATGGGGACATCACAGCCCGCATCCACATCAAAGACACAAACCCACCGGGAACGATCAGCGATTTTAACGAGATGACTCTGGAAGGTGCCAATTTCACAGGAGCAACTACAGAAGGTGAAGTCACTTTTCCCTCTGACTCGCTGAACCTTAAATCAAATGACAGTTTTCTAAATTAATTTTGTCCATTTTCAATTCCAACTGTTCTTGTGCATGGACAGAAAGTGAAGAACTATCTATTAATAGCTTGGCTCCATAACAGAAAAACTTCGCAAAGAGTTAAAGGACACAGTTTAGTGTCGATGTCATCGGGTGCTTCAGATAGAAAGCCAGATAATCACAATAATGTTTACATATCTTACGCAATTCATGGAGTCAGAGAAAAGCTTTCAGAAATTTATCTCGATGAAGGTAAAACATTATTGTTAATGTTCTTGTATATTCAACACTGAACATAAAATTATTTGTTTTGTGTAATGTGAACACAAATTTTGATGGAGCAAAAGATCATGGCAAGAGCAAAATTCTTACTGAAATAAAATTTTATGAATCAGAATTTCACTTCAAATTCATTATGGTGCATCCATAATTCATAACTGCCAACGAGAGATTCCACTAGTCAAAATAGGAGGTTCATTATTAGATACACAAATATTTAAGATATGCAGAGAGTCAGTAAACCACGTATGTTTTGGTTAAGGATGATGTTAAATGTATAAAAGTGTGTGATATCAGAAATGATACTGGGGCAACTAAACATTCAGGGAAATATGAATAAATGTTGGACTCTACATTATGCTGTATTAGAAAGTCAGTTCAAGAGGGCTCCCGGATCTGAATGTAAAGCTAAAGCCATAAAGCTTCTAGCACAAAATGTTGGCTTTTATCTTCATAATAACTTCAGGACATAAAACACTAACCAGAAAAGGGAAAAAATTATAAGTTGGGCTTTATCAATACTATAAACTCGTGCTCTTCAGAAGACACAGAAAAGTCAAGACTCAGGCAGGTGGAAATATTCACAATAAATATATCTGACAAAAGACTGTATCCAAAGTGTAACTTTTAAAAGTCCAACAAATCAATAATAAAACCAAGCAACCTAATCTTAAATGGAGACAAAAGATTTGAACCCACCACTCAAAAAAGAAAAAATTTGCTTGTCTGTAAAATCATGAAAAAGAGCACCACAACCTTATTTTTCAGGGATAGACATGTTCAAATTTGAGGGAGCTCTTCATACCCACTAGAATGACGATAGTTGAAATGACTGACAATACCAAGTGTTATGGTGAATTTGGAGCAACTGGATCTCTCCTACATTACAAAGTAGAATCACTTTGAAAGATAGATTGGGAGTTTCTCATCTAAGTTAAACATACGTTGACCATGCAACTCAGCATGCCCCCTGCAAAGCATGGATACAAGAGAAATGAATGAATATGACCAGAAAATGACTTGTAGAATAATATCCATAGTGGTGTTATTCATATTAGCTCCAAACTGGAAACCATCCAACATCCACCAACAGGAGATCAGATGAAACATTACGCCAAGAAAAAGAGGCCAGACATAAAGAACACACACTATGATTCCATTGATGTGAAGTTCAATTGTAGGCAACCTAATCCACAGTGACAGATATCAGAGCGGTGGTGGTCTCTGGGGACTGGAGTGGGGGTTACCTGGAAAGCAGCTTGAGGGAACTTTTTGAGATGAGGGAAATATCCTCTGTTGGACTGAGATGTTGGCTACATAGGCATCTATTCCATTGTCAACTTTTATCAAAAACGTAAGCTTAAAGGGGCTCCTGGCTGGCTCAGTGAGTAGAGCATGTGACTCTTGATCTTGGGATCATAAGTTCAAGCCCTACACCGTGGGTAGAGTTTATTTTAAAAATATTTTTTTAAAATGTAAGCCTATAATTTGTACCTTTTACTTTATACCTCAACAAGAAAGCAAAAATTACATCAATTTAATGCATGAGGTAGGCTTTAAACTGAATGTTTGCATCCCCCTCCCCAAATTCATATGTTGGAACCTAAGCCCCATTGTGATGGTATTAAGAGGTGCGGCCTTTGGGAGGCGATGAGGTCATGGGGGTGGAGCCCCTACAATGGGATCAGTGCCCTTATAACAGAGACCCCAGAGAGCTCCTTCATGCTTCTGCCCTGTGAGGACATAAGGAGAAGTCGGCTAGGTGTGAACCAGGAAGTGGGACCTATCCAGACACAGAATCTTCTGGTGCCTTCATCTTACACTCCCAGCCTCCAGAAATGTGAACAATAAAGGTCTGTGGTTGATAAGGCACCCCTTCTATGGTATTCCATGATAGCAGCCCAAATATACCAAGACAGCATCTATTAGTTTTCCATTGTTCCTGCAATAAATTACCACAAACTTACTGACTTAAAGCAATGCAGATATATTATGTCACAGTGCTGGAGGTCAGAGTCTGAAATGGGTCTCCCCGGGCTAAAAATCAAGTTGTGGTCAGAGTTGCGTTTCTTCCAGGAGACTGTAGGGGAGAATGTATTTTCTCCTGGCTCTTAGAAGCTGCCTGCATTCCTTGGCTCCCAGCCCCTTCTTCCACCTTCAAAGCCAGGAATCACCAGTAGTATCTCTCACACATGGTATCACTTCTGTCTTTGTCATCCACATGTAAGGACCTTATGATCACATCAGGCCCATCGCCGAATTCAGGCTCATCTCCCCACATTAAGGTCAGCTGATTAGCAACCTTAATTCCATCTACACCTGAATCCTATTTGCATATAACTTAGCATACTCACAAATTCCAGGGATTAGGACCTGAACATCTTTGGGAGCCCTTCTTCTGCCCACCAAGTAGGAATAGAGATCAAATAAAAGACACCATTGTTGAGTAGAAGAGGCATGGGCTATGAGGGGAGCAGGTGGAGGAAATATTCTAAATCTTCATCTGGGAGGTGTGTATACAGGTATGTGAATTCATAAAAAATTCATCAAGATCAAGCCGTACATATAAAATGTATGCACTTTAAATATAACATATGTCAATAAAAAGCTTTCAAAAAAACAACTGTCTTTGAAGCACTACTTGTAAATCATCAGTGTCCTGCAAAAAGATTGAGTGAAGTCCTCTGAACAAAAGTGGAAAATTCTAAATCCGAGGACTCAGTAACATAGGGCAAGAAAACTTAAGCTTTTGAAGTGTTTAGCAAATGCAAATGACCTAAAACATCACCAGCAAAAAAAGGAGACTATGAAATTTGGCCTCAAAAAGGAATTAAGCAACTAAAAGATGAGAGATTACATAGTGTTCAAAAGAGAATTTTGAAGTTTTCTGTCTCAGCTTTTGTGAAAGATCTTTGGAGGAATGCCAATGTTTACTTGCATAAAGAGATATATCCGGCAGCAGAATGGGATACAACGGAGGCCTACAATTTCTGACATTAAAATTTGGTGCAATTTTAAAAGTTCATAAATAGAGACGATTTATTTAATAAATTTTGTCTTTAAAAAATATTTGTCTGGGTGATATATGCAACTAATGAACCATTGAACATTATATCAAAAACTAATGATGTAGGAAATGGTGGCTCAGTGAATTAAAAATATATATATTTGTCAAGGAATAACACTCTGAATGGAGAAAGAACATCAGCATTTGTCCTGAAATGTTTGTGTATTTCAAAATAAAATGTGAGAGTTCCCTCTTTTGTTGAGTGATTTGCTTTGGGTTCACCACATATATCTGCATCTGCAGGAAGAATATTTTCTCAATTAAAAATGCTATGAGCCAATTAAGGACATCAGTGACTTCAAATTTATTAACCATGAAATGCAACTAAGTAGACTATTACAGCTAATTTTTTGAAAATATTATAAAAAAATAAGATCATATTAAAAATACATTGTGCAGAAAAATACTAGTGACCTAATATTAGTGATAAATATGCTAAATAACTAATACAGTTTGTGAATATATACCAAAAATAATTATTCTGTATTATTTTAATGTTAATATTGCCAATAAAAGATTAAATTTCCCCTTAGTGTATATGTTATTTGATGTTTAGATAATCTTAATAATTTTTAATAGAATTATTTTAGAGGACCACTAATATAATAAAATCAGCTGTTGTTCAGCAAATAAACATTTTAAAATGGACATAAGTTAAATTATTTTTCTTCTCTCTTATACTCCCCAAACTTTCCCAGTTTGGCCAAATTAATATCCATGAAGGAGCCTGCTGTTTGTTGGTCCCCAAGAACAAAGATAAAGCAGTGAAGGATGCCAAGTAAAAGATACCATGCTCAAACTACCATTTTGCAAATATCACTAAGTACATTTGGGAAATAGATGAGGACCACGTTTCAGAGGGCAGACCCCAAGCTTGGAGCTGGGTGATGCTATGAGGCCCACTCATTGCTGCAGGCTGGTTCCCTAGAAGCCGGCTCTGGATGATGAGCTCACATGCAGCTTATTAGCAGGTGCTCCTCCAATCACGACCCATGGGCAGCCCCGGGCTGAGGGAGAAACCGGATGTGATGCAGTCCCTGTGGGAGCCCAGCCCCCCAGGGGGGGATCCTGAACATGGCAGTGGCCACCACCAGCAGAGGAGGTGTGACCGCGAGCTGGGTCGCTCTCTCTGCTGAGGCATGCCCAGCACCCGAGGAGGGAGGTCTTCATTCCAGAAGGTGGCTCTGGGCCCCGCATCGCAGCATCCACCAGGTTCATCCAGAGCTGCTGCCTCCAGACACACAGGTGGTGTGCCCAGCACAGAACTCAGCTCTGGGGCTGGGGGAGATGGGTTTTCTCATTCACTCACGGGCATCTCTCCTCACCCAGTGGCAGCCCTATTTCCACTTATGGAGAAGGTATTAGAAGTAATTGATGGCACAATTCTCCCAGGTGAGGCCATGCTTCCTCACTCCTTGACCTGGAGGACACCCAGACAGGAGCATTCTAGTGGGACTAACAGAAGCTCGGGTTTGCACTTGTCCTGACGAGCTGTGTAAGGGCTCCAGGTAGCACGATTAAGAAGACAGGAAGATCTCCAGCCTGCATGTCTCTGAGTTCCACCTTCCCCAGCCCAGGAGTTTACAAAGTCAGGGCTAGATGGAATGGGGGGATGCATGCAGATGCACAAGACCGCCCCCTCCCTGGTGGGCATTAGCCCAGAGCCAGGGCAGGACTGCCAACTGATGTTTACTTCTGGTCCTCCATCACTCATCTGCCTCTTGCACAGTGAAGGTGTTTGGCTGGTTGTAATTCAGAACAATCATTTTCTAATCACATTTGAAGCCAGCAATTTACCAAAATGCCATTTAACAAAATGCTCTGCAAACACACACACACACACACACACACACACACACACACAAATGAAAAAAACAAATGATGAATTATCGTCACAAAGGAAAACAACCAAATTCCCAAAATAGCCTTTGCTGTGAAGGCTGCTCTCTGCTTTATGTGCTTCATCTGCTGATTCATTCTCCACTCAAGGCCTGTTCTTTCTGAACATTTTGGTGTGAAAGAAAATGAAAGCCCAATTTTCCAAAGCAAAAAATGGTAATTTGGTAAATACTGTTTTCCAGCACTCAGCATTATAAATCCCATTTATTGATCATAAGCAATCAAAAACTTCCACATTTTTTAAAGTTCTGCTCCCAACACTAACAACTCTATTTTTTTTTCCTGATAAATCATTCCTTTTTAGGCCCAAATCACCACTCTTCATGAAGGACGATTCTGGATCTGAGTTTTATGTCAAAAAGAGCAGTCAGGAAAGCATTCGATACCATGTAAACTGCTTGAATATGAGGTATTGATGTTACTCTCTTCATTAGCAGTAAAAATGATGTTGAGACCACCACCTGACACGGTGTGAGGGCAGAGACCGAGGGTAAGGAAGTCGAGAAGCATGACACAGCACATGGCCCTTCTGCCGCATTCCCTACATGTTCGGTTATGGCCACGTAAATGCACTGACAAAACCTGCAGAGGAAAGTGTTCCTGCACGAACGCGCCTGGCCTAGCTTGGACAGAGTGAGGGTCCCTGTGCCTGTCCTCTTCTGCCCATGGCCGTGAATCCAGGAGGCTGTCTGACCCCTGTGAACTGGACTGTCAGGGCTGAGGCCCCTGGTTTAAAGTTAGAAGAACCTTCCACACCCTGTGCACAAAACGTCTCTGAGTCTTGCTGCCATGCCAGCCCTGGGTGCTGGCCGTGCTGACAGCCCAGGCAGGCCCCACTGCAGCCACGGGCCCTGGCACGTGGCCTCTGAAACAGGCAGGATGGATGACGTAAGGATGCGGAGTTGCAAGCACCCTGCCAAGGAGTTCCTGTGCGGCCTGCAGCATCTGGCTAGGTTCGCCTGAGCCTGACGTGTAGAGCAACTGCCTCCGGGGTCCCTAAAGGGTATAATTGTTAAGAGGCACCTGACAGCTCTCAGCAGCCAGAGGTCTCGGGGACTCTTGAGGCCTGTCCCTCTTCCTCTTTGGTTATAAAGGTTTGATGTAGCATCTTTCCACCACCAGGGATGCCTCCCATCCCCCTCGCTTATTCGTGTCTCGACACACGCCCTCAAGACACCCAGGTTGGTGTCACCCCACTCGCAGTCTGGGCACATCTCCCATGGGTCACCCTCCTTCTGTGAGTTCATGTGAGCAAAAGGCAGGTTCTTAGAGCAGTGCGAACACCACACCTTCAAATCTGCTCGAGCTCCACCCTCAATCAGCCCACGCTGATATACAACCCAAGGATGGTGGAGACTAACAGGTTCCTTACTTTAAATAAAATCCAATACAATCAAATTTCAAGATGACTACATCATTCGGATGCCCTTTGGATTATGCTATGATGTTCTCATTCAACAGACCAAGTAAACTGAAGACGATCGCTCTCACGGAGGCCCTGAGCCATCAGGATCTTTCCTTACAGTGAAAAGGCATCGAGGCTATTCTGTACTGTGTGAATGGAGTAGGGGGCCCTTTGTGTCAACGGTGATTCCCTCTTACCCAGAACTTGAGGTCAGTGTGCACATTCACTGAAGGTGGCCCTGAGAAGCATCCAAAGGGTGTGATGATATCGGGACATGTTGATCTCTCTGCCATCCACGCCTACGAAAACCAGACGGGTCCCGGGGACCTGAGGGAGGACCGGGAGCCAGCTGGCCCTTTCTGTACCCGCCACCGATTGATTAGTGGATGGTGGCTTTTGGGAGGGAGACATTACATCCATATCAGCATGTGGTGGAGGATGGAAAGAAGACTGTGCCGCAAGCCACCTGTCACTGCTGGGGATGCCCCACCTAGTCAGGAGCCTGCAGGGCCCTCTAGAGACCTGTCCAAGGTGCTGCTCCAAGGGGTGACGACTGAGACCACCTTGAGGACCCTGGACCCAGAAATAGCTGATTTGTTTCAAGTGACCACCACAGGTGGAATGCCCTGCCCAGATCCTCCAGGGTAAGGGAAATACTGTGCGGTGCCACCAAACCCCTTCCACCTTGATTCAGAGATACACGGCCTGGGCAGGACCACAAGCCACATCATACCCCCAGATGCCATGAACACCTGCAGCAGAAGGGAAAGGAGCCGTTTCACGTGTGCGAGGAAACGGTTTGGAGCCTCTGGTACTGAGGCGTGCTGGAAAGCTCTGCCTGAGCCCTCGGGCAGCAGGAGGGGTTTCTCTCCAAGGCAGGAAGCCGCCACAAATGACAGCCATGATGAAGGTTTCAGGCTAATGGATCACCCAGGCAGGGGACTAAAGGATGGGGTAAAGGGAGCCAGATGGAATCTAAGTCCTCAGGGGACCCAAACGCACGTCTTGTTTCTTCTGCGTGTGGTCAGCACAGCTGAAAGACGGTACGATTGTAAACTTCAAGACAACCCTGGCCTCCACCACCTCGGAGGTGCAAGGTCAGGTCTGCCTTCTGTTGAAGTACTCAGAGATGGGTAGGAAATGGAGGAAGACAAGGCCTGCTTCTGCTGAGTGGAAGCTTCCAGAGGATGGTATGTGTGATCCTGGGGTGAGGGGGTTTCTCAATGTGTAAACAGCAATAAACCACCAGATCTATGGAAACAGTCCACGTTCAATGCCATGCATAAACATGACCTGATCTATGGTATAAGGTTCATGGAGCTCATTATTTGTCATTCGAGGTTGCTCCACCTAACACGAAGAAAACCTGTAAGCTGCTGTAACGTCCTGGGTGGATAAAAGTGGTGATGTTGGGAAGCGCATCTAATGACTCAGTGGGTATCTGTAATGAGCTCAGCAAATGGTGGTGATACTTGAGTGCAAAGGGCTCTCGCTTCCATGCAGTTGGGGGTTAGCCAGTGAAGGGATGCTCGCTCTCTGTAGATCACAGCCGCGGAGCTCCTGGAGGTTCCAGAGTCTACACTCGTCCTTCCCAGAATGTTTTCAGGCAAGCTAACAGCATCTCTTTCTTATTGGAAAATGTGCCTTAGCAAAGCGTGCTCATCTGGAGGCCTGCGGACCACACTGCTCGCCAGCCAATGCAGGGAAGCTCCAGGGTCCCCGTGGGCTCACTACCCCACCCCCTGAGTCTGGAACACACAGCCCACATGCTGGCAGTCACCAGGGACAAAGAGCCTGGGGATTGCCGTAATGGGCCTGCATCGATGTCAGGGGGGATGTTTGGCAATTTCGGGAATATTTGGCAGGATCTGTGAGGATGATCTCTGCAGCACCTCCAAGAGTTGAGCATAACATGAATCCCAAATGTTCCTTTCAACATCAATATCACCGACACCATAAGAGGTGCTGGCTGCAAGCAAAGGCGAAGAAAGTCATTCCTGGTTCCTTCCTTAACATGCCCAGCTCCCCTCTTGTTTATAATATGGGTATCCATACTTGGACCTGTATGACTTAGTACCTTCTCAGAAAACAAAACAAAACAAGTCCTTCAATAAGTGAGTGATTACATAATTACATGTCTGCATGTATGAATGATCAGGGTTTTAATTTTTTTAAAAAATGGTAGAACAGAACAATTGATAGTATTAGGAAGGCAAATTTTTTTTTCAAAAATAAAACTGGCCATGAATATTTTTTCTCTTTTTTTCTGATTTCTAAAATAAATCTAGTTCTTAGTATCACCCTGCAGCAAGTGTTTTTGTAAGTAGACACTGGCTGTAGTGTCTGGGAGGAAAATCCAAGCCTGGAAGTCAGAGAAACACACCAGGAATGTTCTTTCTGACTCTTTGCAGGCTGGGGAAAATCAAGTTGAAACAGAGTAGCAGGATCCGCTGGTGGGTGAGTTGGAAACACTGGGGCATTCAGCACTAAAAACAATGCCTTGGATATTATCAAGACTCAGTTGAAGTTTTGTGACTAACATATAAGTAAAATAAAATAAAGTAAATTTAGTTTTTATTACAAAATGGTACATGTGACTGTGTTAAGTTTTGCATAAGCAGAAATAAAGCAGAAGAAAATGATGACGAGATATAGATACAATACCATAGAATATTGTTATTTTTCTTTGTAATGTTTGTTCCGTTCATTTTCTTCTTTCCCTTTTTTTTTTTTTTTACAAACATTAAATTCTATTTCGACTACTGTTTGGTAAACTTTATTATTTAATATAAAACAAACATGTTTTTCACATCATTAAGAAGTCTAGTAAAAATACTGAAATCATCAGATTAAAATGTATTCAATATCAGCCTACAAAAGAGCTACACAAATGTCTTCTGGAACAATGAGGACCATTGTGAGTGAATCAACCTGGGCATGTGAGAAATACTTGATAAATGAGCTCTGGGTGCTTTTATTCTAACTCTGAGGATGGATCTGGAGAACACCTGCTATTTTGCAAAAAACCCATGTACACATTCCACTTTTCTATTTCCAAGCACGAACATGCACCATAACATAAGCTCCATGAGGGAGTACTAGCTCAGAGCTACTCAGAAACAACTCTTGACCATCACAGGTACTTGGTCAACACTTGCTGGATGCTCCCATTAATCACTTCCAGTGAGCAAGCACACCGCATGCTTCATTGTCACATCAGTGAATGTGGTCAACCTTTCATCAATGACCAGGCACCTCAGCCATGAGGAATGTGAATAAGATAATAAACAAATCCAGTTCTGTGAATTCTTTGAAGATTCTTTGAATACTCTGGGCTTCTAAATTGCTGCTAAATCAGCAGCTGCCTGAATACACTCTCCGCTCTGGACCCCAGCACCCCCGTTGCTGTGTCTGGTTGGTCACTCTTGATGCCATCTAGTACTTTGTGATGTGGCTGTGCTCAGTGTTTATCTGTTCTACCGAAGGTGCATTGTTTCCAGATGTTGAGTGGTGTACATAGTGTTGAAAGTGTGGAGGGTCAGAATATGTCCTGACAGGCGGACATGTAAAGTGGTACAAATTTGCATTCCTATCCCAAGTATGTGAGACAGCCAGTTTCCCCACATTTTTGCCAAACTTAATTCTGCTTTATCTTCTTTTTTTTTTTAATTCTAGCACCAAAACAATCAGCTCTTCAATTGTTATTTTTAAAAAAGAAACAAAGAGAGGGAGACAGATAGGGAAGTAAATCATAAGAGATTCTTCACTATGGAGAACAAACTGAGGGTTTCTGGAGGGTGGTGGGTGGGGGAGGAGCGGGGGGGGTGATGGGGATTAAGGAGGGCACTTTTGATGAGTACTGGGTGTTGAATGGAAGTGATGAATCACTAAGCTATACTCCTGAAACTAATATTACACTATATATTAACCAACTAGAATTTAAATAATTGAAAAACCCCTAACTGGGATCGTGTTACATTGATTCTGTAGAGAAATTCAGGGACAATTGACATCCTCACTTTCAATCCACCCATGAACATGCATATGGCATTTCTTTAAGCTTTTCCTCAATTTTACTCAGGAAAGTTGTATGGATTTCAAAGTACAGCCCTTGTACATCTTTTGTACTAGTACTAGAAGTCCTAGCAACAGCAATCAGACAACATAAAGAAATAAAAGGTACTCAGATTGGCAAAGAAGAAGTCAAACTCTCTCTCTTCGCAGATGACATAATACTTTATGTGGAAAACCCAAAAACTCCACCCCCAAATTCCTAGAACTCATACAGCAATTCAGGAATGTGGCAGGATACAAATTCAATGCACAGAAATCAGTTGCTTTCTTATACACTAACAATGTAACTGTAGAAAGAGAAATTAGAGAAACGATTCCATTTACAATAGCACCAAAACTATAAGATACCTCGGACTAAACCTAACCAAAGAGGTAAAGGATCTATACTCTAGCAACTACAGAACACTTATGAAAGAAATTGAAGAAGACACAAAAAGATAGAAAAACATTCCATGCTCATGGATCAGAAGAATAAACATTGTTAAAATGTCTATGCTACCCAGAGCAATCTATACCTTCAATGCCATCCAGATCAAAATTCCAAAGACATTTTTCAAAGTGCTGGAACAAACAATCCTAAAATTTGTATGGAATTAGAAAAGACCCCGAATCACCAAGGAAATGTTGAAAAAAAAAAAAAAAAGCTAGGGCATCACGTTGCCCAATTTCAAGCTATATTACAAAGCTGTGATCACCAAGACAGCATGGTACTGGCACAAAAACAGACACATAGACCAATGGAACAGAATAGAGAACCCAGATATGGACCCTCAAGTCTATGTACTATTTCTTCAATTGTGATTAGTTGTGTTCCTTGTGAACAGAATACAATTCCATTTTCTTTTTTATCCAGTCTCACTGTTCAAATCTTTTCATTGGAGTATTTAGCCCATATACATTCAGAGGAATGACTGATATATTTGGTTTTAGGTTCTACCATCTTACTTCTTTTTTAAATTTGAGCAACGCATTTTATGTCTTATTTTTTCTCCTTTATTGTCTACTTGTGGATTAATCAAATACTTTAAATTGTTTTATTTTTCCATCTATTGGATTAGCAATTAAATATTCTTTTAGAGGTTACTGTAGACATGATAACACACATCCTTTTAACTTTTATTTATTTATTATACTTTTAAGACTACCCCAACTAAGTGTCAGAACCTTAACATTTTTAAACCCTTCCCACTGTATTATCATCTTGAATTTAATTCAACACATATTAGATTCCATAAGACAATATTATAATTACTTTATGTAGTCAAAAATCATTTCCAGTTATCCACATATTTATCTTTTCTCATGCTCTTCACTTATCTCTACATTTCCATACTTATAATTGTAACATTTTCCTTTTGCTTGAAAAACTCCTTTAATATTTTCTAGCATGTGTTGTTGATAACAAATTCCCTTAGTCTTTATTTGTCTGGAAATATCTTTACTTCATGTTCTTTTCTCGAACATTTTATTATGAAAATGTTCAAGCCCACAGCAAACCTGCAATAATTCCACCATAAACACTTATATGTACACCAGCTTCTACCATTAACATTTTACTCTACTTGATTTAGCACGCATGTAAACTTCCATCTATCCATCTATCAACCTACCTTGTTTCATTACATTTTAGAGTAAATTTTAGATATCAGTACACTTCCTCCAAAATACTTTACTACCAATATTATTCTAAGAATTTGATATTTGTTAATAGTATCTCTCTTTTCATGTAAAATGTCTATACAAGGAAATACACAAACATAAAGATATACGTTTCTGAGTTTTGAAGTGTACACACACCTGTGCAACCCAGCGTCCAGCAAGATAAAGAACAATATCACCCCCAAAGTTCCCTCTGTCACCCCAAAAGCTCCCCATGTCTTTCTCGTCGGTTTTCATGCCAAGCCACAAAAGGTAGGCACGTTTCTGCCTTTTCAAATCAAATATTAATTTCCTCTTAACAACCACAAAATATTGTTAGATATGTTAAATAAAACTTAAATGAATGGACAGATATGCCATATTTGTGGATCAGAAAATGCAACGTTAAGATGTCAGTTCTCTCCAAAGTGACCCAGAGAATCAATGTGATTCCAAATACAGTTCCAACAGGCTTGTCATCTAAAAATTAACAAGCTGATTCCATGATGTATATGGAAATACGAAGGACTTAGGATGTCCAAAACAATCCCATGCAAGAAGTTCAAAGCTGGAGGACTTCACACAACAACACTGACCATTAAACTAGAGTAAGCAAGATAGCGGACAGACATGAAGACAGACAGATTGATCTACAGCACAAAATAGAGGGCCCTGACTGATGCCCATTACTAAATAGTGACCTGATTTTAAAAAATGTTGCCAAAACAATCCAAAGAAGAAAGAAATTATTTTCAATAAATGATTCTGGAAAACGTAAATACAAAAACAAACAAAGAAACAAACAGACAAAAACCATGGCTCCCACCTCACACAGTGCAGAATAGATCTAAACGTAAAAGGTAAAATTGTGAAGCTTTAGGGGAACATAGAGAATAATGTCATCACTGTGATAGGTAAATTTTCATAGGTCATACAAAACAATAACCATAGCCTCATCAAAGTACAGTGTCCCGGTGATTAAAAGACATCTTTAAGGAAGGAAATCTACTAGCCACCGAGGGAGAGAAAATATCCTCGAATCTTTAGCTGGTAGAGAACTTGCATATAATATGTAAAGAAACTCTACCTTCAATAATAAAAAAAGAACAATCCAACATAAGGGCAATTTTTTCACAGACACTTCACAAAAGAAAAACACAAATGATTAACAGACACCATACAAAGGTTTCAGAATTATTAGTCCTCCCTCAGTGAAATGCAAATGGAACCCATAAACAGATAGCACTTGACACCCCCAGAATGATTAAAACAGAGGTGAGTACACAAATGCAGGCGGGGGGGGCTCCAGCAGGAATCCGCGGGCCGCGTTGCTGGCAATGCAAAATGATGCAAACACTTTGGGTGAAGATCTGGCCGTATTTTTCATAAAACAAAATGTACATTTACTGTGTGATCTCAGAATTCCGCTTGTCGGTGTTTATCCAAAGGAAATGACAACAAATCTCTATTGTGTTTGAAGAGCTGAGTCAACCTGTTTTGCAGAGTGTAGACCTTATTTCGGAGTGCATGTGCCCTGAAGACACACAAGTTCATTATCGACACGGCTATGGATACCCCCCTTTGCACAAAGCAAAATATACGTGCGTCTAGCAGACGTCCAATACATACACGATTTCATGTGTCAATGAATAACCAGTGAGTAGAACTCACTTCAATGAGATAAAGAGTCTTAATGGCTTGGTCTTGGCTTACCTGCTCCTCTCACGCACAGGATGTGTGATGAGGCGGGGATAGTCCAGGCACTTTACGGAGCAGAACACCAGCTCTCCATTCACTCTCCAGCAGACAATTGTCAAGCAGCCAAGGAGGGCATTTGTGGTTTGTTCTGGTGATGAGTCCCAGTGCTTGACCAATAGCTCCTACAGTCAGCCCAGGGAGCAGCTTCTATCTGCCTGGAACATGATCTGGTGCCACTTAGAAATTGTCTTCTAGGCAGGGGATGTGAGGAGTGATTCGGTCAAGATGACTGCTCACATGCACCTTCGAAATGTCTTGAGGACTGAAAGTGGACAAGCATCCTGACCGCAGAAGTTCTCGATGCTAAGACAAACGATGGAGTCCTCTGCTCCAGGGGTACCAGGCTTATGGCCTCCCTCACTCACTGAGCAAGTGGCACCTTCGAGAAAAGAGGCCGTCATTCGCACCCCCAGACTGGAGCACAATTCGGGAAGTCGGAGTCTTCTTTAAGCCAACAAGATGGCTTTATCCCATTTTGATTATTCTTCATATGATTAATAACTTAAAATGATGAGAGCAAATTTAATCTTTAAACTTAAAATAAAAAAACACTCTACGAGCACAGAAATTCCTTGAAAGAGCAGTCATTTTCCCACCTAACATATTATTAGCAAACACTTCAGCACGCTAATTATTTTCACAGGAACTCGTGGAACACAGGTGAAAATACTACTGTTAATGTCTTTCTGCAACAATCTGACACTGAAGACAGTTTAATTGGCTATTACTTTCCTGAAATGAGATGTAAATTATATAAACAGTTACAATCCTCAAAGTATAGGCAAATGCACTCTAAGTGAATCACTCACAATTAAAAGGTCCAGTCCCCCAGCAGGGTCACACTGCAGCCTCAGAGACTCACACGAAGCTGGGAAGGAAAGGGCCTGGACCAGCGGCATCAGGACCCCAGTGGCTCAGCGCCGTCCCACCGTCCAGACAGGTGGGCAGGCCTGGGTCGAGTCGGAAAACGGACCTGTTCGTTCCCAGCCCCAAAGTCCAAACTCTTCTTTGAGTTTTCAAATCTCTTTTTCGACTGCAATGGAAATGATTATTAAGCCACTTGGAAACAATGAATCAGATGGAGGGAACCGTATAAAATTAAAATCGTGTCCTTTCTCTTATGTTAGTTTAAGTGGGTTTCTCTTTCTTAAGCCAACCAGTCCCAGACGGAGCTAACGCTAATGGACAGGAAATGATGTTGGTTTGCTTCCCGTCCCAGTCTTCCAAGAGAGCCTCCCCACCAGGGAATGGAGGTGTCTGTCATCATCCCCAGGCTCTCCCAGGGAGTCAGTGATAGATCTGGGCATGAGACCAAACTCTCCTGACCTATTCACCAGACATGTTGGTGTATCTCACATTTATTTCCTATGTTTAGATAATGAGATAATTTTCATTCAACAAGCTATTAATTATTTTTCTCAGCATGAGCATTGAGCAACTGTATCACCTTATAAGAACAAATGAGTATGGGGAATTTCAGAACTGACCTTGTAGCTACTAATTGTGCCTCTAAAATATTCAACAGTACAGAGTGAATATTCATCCATTTTTTAATCTCAAATTAAAAAAAAAAATCTCCAGTTTTTAATCTCCAATGAACCAAAAGGTTCATACTCAGCGTTTTGGAAAAAGCGTCATTAAATGAATAATGAATAGCAACAATACCAATAAAAATAAATACCAGGGGTTGCCTGGGTGGCTCAGTCATTAAGCGTCAGCCTTCGGCTCAGGTCATGATCCCAGGGTTCTGGGTTCGAGCCCCGCATCAGGCTCCCTGATCAGTGGAGACCTGCTTCTCCCTCTGCCTGCTGTTCCCCCTGCTCCTCTCTCTCTCTCTCTCACTCACTCGCTCTCGCTCTGGCTCTATTTGCCCAGCACACACAGCAGGTGGTAGCAGAGTTAGGATCTGCACCCACACGGCTCAGGGATAGTCCTCACTCTGGTGCCTCACTCAGACCCTCTCTACTGGGGCTGGTGCCCACCTACCACCTGGCACCTCACCCAGGAAGCTATGTCCCCCCCACCCTGCGGCCACAGCCAATGGCTTACCGATTCAAGTTACAGAAGACTGTCCCCTGCCTCAAAGGGGGTAATAACACTTGGTGGTGTGATTTCGGATCCAGAGCTCCCCCCTGTCCCTGCATCTTTCCCTGAGACCATAGCCTGCTCAGCATTCTCCCTCCCCAAACTGAATTGCTTTGTCTTTCACGGTTTTATTTCCTGAGGAGCATGGCGGTGAAGGTCATGGGCACCTACACCTCGGTCTCCAGACTCCGCTTCTTGCAGACGTGAGCTCACATGACTGGTGCTGTGTCGTCATAGGAAGAATTGTTCCATCTCGAAAACAAGGGGAAGAAGGAGGGGAGGTCCCAGTCACCGCCACCCCCAGGGTGCATGAGCATGAGCTGAGTGAGGTTAATGTGGGACACAAGTGGGTTTGGGCACTGCATGGCATGGACTGTCACAGGCAATGTGACCAGACCCAGGCTCGCACCCACACCCCCAGATTAACCACCGGCTCACAGCTACTCCCTCCCTGAAGAGTCGTCCTCTGCTGAGCAGAACTGTTCATCTGGGAAGTTACACAAGCCCCTCCCAGGTGTGGTCCATCACCAGCAAGTGACTGATATGAGGAAACAAAATCTGGAAGGGGATGCAACTCAGCAGTTGACTTATGCTCCTGAGCAACCCCTCCCCCATCCCGGGACCAGACCAGAGCTGGATTTTGCCTGTAAGCACATGCTTGGTGGGCTTTTCCTGTTCTTATCCTACTTCACTCCCTTCCTTCCAGATTTTCCAACAGGACCATGCCTCAATAAATTATGAGCACCCAAATCCCTGTGTTTGAACTCTGCTTTTGAGGAATCAACTTAAGTCCCCAGGTGGTAGGTTAATCCACACTTAGTTATCATCATCCCTGTAAGAAGAAAAGCACAGCTCCTGATTTGCAGTTAGTTTTTACAACACACTTTAGAGTTTTTCTGGGTCTAATACGATTGCAAACAATAGCCACACACAATATGCAAGGGTGTAGGACAAAATGGTATTTGGAACAATTGAAAAGGCAAAATGAAAGTTACCAGCATGATATAATTGCTTCATAAAAAATGAATATCTGCCTATACACAGTACAAATTCATCAATAAATGGCTGCCTAATTACCCGAGAGTCTAAATGGATTGTTTTCATTCATTCTTGTTGTCACTTGCTAAAATTCTACCCTATCGAGGTATGGGATGTTCTTCGGTCCATCTTCTCAATAGCAGATTCCTATTTCGAACTGACAAGATTATTTTCTTCATGGTCTCCAGGAACTTGTCATCAAAACTTGAAAAGAAACATTTTCATTACATTTTTGAAAGAATTTCTCTCGTATCAACCATAATTGCGACAACTTGTCCATAATGTATGTTGATTTGCTCATGGGTTAACAACATGGAACCTCTGCAGAGAGCCTTCCAGACAGCCAGGACATGAAGGATTTGTACGGGTGTAATCTGTCTCCGAACTGTGCAGATCAAAGGCCAGAGGGCTGTTTTGGGTACCCGGGTCCTTATCAATGGGACAGGAACACATCTGTGTGACAACACAGAGGCTTCATTTCAGAGGGAGTCTTCTGCAGCCTGAAGTCTCCAAGCACCACCCCCCACCGCCGACCTTCACTGTTTCACGTATGTGCCTTTTAAGCCATTTTTAGTTTGTAATTTTCTTATGGTGTGTGTGTGGCAAGAACACTTCACACAAGATCTGCGTTCTTAAATCGTTGAGTGTATGACAACGTGTTGTTGACCATAGGCACAGTGTCGTACAGGAGACCTCTGGAACCTGCTCAGCTTCTGTCACCGGGACTTAAAGCCCATGGATTAGTAACTCCCAGCTTCCCCTCCCCAGCCCCTGGCAACCACCAACCCACCCCTTGATTCCGCGCATCTGACTCCTTTCGATATATCATTTAAGTGGAATCATGTGGGATTTGTCTTCTTGTAACTGGTTCGTTCGTCAGTGTTGTCTCATGGTGCAAAACCTCCATCTTCTGTAAGGCTGAATGAGCATTCCATCATATGCGTAGATCACATTTACTTCACCCATTTGTCTGCAGATGGGCATTTGGGCTGTTTTCACATCTTGACTTCGGTGAGTAAAGGTGTAATAAACACAGGAGTGCTAATATCTGCTTAGGATCCTGATTTCAATTCTCTTGGAAAATAACCAGTGGAATTTCAGAATCATATGTTTGTTCTATTTTTAACTTCTTGAGGAACCTCCATACCATTCTCCACAGTGTCTGCTCCAGGTTGCATTCCCACCAATGGTGCACAAGGGCCCCAATTTCAAGGATAATACCCAGTGCCTGAGGGTTGACAGCGGATCATGAGACAGGGCAGAGCCTAAAACCTCTGACCTTAGTCTAGACTTTCCCTGAGGTCAGCATTTGAAGGTGGGGGAAGAAAGCTAGAGGTACATGACACACAGAATATATAATGTACATTCAAAATAAAATAAATTCATTTTTCCAGCCAAAGCCAGCAGCATCATGAAATCAGTCACCCCATGGATCTGTTTGGTGCCTGTCCCCTAGCCAAGGCCTGGGAAGAAGGACATACAGCAGTGATGACGTCTGTGGTTGAAATCACTGCTGAGTCACTTCCAGCCATTTTGTGGATCCCAAGGACAAGCACCAACACGACCAAGGATTTGCAAATAGCCTAACTACGGTCCTATTACAACAGGAGAAAGAAGCTAACCCAAGTATATGGGAACTTTGAATATTCCTCTCTCTTTTCACATTTTGGAACATTTTAAATATGCAAAAAAGAGGAGAAAAAGACATCCAACACCCACTTACACATCACTCTTTTAAGAAATATTGAAATGTTGACAAGTTACCGGAATTATTTCAGATTTTGTTTAAAAAAATATATATATATATATTTGCCACCAGATTTTTTAAGTGCTCTCTGACCCCATTTTTTAAAGTCATTACTTTTCTGAAATTTATATGTATCATTCATGACATATAAGGTTTTTTTTAATTTTATTTTATGTTATGTTAGTAACCATACAATACATCACCAGTTTTTGATGCAGTGATCCACGATTCATTGTTTTTATTTTATACACTCAAACACATGTATAATAGTGGGCTTGTGTGATGTTAAATTTACATGAACAGCAAATTATTCTGAATGTGTTCTTCTGCAATGTGTTTTTTTCCAATCCAATAGAATAGAAAATTATTTTTTTTCTTTAATTAAAAGTTTTGCCGACCCTCCACCCCCTGCCTCAGGCAACCACCAATCTGTTCTCTGTATTTATGAATTTGTTTTTTCTTTTTTTTCAGATTCTGCATATAAGGAGACTGTATGGTATTTGTTTCTGAGTCTGGCTTATTTCATTAAGCATAATGCCCTTGAGATCCATCCATGCTGTTGCAAATGGCAGGATTTCCTTCTTTTTATGGTTGAGTAATACTTCATTATATTACATACAGCTATATATACATATGTGTGTATATATATATATATATGTAGATAGATGATAGATAGATAGATAGATAGATAGATAGATAGATAGATAGATGATAGCACATTTTCTTCTTCCACTCAACCATCCATAAGCACTCCAGTTGTTTTCTTTCATGGCTGTTGGAGATAATGCTGCAAAAAATATGGGGATGCAGATATCTTTTTGAGTTAGCACTTTTGCTTCTTTTTTTTTTTTTTTTTTTTTAAAGATTTTATTTATTTATTTGACAGAGAAAGACACAGCGAGAGAGGGAACACAAACGGGGAGTGGGAGAGGGAGAAGCAGACTCCCCGCCGAGCAGGGAGCCCGATGCGGGACTCGATCCCGGGACTCCAGGATCATGACCTGAGCTGAAGGCAGTCGCTTAACCAACTGAGCCACCCAGGCGCCCCAGCACTTTTGCTTCTTTTAGATAAGTGCCCCAAAGTGGAATTACTGGGTAATATGGTAGTTTTGTGTTCAGTTTTTTTGAGGAACCTCCATATTGTTTTCGAAATGTATGTGTGTGGGTATATCTGTATATACACATACATCCAAACATACATTTTAATTTATTTTATATAGATTTATTTACCATTTTACATTTATGCATTACTGAACTTGGTTTGCTAAGGTATTATTTAGGCTGTTTGAATCTAGGATCCTGGGTGATACTGGCCTTTCCTTCCTAGCTCTATTCTCGTGTTTAACTTAGTAAGGGGAATACACTAGCTTCATAGAAGGAGTTGAGACGTTCTCCTTTTCTTCTAGTCTTCTGGTACAGCTTGCACAGGGTGGGACTCATCTAGTTCATGAAGGTTTGATAAACCATCAGGAATGCCATCCAACCCCGACACACGTTTGCAGGGAGTTTCAAGAATAATCCAGGGCTTAAATAGATATTGTTCTCTCTTTTTGTGTATATTGTGGTATCTTTCTTTTTTTTTTTTTTTCAAAAAATTGTTATTGGCATAACATTTTCTCTTGATATTGGCTTATAAATTTCAAGCTTTGTTCTATCTTTAGCTATCTCCCTATTTTTACTCTTGATATTAATTTATGTGCATCTTGTCTTGATTGGCTTTGCCAGAGATTCATCAAGTTTCAAACCTTCTTTGTGAAGCACCAGGTTTTTATGGTTGTTGTTGATCTTATGTGTTGTATGTTTCTTTAATTTCTTGTCTTATTTTTATCATTTCTTTTATTTAATGTATTCCACTATTTTTTTCTCTAATGTGATTTCAATACTTGGGTCAATTCACCTTCCATCTTTCTTCTTTAATGATGTATAGATTTAAGAAAATAAAGTCTCCTATACGAATTTCCTACATTACACATTTTAGTATATAACATTTCCACTATAATGGAGTTCCAAATTTCTCATTTTATTATGATTTCTTGTCAGACCAATGAAATACATAAAAATGTTTTTATTTTTATTTTTAAAGATTTTATTTATTTATTTGACAGAGAGAGACACAGTGAGAGAGGGAACACAAGCAGGGGGAGTGGGAGAGGGAGAAGCAGGCTCCCCTCAGAGCAGGGAGCCCGATGCGGGACTCGATCCCAGGACCCTGGGATCTTGACCTGAGCTGAAGGCAGTCGCTTAACCAACTGAGCCACCCGGGCGCCCATAAAAATGTTTTTAATAGTTGCCTCTAAAGAATGGTTATTTTTATCTGTGTGTTAT
Source organism: Neomonachus schauinslandi (assembly GCF_002201575.2). NCBI lineage: Eukaryota > Metazoa > Chordata > Mammalia > Carnivora > Phocidae > Neomonachus > Neomonachus schauinslandi. Next base: position 146,738,187 of record NC_058409.1, read on the forward strand.
TTACTGATTTTGAATTTTCTTATTAGTGAGAGTCAGAGTATGTGTATTCTACACTATCCAAAAGGTTTCAATATTCAGAAAATGACAGGATTATTGATAATAACAGTATTAATCTTCAAAGACCTTGAAAAATACAGAGCAACCTAAGAATTTTCTAAAGGCTTAGTGGAACTTTGATAGAATAAGTCCCATCAGCACGTAGAGCCTGGAGCAGGACAGAAACAGCTGTTAGAAGTCATCTTGAGGAGCACAAGAAGGAGGCCATGTTATAGGAAAACCATTTTAAATAATTATTTTCAATGCTGTCCTTTTAAACAGGCCCAGGGCTGAGAAATTCTGGAATAAAATACTTCATTGTAATGCAGCTCCAACCAAGATAACATTTATCTGAAGTTAAAATATTTGAGATTATGTCCAGTGTAAAGTACTCACCAGTGAATAGGATACCACCATCTGGACCACAGTCCAGGCAGTGGGTGTGAGCAGGGCAGCTGAGTGTCCGGGCTCCGTGTGTCCTTGGATCGTCACCAGGAAGCTGCCTGAACTGCCTGCAGACCAGCTGCCCCAGACGGCCACAGCCGGTGGCCATGTGAGTAGGAATCTGTACACTGGTCATTTGAGGCTAACCCAGTGCAAGAACCATCCGTGCCAACGGGGCCCTCTCCTCCCAGGAGCTTTGGGGTCACCCTCTCCCCTTTAAGCACAAATCAGCTGCCTTACAAAAACAAGGAACAGGGGCGCCTGGGTGGCTCAGTCGTTGAGTGTCTGCCTTCGGCTCGGATCATGATCCCGGAGTCCTGGGATCGAGCCCCGCATCGGGCTCCCTGCTCGGCGGGAAGCCTGCTTCTCCCTCTCCCACTCCCCCTGCTTGTGTTCCTTCTCTCACTGTGTCTCTGTCTATCAAATAAATAAAATCTTTAAAAAAAAAAAAAAAAAACAAGGAACATTCCTGGACTCTCCCCCAAAACAGACACAAGAGACAGGATTGGCATTATCTTAAGGGAGGACGGGTGAGGCCACTCATACCCCACCAGCACAGTCATCACTCCCCACAGACATCAGCTCCCCACGGAGCCCACCCGGCAGACTTGGGGCTGCCCAGCCCGCTAGGGCAATCCATTCTGTCTGTCGTCATCAAATCATGGTTCAGAAATTAGTTCACGGGAGGAGGTTAAAATCGTAAACTTTGGTTGCATAGACCAGGCTATATCTAAGAGGAAACATTCTGGAATTATCTACATTTAGTTTTAAATTTACATTTTACTTCAATAGAAGGTGCTGCCTAAGTAGGAACATGAGAGGAGACAAGAGGAGGGTCGGAAATGACTTGAAGGAGCCCGTTCCAGGAAACAACTTTTCTTCTTGATGTCATGGAATCTTCCAACAAGGCTGCATGTCTGTAGAGGGACCCCCCCACTCTGCAGGAGGATTGCCCGGCAATTACCTTATGAACAATCTCCATATGAACTGGTTTCTCTGCCTCCAAAAGCCCCCATTCCAAACTGATTCCCAAAATTCAGAAAAGTACTACCAAATCTAACACCCAGGTGTACAATACAACACCTCCCAAGGTGCCCCCGGTGCTAAGATTCCCTGAAGTGGTGTGTTAGAGAGAGAAGCTGTTTTAATGGGATTTCCCTTCACTTCCTGGCCTCCTCCCCCCTCCTGGCCTCTGCTCTCTCCATGGGCCTTGCTCACAGCACCCTGCTTGCGCCCTCTCTAATCTCCGCCAACCGCTGGGGACTTCCACCTCAGCTCAGAGAAACCAGCTTTGTGAGAAACCAGCACCTTCTCGGTGTCTCCAGGGCACCCCAGAAGATATGTCCACCTGGAACCTCAGAATGTGACCCTAATAAAATGGCCTTTGCAAACAGAACTAAGGTAAGGGTTTTGAGATGAGATCATCCCGAATGAAGGTGGGCACTATGCCCGGTGTCCTCACATAAGACAGAAAAGGAGATGCAGAGAGGCAAATACCATGTGACAGTAGAGGCAAAGACTAGCATCTGGGTTGCAAGCCCACACAGCCCTCAGAAGGAACCCGCCTTGCCAACGGCAGGGTCTTGGGGTTCTGGCCTCCAGAGCTGTGAGGATAAATTTCCCTTGTTTCAAACAACCCATGTGCGGTCCTTCGTTATGGCAGCAATGGGACACCATGCACCATGCTTCCCCCGAAGGCACCCCTCGCCCCCTGATTACACATGGCTCTCTCACATGAGCACCTGGGCTTTCTACACAGTCATCTCCCTAGAGCTGATGCATGGTGCACCCCGGGAGCTCAGAAAATGCCCATGAATGACCCCCTTCACTGGCCTAGGCTCTGTTACATTAAGCCATCCTCTCCTCTAACCTGCAGACCTCAGAAGCGGCCCTTCCCATTTATGGTAATCCAGCCTGTGCCTGGTATTTTGCAGCAAGTTCAGTGCCCACTTTGTCTCTCTCAACAACTCAGAACAGTTATGGCTCTCCCCATTTCACGGATGGGGATACAGAGAAGCACTGAGGTCAAATACCCTGGTCAAAGCCTCTTAGCGCTGTGCCAGGGCTGGGTTCGAGTCACATTACCTCGTTTCCTGACTGCATGGCTCCCAGTGCTGGCTAGAACCGATGACGGGATTAATGAGTTGTGTTCGTCACCCAGTGCTCAAAGCACTTTCACCTGCTAATTTGTCTTACGTGGACTTGGCTGCAGTGGGCATGATAGGAGGAAGATTGATGAAAGCTTTGTGCACTGTACCAGCAGGAGCCAAGGAGGGGTGATGAGAATGGGAGCGATACTGCCCCTTCTTATTACCACAAAAGGTCACAGATCTGCCCCCTCTGCAAGCACCCTGGGCATACCCTCTCTCAGTCCCTTCACACCAGGGAGCTGTTGTTTGCCTTCCTGCCTGGATCTTTCTGTTGGAATCCTGCACCCCTCAGAAGTTTTTTGTTTTTGTTTTCTTTTCATTATTGTGAATGTGTCAGACTCTATCTTATGTGTAGAAATCTCAAGATGACTAATGGGATCCATTGCAGTGAAATCAATGCCTTATGCATTGTTTGCACATCGTTTCTAGAGAGGCAGGCATTAAAACAAAGCATTAGCCAATATTCTCTATTAGATGATCGCCAGAGCGGTGGGAAAGTGTATTTTAATTTCCCTTCTTTATGAGTTTCCAGTCAGATAAGGAAGGGCTCGATCTGTCAAGCATGTGCACGCCTCCACCTCTCCGTCGGTTTGCTCTTAAATCCCCGCTCGTACGTGGCTCACTCTCTGTCTCTGCTGGGTTCCATGTGCCTCGGTGCTGCAGTTTCCTCGACCGTGCTCTCTGCACATGCTGGGCTCCCAGCCGTGGCTCCAGAGACAACAGCCACAGCGTTCTCCAAGTCAAAGAAAAGGAGCCACGGGAATAATCCTTCTAATGTACTGTTGGATCCTATTGGCTAGGATGTTGTTGAATATTTTTGCATCCATGTTCATCAGGGATATTAGTCTGTAATTCTCCTTTTTGATGGGGTCTTTGCCTGGTTTTGGGATGAGGGTAATGCTGGCTTCATAGAACTGGTTTGGACGTTTTCCTTCTCTTTCTATTTTTTGAAACAGCTTCAGTGGAACAGATGTTATTTCTTCTTTAAATGTTTGGTAGAATTCTCCTGAGAAGCCATCTGGCCCTGAACTCTTGTATTTTGGGAGGTTTTTGATTACTGCTTCAATTTCATTACTGGTTATTGGTCTATTCAGATTGTCTATTTCTGTCCCGGCGGAATCTTGGGTCCTCCCAAAATTCATGTGGTGATTTCAAATCCTCAGTGTGGTGGCATATGGAGGTGGGGCCTCTGGAAGGTGATCAGGTCAAGGGCACAGAGATCTCAAGAAGGGGATTAGTCTTCTTACAGGAGGAGGACAGAGACTAGGTAGCTCTCTTTCTGCCATGTGAGAAGTGAGAAGACATCAACTCCACCCTGGAAGAGAGCTCTCACCAGAACCTGACCATCCTAGCACCCTGATCTCCTACTTAAAGCTTCCAGAAATGTGAGAAATAAACTCCTGGTGTTTATAAGCCACCCTGTCTATCGTGCTTTGTCATAGCAGCCTGAACTAAGACAATAATCAAGTCATCAACCAACTCACGAGGCAATGACCCACTGGGATCATCTGGGTCTTATAAAACACTGTTGCTCTGATATAATGGATCTGGGGTACAGCCTGGGGTACAGTCCCCAGGTGATTTTAAAATGCAGACAAGAGCAGGACTCGTGGCCTTGAGGATTACTTCTTTTCCTAGGCAGGAGTCACGTGGCCTCTTGGATCCTTTCTACTCTAAGACTCTACTGTTATCTCACTTTTTTCCCTTAGTCTGTTGGGCATCTTAAGAGAAAAAAAGTTACCTTACATAGTATAATACATGTTTTGCTTCTTAATTTTAGTTCAAAGAAGCTTTTAAAAAATGGACAGCAAAGTAATCTTTTTTTTGCTAGCTTTATTGAGATATAATTGATATATAACATTGTGGACGATTAAGGTGCACAATGTGTTGATTTGATACACTTACCTATGGCAAAAGTGATCACCACCACAGGTAATAACTCCATCATCTCACATAATAACCACCTCTTTTTTGACGTGAAAATGTATTTCTTTCTGAACTTCTCTGGTTAAAAATATAATGAAATCATTGATGAGATTAAAACTCCAAGCAAGTAGAAATCACATTTTTATTGCAATGGTAGCACTGAATTGACAGTTTGGGATTAATGATTTGGAGGGGAAGGAGAAGAATTTCTTACAACTTGAGGTAGCTACTGTCAATAATGACAAGACTTATAACATTAAACAACCAGGTAGAACCCTTTTTACATGGGGGAAAAAAAAACCAAAAAACTTCCATTGGACAGTGACAATAAGACAGCAAGTGACAGGTGGAAGACAGAGTTAAAGAACACATTTCTTTATTGTTAAGTGAGAGATAAGTGTCTCTTTGTGGGTCATCTCATTTATCTGCACACTGCCACCAAGATAAAAGTACTGGAATCACTTCCAAATGGCAGATGAGAAAACAGAGAGCTTGAGAGGTTAAGTAATTTGCCCAGGATGACACAGCCAGGAAGGGACAGAACTAAGACTAACCCTCCCAAACGATGGGCTTTGGACAACCTTGATCCCCCATCTGCCTGTGATCTCCCATCTGCAAGGAGAGAGCTGGACAGAAGTCCCTGTGCCCAACAAGCCACTCAGCTGGCATCACTTAGACCTCCTGCTAGCCAGGGCCATGACCAGAAAGAAGCATGCTAAGATGGATTTCAGGGACAAGCGAAGGGCAGAGTCCACAGGGAGAGAAGCCAGCTATGTTCACAGGATCTATGTGTCTTCTTACCAGGTAAAGATGGCTTATTTACAGTCCATCCCCTGCTCTTAGCAGGATGAGAACTTCATGGAGAAAGACTCATCCCGATCACACATAGCTGACTTCACACAGATGGCTCTGCCTGCCTGCTCTCAGCATCGCTCTGTGCTCAGTACCAAAAGTCTGAGAGGCAGCCAATGGCCATCATGTACCACCTGCACATCCCCTGGCTCATGTTGAAATCCAGCCATCTGCATGGCCCCTCGTGCATCCAAAAGCACTCTGCAATGAGCGTAGGGATGGAACATGGTGGCCTGCTTCCTATCTTGCCCTGGATGAAGCAGCTACTCAGCCACTGTGTCTTGAGAGACAAGGTGAAATATGTCACACTGGATAATGTCACTTGTGATAGAAGGTGTTGCTTCTCAGCATATGGCTGGCAAACACAACACAAGGAACTTTAGAGGACACAGCAAGCTGCCCACAGACACTGTCTGGGTCTGTGCACAGCAATCACATTAGAAGGATGCAAGGAGTACACGATGAAAATATAATGAATGTAGGCACAGCTTGCCGACCTATTTATCCCTTGTGGTAGCAATTCAGAAGAGCAGATGGGAAATCTCCATATAACTAGTAAACTCTGTCCATGTTAGGGAACCGCTTAGAACCCAGGATGTCTCTGGGCAATGGGTAGGAGATGAAGCAAAAAGTTGGGCAGAGCCCAGAGCATGAAACCCTGTGTCCACATGGTATCCCACTTGCTCACTCCTCAGTCTCCTCTTCTGTTTGTGCATGAGCGCTTTCTGTGATCTGACCATCACATTTATTGTGGGTATTGTCTCCAGTTCCTCCTTCTCTCATATATGAATATCTTAGGTCAAGTAGAGAATCTGTTATGTGAACAAGACCCCACAACACCATATATGGTTTTGGTTTTTCAAAAACCCCCTCTATTAATCTCAGGAAGTCAGATGCACTACTTCTTTGGGAAGGCCGGTGGGAAGCTCATGACTGTGCTTCAGAGAAGGAGCACTTTACAGAAAGCTTCACTTTGCCAACCACCCCACACTTCGACTCCCTGTGCTCCAACCCTCTTCATCCCTCCCAGATCCACATGGACTTTGGGATGTGAATGCGAATCACTGTTATGTGATCAACTACTAAATGTTCTCTCTTTTTAGAAGATTTTATTTATTTATTCAAGAGAGGGGGCACCTGGGTGGCTCAGTCGTTAAGCGTCTGCCTTCGGCTCAGGTCATGATCCCAGAGCCCCACATCGGGCTCCCTGCTCAGCAGGAAGCCTGCTTCTTCCTCTCCCACTCCCCCTGCTTGTGTTCCCTCTCTCGCTGTCTCTCTCTCTCTGTAAAATAAAATATTTAAAAAAAAAAGAGAGTCTGGGGGTAGGGGCAGAGGGAAAGGGACAAGCAGACTCCACGCTGAACACAAAGCCTGACATGGGGCCCAATCCCACGACCCTGAGATCTTGACCCAAGCCAAAACCAAGAGTTAGACATTCGACCAACTGAGCTACCCAGGTGCCCCAACTACTAAATTGTTCTTGATTCAAGTCCTGTTGTGGGGAATAAAGATCATCATGGATTTCGTCAGCCATTATTGTGTTCATGTCCTTCTAGCTCTCTCATACATAGGAATGGTATGAGAGTATTGCTATAAAGGATGAAAACAGGACGGGCTTTCAGTGAGTCATGCCCCCCCACTGCTAGTGCTTTAGTGAGTCCAGACTGTATTTAACCACTTTTCACAAATACAAGCACTGAGTGAGTACCTCAGATAAACCCCTGTGTGAGAAACCTGAAGAAGTCGACAGAACCCAAACTGCTGCAAAGGTCATGGGGGGTGGTTGTTACTGGATTTGGGAGGGTAAAGTTCCATCTCTGCGGATAGATGTGATTGTCATGCAGAGAAAGAGAGAGACTAAGTCCCATTATAGCACGCTCGTTCATCTCTCGACTGAAACTAAATTCTAAAAGGGCATCATTTGCTCCCATGGGCTCACATGAACAGAAGACCGCATCTCATATCTCGTAACTATCCTTTTTATAGTCTAATTGTAAAGCTTAATCCCAAGATAGCACAGATGGGAAAACTAGCTCTGAGAACTTTATCAAAGCTCAGTTTTCCCAAATCGGTAATGGAGTTCACCCAATCTCTTTACCTAGGAAATTAGAGTTTTGGGAATCTTCCCACAGTCATATTAAAAAAAAAAAAAAAATGACAGCTTGGTATCCCACCCATTCAAGTTTGCAAAGCTCAACCTTAGGGGAAAACACAACCACCATACCCACAACAAAAGACACACTAATTTCCAGAAACACCTGACAGTTGGGGACCAAGGCAGCACCTAGGACAGCTCCTCACCCCCCATTCTCTCCCCTCCACATGGCAAGACCTAATTTCCATCTTCTCTTCCATTGTCCATGGGACTGCACTGAGAATGTCACTGTAGCTCTCAGTCCTTCCTGTGACCAGCCCAGTGGCCTTTCCTCAATCTTCATTCCCCAGCTTTAACACTTTCAACAATGCTCCTCTAGCAATTCTCTTCCACCCCCTGGGTCCTTCTGCCACCGTTGTGATGGGATCCCTAATGTCTGTTCTTCCCTTTCCTCTCCTCCTGCACTTCCCGTTCTTCAAATCTGAAGGTCCTACCATGATGTTGCTCATCATTAATCCTCACACCCAGCTTTCCACTGTTCATTCAACCAACGTTGCACAGCATGTCTAATTCAATAGGCTGGATGTTGAACTTAGCATTTCCCAATTTACTCTACTCCAAATAGTTCTATTTTCTACTTCTTTCCAGTTTCACAGTTGAAAGAATTTCCTTAAAAATTCTCTTTCATATTTTTACCAGTTGATTTTTTGGATCTCTTCTTTTAAAATCTCTTTTATCTGCATTTTGTTTCCATTTGCACTGCTATATTCATTACTCATGCATGGACTTTTTTTTTTAATTTAATTTTATTATGTTATGTTAATCACCATACATTACATCATTAGTTTTTGATGTACTGTTCCACGATTCCTTGTTTGCGTATAACACCCAGTGCTCCTTTCAATACGTGCCCTCTTTAATACCCATCACCAGGCTAACCCATCCCCCCACCCCCCTCCCCTCTAGAACCCTCAGTTTGTTTCTCAGAGTCCATAGTCTCTGATGGTTCATCTCCGCCTCCAATTTCCCCCCCCTTAATTTTTCCCTTCCTACTATCTTTTTTTTTTTAGCATATAATGTATTATTTGTTTCAGAGGTACAAGTCTGTGATTCAACACTCTTACACAGTTCACAGCACTCACCATAGCACATACCCTCCCCAATGTCTATCACTCAGCCACCCCATCCCTCCCACCCCCACCCATCCAGCAACCCTCAGTTTGTTTGCTGAGATTCAGAGTCTCTTGTGCTTTGTCTCCCTGATTTTGTCTTATTTCATTTTTCCCTCCCTTCCCTTGTGATCCTCTGTCTGGTTTCTCAAATTCCTCATATCAGTGAGATCATATGATACTTGTCTTTCTCTGATTGACTTATTTCGCTTAGCATAATATCCTCTAGTTCCATCCACGTCGTTCATGTATGGACTTTTGCAATTATATTCCGTTTGTATCCTCTTTCTCCTCCAATTTACTTTTTTTTACTACTGCAAAACTCATCATTATAAAACCCTGCTTTGGGCAAGTCACCGTCTGCTGAACAACCACAAGCAAGTGCTCTTTGCCTGTCAGATAAGGTGTAACTCCTTACGGTGAACTCACAAGGTATCGCCTAGGACTCTCCCATTATATTATTTTATCTTCATTATTCCTTTATTTATTCCTTTAGTGCCTACTGTGTCCCAGGCACAGGGCTATGTACTGGCCATTTACTATTGCACTGAATTATCACAACAACCTCCCAAGGTTGGTGCTAATATTCCATTTTGCAGATGAGGGTATGAGACATGGCAAAGCCAGGAGGCTGCTGCATTCACGTGCATTGGACCCCATGAGTGTGGTCTTAACCACAGTACATGTCATCGTCCATGCCATCAATAGCTTTGTCTTGATGGTTAAACATATGGTTCTATGTATGTGGCTAAACAAGACTTTAATGGATTTAATATATTCAGATTAGCTGCAAACTTCCACTCCAGTTCACATTGTCTTTGCAAAGATGATCAGAGCTATAGCTTCACTATGCTCATTAAATCAAATGTCAAAATATTCTTCTTTTAAATGCTAATTAAGTCCCAGCAATTCCCCTACTTCCTATAATTAAAGGGACTATCTGGTAACAGACAATAATGAAAACTGTAGCCACAGAATCCCCAAAAGGACCTGGATGGGAAATAAGCCTGAGAAGGTCCAGTCAAGACGGGGAGAAAGAATCCAAAGGGTCCATGATCTGGAAACCAAGAATGAGACAATTGTATCAAGAAGGGGGCACTGACTTCTCAAATGTTACCCAGAGGCTGAAGCCACTGACGGCTGAGAGGAGGGCCACAGCTGCCGAGGCTCTGAAATCAGACCACGCCCACAGAGAATTTTGAAACATTGTTTCTATAAAGAGTGAGTCATAACAAATATATGATAAAAATAAACAAATATAAAAATTTGAACTACTGGGTAGTCTTTCCTAATTGTGAGAGGCTAGAAAAATAAAAGCAAGGTGCATTGACTATTCCTGTGTCAAGAATTTCCTTTGGCCAGAGCAGTGCCTCTTATTCAGCAAAGGGGTCCTGCTGAGTGAAACAACAACAACAACAAACAGGAACAGATGAGCGCTTTGGGATTCTACACCTGTCAGTTCTTTCCCCTTAGAGTGAAATCCACTGGAAGATCCCAAAGGTGATGGGGTTTTCGCAGAGAACGTTTTAAAAGATAATTCTTAGACACTCATTGATTCTCTTGTCTTTGCCAACGTGCTGCATCTTGTTCAAATGTGATTATTTAGCATGAGTGGAAAGGAGGGAAAATATTTTTTTACTTTACCATCTTCATTTAAGAGCTATACCCCTTGAGGCTTAAACCAACAGGGAGACTGATTTTGCTCGATTTCTGTTTGCAGCCCTATTTCTTAATCTCCTACTTGCTGCCATCCCCACCCACCATATTAAGGCTATCCTCTGTGGTCAGCTTAGAGAATAACCATTAGTATCTCCAAACTTTAGGTGACATTCAGATGTTGTTTTGGTTTTGTTTTTAATTAAAGAAATGGCCTTGAGCAACTTGAACACTGTGGACTGAATTTCATTTTAAGAAAAAAAAATGTAAATAGGGTACTTCATCAGTATTTTATGTATCAGTGCTTTGTAAATAATTTTAAAGGTGGTGCTAAGTATCTTCCTTTCCCTTATTCATATCTTTCTATATTGTTTGACAGATCTCAACCACAAAGAAGCCACTGTCAGAGGGCCCAGAATAATCCGCTACGTGGATCAGGCAGGATCATGCCGTTTCTCTCCCAGACTGCCTGCTTTTGTCCCCAGAAACACCACACTGCCGTCTGGGACTGCAGGGCTGCCAAAAGGATCCAGGCTACTGAGTCTTGTGAACTGGGAAACCCCGTGACAGGACATAAACACAAGTGCTTGAAATGTCCAGCAAGCTAGGAACTTGGGGACCAACTCTCATCCCAGTTCCCTGGATGGCTGGTCCCTATGCTGTCCAATCTGCTCCTTCCCCCACCTTCAGCCTGGTGACAACACTCGACACAAATAACCGTAATACTTGGGCTATATATTTATATATAAATAAGTCAACAGTATTCTCTCACAATGAAGTTCCAATCCTAAACTGCTGATTTTGGAATCTGATGTCAAGGTAACTTTAGTATTATGTTTTAAAGAATTTTTTCTAATGGAAAAATTAATATGTATTTCCACCGTAGAAAATTTGGAAACTATAGCAAACAGAAAGACGAAATTTAAAATCACTTTTATTTCTTACATCTAACAAGTACCACCGCTAACAATGTATTGGTGCATCTTCCAGTGTATATATGTATGTACACACTATACATATGTACATGTATGTGCATAAAACACGTAACATACGCAATACATATATACACTAGAAATGTACATATGGAACTAACAAAACAATAAGTCTTAATGATTCTCTTTATATATATATAATACAGGTATCTATAGTATATATCTATAGATAAATATTTATGATTACATTTTATCACATGAATTTGTGCACACCTGGACATTTGTCTGAAAGTAGAAGCCTGTGTTACTTACCAAATTAAGGTAACCTCTTTCTACGTAGACTGTGAGCATGCTGTCGTTCCACAAAGCCCCCGTGTTGCTTCGACAACTTAATCCTGCTTTGCCGGGCCTGCCTCCCTCCAAACAATCGTATCATAGCGATAATAATATCTGGCTGTGGGAGGGTTTCTGTAGGCCGGCATTGTTCCCAGCAATTCACATGCATCAGTTCATTTAAGGTTCAAAGCAGCACCACGACGTTGTAAGTGGGGAAACCAAGGCACAAGGAGCCCAAATGTACACAGATAAAATGCATTTGGCCATTGAGATATTGTGCTATAATCTGACGTATATACTGGTCATCTCCAGTTCCTGGTACAGAGCTCCTAAAACCCTTGGCATTTCATGGATGCTAGGAGCATCTTTTTTTCTAACGCGGTGACTCTTGGAGGTCCCCAGGTAGTTTCTGGGTGGAGACCGGTCATCAAAAGACCAAACTTCGATTAGAAGCTAGGAATTTTCAGCCCCGACCAGCTTTTTCAGGGAAGGAAGAAGGGCTGCATATTGGGTTAATAATCATTCATGCCTGCAAGATGAAATCTCCTTTCAAAACATCCCTGAATGCCAGGGTTCCGAGAGCTTCTGGGCTGGGGAGCAGATCCCCATGCGTGGATGGTGCCGTGCCACAGCTCCAAGGAGACAGACTCTCCTGGACCTCGCCCTGCGTAGCTCTCCATCTGGTTGTTCATTTGTAACCTCAATGACATCTTTTATAAAACTAAAGTGTTTCCCTGAGTTTTGTGAGCCTTCATGGCAAATTGTCCAGCCTGAGGCAAGGGGTGTGGGAGTCTCTAACTTATAGCCAGTTGGTCAGAGCCGAGGCAATAAACTGAGACCTACAGCTGGGGTCTGAATTGGGGGCAGTGTCATGGGACCGAGCCCTTAACCTGTGGGCTCTGGGCTAACTCTGAGCAGTTCGTGCCAGAACTGAATTAAATTGTAGGTTGCTATCCACAGAGAATTACAAAATCACCTGGTGTGGAGAAACTGCACATTCAGTAGGTTTTCCTATCAAAAATCATAAAATCATAGCCGTCTCCAATTTTATTACTAAAAATGATAATAATGAATATCTTTATGGCCAAATATTCGTGTGTATCTGTGATTCTTCCTCTAGGATAACAGTTTTATAAGCACGACTGCTGAGCTTAAGTGTATGCTTATTTTAAAGACTTGCCATGTGCATTTTCCTAAATTGGTCTCCATCCTGTTTCTTAATTTGTGGGCTGGTGAGGGAGATACAGTTATTTCTGCTTTTACTAATCTTATTATGTAACACAGTGAACTCTTCTCTAAACAGGAGCTCTCGCCCAGAGATGAGGCTCTTTCTCTTCCTGAGTTTCTCCGGGTGGGCCAAGCTGATTCAGCATCGCGGCTGTTAAACAACACGGGGCATGTTTGTGGAGCTGGGGAACTGTGCCCTCTGCAGTCTGGTACTGGACCTTTACCAGCATCGTGTGTAAATGCACCAGTCTGGAAACTCCGCCAGCTTATCAGAAGGACCCACCATCAAGGTCTATCAATGGCTTTATTGCAAGAGAGCCCCTTGCCCCGAGTGGCTGTAGATGGCAGCTATGAATACAGATCGATATGTGAATGGACACTAAGTCTATTTTCATTCAAGCTCCAGCATAGAGGCTGCTTTTCAATTTATGGTCCTGCTCAGCAACCCTTTTATTTCATTCCTCATTTACTAGAAGCTTCCAAGTATAATGTGTTCGGTACTGAATTCAATCAATATCCACATTAACATCATTTCAAAGGCAACAACCCATCGACAAAGTTCTCACTTCCTGTGGCCTTGCTCTGCATGCGGTCTGGGCATGTGCTCAGTGCCGTCCTCATGACCCCCCCCCGCCAGTGTGCGGCGGGCATCATCTTCTAGATAACATCCAGGTTAATTAACCTTTAGGTGAAAATGCCGAGGATCCCTGTGATACTCACTTCCTTCTCGCTCATTACATTCAGCCCGAAAAGCAGCAAGGATCTGCAATAAGTGCATTAATTAGGAAAATGATTAAATGCAGTTGCCTTTATTACGTTAGCAGTTAATCTTCTCTGCAAGGTGCCTGAAAAGTCACCCTCATCAGGAGGGAGTCCATGCTGGGGAGAGGCAGCTGTGAGAAGCCCTGGGTCCTTCACTCTCTCACTAGAAGATGAACTCAAGATCCTACCAATTCCACAAAAGCCCAGCCTAACAGCCAAAGAGAGTGTGGTCACCTGCTCTTCTCCCAAGCCACCCTGCTGAGGATGTCTTAGGAGAAGGCGTGGACATCCATCACCTTTGTCACCAGCAAAAAGCACGAACCACGTCACCCATAGGTGGGAAGACTCACTGGCTGTCTAGCATCTCAGGATGCCTGATACAGACTTCCACGTGTGGCTTGAATGGAAATGAATAATAACAATTGGTCAGATAGGGCAACATTTCCAAAGAGAGAGAAAGTGATCAGTTGACAGATCTCCTTATCAAGGAGACACGGTCAAAGCTAAACAGCACTCTCCTGGGATGATCATGCCCTCCAACCCCAGGTGCTGTGTTGGAACCTGATCTACCTTGCTCAACCAGGAATACTCACTGGGGTTGAGTTAAATTGCATCCAGTGGACAGACTGTCCAGAGCACCACTTCCTCTCTCTGCTTTGGATGACCCTAGTGTGCCCATTGGGATGCTCCTCTTCCCCTTGTTCCCTGTCAAAAGCCAAGCCTGGCACCGCCCACCCTTCCTGACACCACCCAACTCCCTCCTCCCCGTGCAGACATGGTTCACCTTCCCGCCTACCACCTGTTGACCTTCCTAAAAATCACAAGGTGACACTCTTCCCAATACCCTGAAATTCACCCGCTTGGCTCGCATCCATGCCCGCATCGTCCGTCCTACAGAAGGTGCATGCTGCATAGCCAGGGCTCAGTGACCATTCACAGAACCTGAATTAGAAGAATAATATGTAATATCTTCGGTAAAGATTTAAGGAAAGAAACAGACTCCGTGGGAAAGTCATAACTAACATGTGTCACGCTGACTGACTCTGGGAGCTGATGTAGGACAGGAGGCTGAGGGGACAGAGAAGCTGTCCCACGTCCAGGGCTGGATGCTCCTCGGGAGCCGCGGGAGCGTCAGCTCAATGCCAGCACACCTCCTCACAAAACCACCCTCTGTCCCTCTCTCTGCAGGGGCCCCTCGCTTCCTGCTGCCCCGTCCTGTTGCCCTATGCCTTCCTGAAAAATACAACTGAGTCTCATTAAAGGTAAAGTCCGAGACTCAACGATTTTGACATTTACCGCTTTCTACAGGGAAAAAAATCAAATTATTAAAAATTAAAATTATTATCAGTGGTGACTGAAAACATCTTCTTCCCCATCAGTTCTAAGCATCTGCTGTTGACAGAAGTGCCACAGCCCTGGTCCGTCCTGCTCAGTCCCGTCCCTCATCCTGCACCCAAGGCCAATGCCAGGTGGGGCCGGGCTGTGTCCCGGGAACAGAAGCACCTCTGTTTCTATGGAAACCTATGCGGGAAGTCCAGTTTCATAACCTTCCCTTTAATCGGAATGAAGAAGGTACGGACTCACTTAACTAGCCCCGGAGTGATTTGCTACTGTATTTGGAGACGACAGCAAGGGCCCAAATCCTTCGCACAGCTCCTTAAACACTGCGCTTACTGCTTTGCCAGAAACCCTGTCTGCCCTGGGCCTTGATGTTGCGGAAATTAAAAGCAAAGAAGCCAGTTCTCCCCAGCAGGGCAGACGCTCCCGGTGCCTTGAGCATGGGGAGCAGCAGGCCCTCGAAGCCAGGCTCAGCCCCGTCTGGGTTGAATTTGCACTGGGGCATTGCGCTGCTGGCCTGCAAAATTCACTGAAGTCCCAACCGCCAGGACTGCAGAATGTGACCTTATTTGGAAACAGGGTCCTTGCAGGTGCAGGGAAGCTGAGATGAGGCCCTACTGTAGGAGGGGGGGGCCCTCATCCAGTATGGCTTGAGTCCCTGTGAAAAGGGGAATTTTGGACACAGACACACGCACATGGGGAGAACAACATGTGAACACGAAGGCAGAGATCGGGGTGACGCGTCTACAGGCCAAAGGACACTGCGGCTTGCCAGCAATGCGCAGAATCTAAGGGCAAGGCCTGGTGGACTCCCGCTCACAGCCTTTCAAGGAGCCCACCCGCCCACACCCTGATGGGGGACTCCCAGCCTCCAGGAGCAGGCAATCAAGCGTTGCTAGCTGGCCCATCTGTGCGCATTGTTACAGCGGCCCCAGCAAACTAACTCGGGGCCCTTCATGAGCTCCCTACACCCGGCTTCTCCTGCACTCGGCTCCGGCACTGAGCTTCCCAGAGGAGGCCGGAGGCTGTTTCTGCTGCCACCTTGCCCGTCATTGGAGCGCGGCTGTCCAGGGAACAGGTCCTGGGGAGTCCCTGCGGGTCACGCTGCCACCCTGGGGGTTTGGACAGAAAGGGCAATGGGGGCCCCTAGGAGGGAGACGGCATGACCCCGGGCGGTATGAGAAGCCAGGCCCTCCCTGCCGCCTCTCCACAGACTGAGGATGGAAACCCAGGACAGGGGGAGCTTCTTGTTCCAGGACGCAGAGCCGGCTGGGGGTGAAGTTCCCTTGGTCTCCAGCATCTTCCATACGGAAGCTTAGTCATCCCGGGTCAGCCCCATCCACCCCGACTGTGCCCTCAGTGCTCACACCTTGTCCCAGTGGAGGTTCGAGCACCAGGCCAGGCAGCAGCTCGGATCCGGGCACCACCCGCCCCCAGACGCCTCCGGGCGGCCAGGGGGACACGGCAAGAGGTGAGCAAGGGCCCCTGGCCTGGCCTTGCCACCGCCCAGCCATAAGGAGGAGATTCTGAGGATCTGGGGGGGGTGGTGGGGCGCAGCAGCGAGGCCTCCTGCCTCGTCAGAGCAGCTAGGGGCTGCCACTGCCCACCCTCGGGGGGCTCTTCTCCTTCCCCGGGGCCAGCTCTTCAGCGACAGGAGACCCTCAGGACTGGGGCCTGTGATTTCCGCTCGGAGGGCGAGTGCGGACGGAAGCAGCGGGAGACGCGACACAGTGAGCGTGTGGGCGGGGAAGCGGAGAAGTTGGCCGAGCTCCCCCAGCCGGGACATGTCCCCAGGTGTCCCTGTGCAGGGGCTCCTGCAGCCCAGCCGTGGCTCAGAGCCAGTGCAAGGCCAGGCTGCTGCCGGTGACCTTCACGTTCCAGGTCCCTAAAGCTCCCTGCTTGGACTCCCGCTCAGGAAATACATCCCCCGGGACTCACCACAGCGGGAACAGCCCAGGCACCACCTCACTTGGTGCTAGGCCAACGGAACGATTTGCAAAGACTGTTCTTTTTTTATTTTTTATTTTTTTTAAGATTTTATTTATTTATTTGAGAAAGAGTGAGAGTGAGAGAGATCACAGAGGGAGAGGGAAAGGGACAAGCAGACTCATCACTCAGCAGAGAGCCCAATGTGGGGCTCGATCCCAGAACCCTGAGACCATGACCCCAGCGGAAGGCAGACACTTAACTGACTGAGCCTTCTAGGCGCCCAGAACACAATAGAGAGTTCTTAAAAAAAAAAATCCATTCATGTATGTTTAAGTGATCTTCAAAATGGTGCCAAGAACATACAATGGAGAAAGGATAGTCTCTTCAATAGTGGTGTTGGGAAAACTGGATATTCATATGCAAAAAAAATGAAAATGGACCCTTTTCTTGCACCATACACATAAATCAACTCAAAATGGATTCAATCTTAAATATCAGTTCTGAAACTGTAAAACTGCCAGAAGAAAATAGGGAGAAAATCTTCTTGACATTGGCCTTGGCAATGATTTCTTAGATATAACACCAAAAGCTTAGGCAACAAAAGCAAAGTAGACAAATGGGATAAAACTGAAAAGCTTTTGCACAGCAGAGTGTTCTTTTTTTAATGCATAGACACATTCAAAGTGCACTCCTGCAGACGCTGAGTGCTGGTATGACTACCACCGGGCCCCCGCACAGAGCCCCACCGGGCCATGCAGCAGTGATGCACTAAGCCCGGAGAAAGGGACGCAGAACACTGGAGTCACCCCCTCCGTATCCCCGACCCCAGGGTGTCTCCCCAACCTTGGCTGGAGGAGCATCACACACTGCCAGGCATGGAAACGAGCTCTTTATCACTCATCCGAGCCACCTTGAGCTCTGAGGTTGCCACGTTGAGCTGACCTTGACACTCTACCATCTGTGCATCAGTCACCCCCTCGCGTCCCTGTGCCTTCCTGTTTGCAGCAGACTCGCCTGAAGCAAGCATTACTTCTTCCTGGTATTCACACCTATGTATTCTTGACATTCTAATGACTCTTAAATATGCATGATCATTTTCAAGAAAAGCATTCCACACTTTATGATCACTTGCATAAACTGGCCGGTTTTGCGAGCTCACCCCTGGAAAGGGGGCACAAGTGAGCTGTAAATTTAATTTGCTCTCGCATCTGCTGTCATTACGTGGGAGCCTCCGGGGCTCATGACTGTCCAGGACTCATATGTTCTGACGCCTCATTTTTGTTGTGACTGTTTTTAATTATAAGTGCTTCCACCAGAATGAATCACCCTTCAAAATTCCAGCGGGGAAAGTAATTTCTTTCTACTGAGCTAAACTGAACCAAAGCACATTCCGGCAAGAAATGCAGAGGCTCAGAAGGAATCCATGACAAGAGCGGTCCCTGCTCGCTGCTGTCAGCTTCTACTCCTGCACGGGGAGAGCTGACCCAGCTCTGGGATTCCATCCAGCACTGTGCTGCCAAAATTTTCAGAGTAGCTGTCAAAGCTAGAGGAGCTTGAGGAGCACGGCGGTTTCAGGGATCCAAATGCCCCCTAACCAAAGGACTACCTCTTTGCTTAGAATCCACGCTTTTCCCTATTTTGTTCTGCAATGAGTTAATATCGACAAGCAAGTGTTCTTAAGACAGTGTGCCCACTGAGAGCCGTGCCTACCCCTTCCAGGACATGGACACGAGATTCAGGGACCCAGAATTCCCCAGCCACACAGCCATGTGCCCCTTCCAGCCGATCTCCCGGGCTCGGTGCGCCCAGCTAGACCTCACCACCAGAGAGGGAGGCCCCAGCCGGGGGATGAAGGTGCGGGTGGAGGAAGCACAGACCCACACTCGGGGTACCTGAGCACAGGCCCCTGGGGTGAGCCTGGAGCCCCCTCTCTCTATCCTGGGAGAGTCTGAGAATCCGTATTCAAACTGGCCTGCCCCCAGGTCCTCAGAAAGGCATGGTGGCCAAGACCAAGGGAGAGAATGTGTTTTGTTCAGCACCTGTAGCCCTAAGTGCCCTGGATTATAACCTACCCTGACCGTGAACGTCAGCAGTGAGCCTGCCTTGGCACTTCGCCAGGTGCCCGGAGCCCCACGGTGGCCTGGCCTGCCTTCCTCCAGTGAGGTCGCTCACAGTGGTTTTGTGAAGTCTGTGAAGAATCAAGAGCCCCGGATAATAAAACCAGAGTCCTGAGAATAAATTCTTGTTTAAGGAAAAAAAAAAAAAGCCCCAGAGTGACCCCAGTGTGTTTTATACGACTGAGGTGTGTCATCTTTTTCTTTTAGAACTCAACTTTGAGGGTTAGTAGGGGGAAAAGGTGCTGTTTGGCACCTGAGGGATAGTTTGAGGCTCCCACAGAGCCGGCGTCCTGACAGGGAGTGGCAGTCCTGCTCTGCCTCCTCCCATTGGACGGTTATATTCTCATTCTTCTTTCCTGCACCCTGCCTGGCAGCCCCCCCGGGCTCAGCCAGAGACTGGGGGCAGGCAGAGAGCGGCAGGTCCCCGGGAGCTCACAGAGAGGAGACGTGCTGTGGCAGCAGGAGCACCAGAAGCCACCGTCGGCTGGACGGGCCACGAGGCCTCCGGCAGAGGACAGAGTTGAAATGGAGTTAGGGTGTAGGGTTTGGTCCCATGGATGGGTGGGAGGCGAGAAACTTCCGGAGGCAGCTCCAGGTAACAAGGGCTGAGAAGAAGGAACAGGCCAGAAGTGATTGCACACAAGCATGTGATCCAGGACGCTGTGGATAAAAGACATATGGCTGGAAGTGAGGATGGTGACAAATCGTGATGGCTTTGGATAGCCCACTGAGGAATTTGGACTCTATGAGGCTGTGGGCGAGGCCACAGGGTGAGGGACGTGGTACTTTCCATGTGAGACGCCGTCACTGTGATCACCTCCACAGGGCACGGCTGGTGAGGAACCGGAACAAGGAGTTAAGGCACAGAGCAGGGAAGGGAAGGGCCCTCCGGCCACCAGGAGGGCTCAGCGTGGGCCGAGCCCGCCGCCCGACAGCCCAGCACACCTTCATGCGACGGGCCCACTGTGCTCACACCCTCTGAAAGTACGTGATGCCCATGTTGGAGACCCAACAGAGACTTAGAGAGGTCCAGTAATTCACCACACAAAGCACAGGTAACACACCAGCATTTGCCCTTGGGTCTGTCTAACCCCAAAGATCATTTCCACCCATTATTTCACAGAGAGGTATCAGAAATTAAAAATACACGCATATACAATTCTGTTTAACACTTGGTGATGAATTAATCTGGGAGGTAGGAAAAAGAAGGAAAATAAACATAACTGAAGCTTGAAAATCACTCACTATATAAACACATGGAGGTTCAGGGTGGGGATTTATTTGGGGGAAAGAACAAAAGCTCAATCATTAGGCTTGTGGGCTTTATGATAAAAAAAGAAAAAGAGCATCCAGGATGTTCAGGAAATAAATTACGTTGTACAAGGGACAGTCTTTGGTGACCGGGGCATAGAGGTTATGGTTGCAAGGTCTGGGCAGAAAAGTGCTGCCAGGGTCAAGGACATCAAGGAACCTAGTGTCCAGAAAGAGGGAGCGGTTCATTTTATCAAATGCCTTAGAGATCAGGAATGTAAAAAAAAATAATGTCCTTAGTTTGGTGATTTTTCTTTAACTTCAGTAGAAAGAATCCATGCCCACCCCCCGAAGCCCAAGGTTAATTAGAACACATATTTGGATACCATAGAGGAAATCAACCAAGCAAAAGGCTATTGCAACACTCCATCTTACAGGTACTCTCCCTCCCGAGCCCCATGTGGGCTGGTGCTGCCCTTCCTGAGTGTGGGCTGGATTTAGTGACCTACTTCCCAAGACAGAGTATGGAAGGGAACCAGGTGTGAAGGGTCCAAGTGCACCCCGTGCCCCCCGCCCCTGATCTCCCGGGAGGTCTCCATTCCACAGAGAAACCAGAAGTGGCCAGTATGGTGAGTGAGCTGAGGCCCTACGGCTCATGCCTTGGGACCCCTTGTAGGGACCACCCCCCCCACCCCCAGTCTGCCTCACACCTCCCTCGGGTGTCTCTGGGAGCAGCTAGCATGGAGAGCAGTCTCTGTTGCACTGAACGCAAACACACGCGCTCCAGTGAAAACACGGATGATCAGGAAGTGAGGCCCGGCTCCTGGAGACATTCGGACGCAGGGAGGGCCTGAAACCAAATAGGTCTTGGCGGCGTCCCAGCTGCTGAGGAATTCCTGACTATCCCCAGGACATTTCCTCCCATCTCGGTCCCCTGCAGGGATGCTGGAGAGCAGTGACAAATGGCCGCCACCTCCCTTGCCATCATGTCTCCACTACTTAACTGATACTGGGTTCAACTCTGCACAGTCCAGCCACCCTTTTAAAAACGGCTCTAAAATGCCCCATCCACAGCTGAACGCCATCCTGCGCTTCTGCGTGCTCCGTGTCGCCTGAGTGCCCCGAATGTTGTCACAGCCTGCTTTTCTCAGACACTGTTTCTCTTTGCCCGGGAAAGGGCCGCACAGCGGATTCCGTGGGGACAGTAGGCTGGAGTGGAGTCGGGCGCGCCCATCAGGCGGAGGCCTTGTGCGCATGTGCACCTGCTCTGCGCCCATGAATTTCACCCTTAAGCCCTCCCCTCTCCGATGACACTTCCTCCCCACGGAAGGTTTAAATGTGTCAGCTCATGTAAAGCTTACAGCTCTGAGGCAGAAGGGAATACCTTGCCCCGTTACAAAGCCAAGAAGTGACCAGGCCACTCCGGACCCCTCTAGACCTGGCCCCAGCCCAGGGCTGCAGCTTCGCTTCTAGACCTGTAACCCGCCTCCCGGAGGAAACCACTGTTGGCGCTTTTGTAAACTCATCAAGCAGAATTTTTCCCATATGAGTGTATGTGCACACACTTTTATTTTTTTAATTATGTTCATTTAGCCACTGTACAGTACATCATCAGTTTTTGATGTAGTGTTCAGTGATTCATTAGTTGCGTATAACACCCAATGTTCATCACAACACGTGCCCCCCTTAATACCCATCACCCTGCTACCCCATCCCCCCACACCCCTCCCCTCTGAAACCCTCAGTTTTTTCCCTCTGGGTCCATAGTTTCTCATGGTTCATCTCCCACTCTGATTTCCCTCCCTTCACTTTTCCCTTCCTTCTTCCAATGTCCTCCATGCTATTGCTTAGGTTCCACAAATGAGTGAAACCATATGATAATTGTCTTTCCCTGCTTGAGTTAACTTCACTTAGCATAATCCCCTCCAGTTCCATCCATGTCTATGCAAATGGTAGGTATTCATCCTTTCTGATGGGTGAGTAATATTCCACTTTATATACGGACCACATCTTCTTTATCCATTCATCTGTTGAAGGGCATCCCGGGTCCTTCCACAGTTTGGGTATTGTGGACATTGCTGCATGCGCCCCTTCAGATCATTACATTTGTATCTTTGGGGTAAATACCCAGTAGTGCAATTTCTGGGTTGTACGGTAGCTCTATTTTCAACTTTTTGAGGAACCTCCATACTGTTTTCCAGAGTGGCTGCACCAGCTTGCATTCCCAACAACAGTGTAAGAGGGTGCCCCTTTTTCCACATTCTTGCCAACCTTTGACAAAAATATGATACTGTATAGATTGCAGTTTAAAAAAATAATTTATTGAGGTGAAATTCACATAATGCACAATTAACCATTTTCATGTGAAGAATTTGGTGGCATTTAGTACTTTCATTGTTGTGCGGCCACCACCTCGGTCTAGTTCCAGAACGTCTTTATCCTCTGAAGGAAAATCCACTCATCGTTAAACGTTCCTCCCACTCTGAACCTTCTGACAACTAGTCTGCCTTCTGTCTCCGTGGATCTGTATATTCTGGACATTTCATATAAATAGAATCATCCAACATGTGCCCTTTTATGTCTGTCTGCCTGAAGCTGGCACGATACTTGTGAACGTTCATCCACTTTATAGCGTGAAACAGTACCCCGTTCCATTTTATGGTGGAATCAGATCCCATTGTGCGGCATACTACCCTTTATTCAGTCATCTGTGGATGGACATTTGGGCTGTTCCTACCTTTTGGCTCTTCTACATGTATTGATAGCTATAGACATGCACTTGTTGAGTACTTGTTTTCAACTTTTTGAGTCTATACCTAGGCATGGCGGGGGAGGTCATGGAATAATCCTGTGTTTAACTTTTTGAGGAACTGCCAAATTGTTTTCAACAGAGGCCGAACCATTTTCTCCCACTGGCAATGTACGTAGGCTCCAATTTCTCCACACCCTCACCAATGCACGTTATTTACCTTTCCTTTTCTTTTTTATAACTACTACAGCCATACTGGAGGGCCTAACATGGTATTTCATGGTTTTTATTTTCATTTGACTGATAACTAATGATGCATTTCTTCATATGCTTGTTGGCCATTTGTATGCCTTCTTTGGAAAAGTCTGTATTCACATTCTTTGCCCACTTTCTTAATTAGGTTGTTTGTCTTTTTGTTGTTGACTTCTAAGTGCTCTTTACATATTTTGAAGTATATAGCAATGATCAATGTGTAACTTACAACTATTTTTTCCAGGGGCTCCTGGGTGGCTCAGTCGTTAAGCATCTGCCTTCGGCTCAGGTCGTGATCCTAGCATCCTGGGATCGAGCCCCACATCGGGCTCCCTGCTCCACGGGAAGCCTGCTTCTCCCTCTCCAGCTCGCCCTGCTTGTGTTCCCTCTCTCGCTGTGTTTCTCTCTGTCAAATAAATAAATGAAATTTAAAAAAAAAAAAAAAAACAACTATTTTTTCCAGACTGTATGTTGTCTTTCCACTTCTCCATAATGTCCTTTGATGCACAGAAGTTTTTATTTGGTGAAGTCCAACTTTTCTGCTTTTTGTTGTTCTTCATGCTTTTGGTGTCCATTGCTAAATCCAAGGTCATGAATATGTACCCCAATGTTTTCTTCTAAGAATTTTATGATTTTAGCTCTTGTATTTAGATCATTGGTCCATTTTGTGTTCATACCTGTATGTGATATAGGTAGGCGTCCAACTTCACTGTTTGCATGTGGAAATCGAGTCATCTCAACAGCACCTCTCCAAGAGATGATTCTCTCCCCGGTGAAGAGGTGACTCTTGAACAGCCTTGGCACCCTGCTGAAAATCAATTGACCATAAAGGTATGGGTTTATTCTGCACTCTCACTTTTATTCCATTGGCCTATATGTCTACCTTTATGCCATTTTTATTACTGTAGCTGCGTATGCTGCTTTTTAAACCTTTTGGCTTTACTTAATAAATAGAATAAGTTCTGCAATAAGGGAACTATAAATATTCTCCTATAATGTCATCAGTCAACCTTTTCTGTGTAAGGTGTCCATATTTCTTTATTATCAGGAGCAACATAATAAACACGCGTGTGGTTTTGTAAATGAGATAACCTGCAAATATGCCTCAGAATAACTTCCTTGAAGTAGGATCCCTGGGCCCAAGATTTTGCAAAATGCCCAGAGTTTGAGTAGCTGTAGCTGAACTCCCTTCCAGAGAAGCTCTGTTAACTTGTCTTCTCTCTCCAGACTGAAGCTGCCGTCTCCATCCCTATGTCCTTCTCTCTGTTTGCCCCAGCCAGACCCCAAGGATAATTGTCCCTTCTTTTCTTCTACTTCCAACTGTGTTCCATATCAACCCATCTTCTTTTCAATTTTAAACTAACTGCATATTGGAAAATGTAACACTCCCTTCGTACTTCCTTATCCCAGAGATTGAAAGAGTCAGCTCCCTTGAAAAAGCCTAAAAGTCCCATTCCTAATGTGATGGCCCAACAAGGACGCTTGGCCATTGTGAATTCACGGGGCACAGTGAAATGATGGGTCCTCACATCCCTATCGAGCACTATCAGCTCCCAGTCATTGCCTTTAGAACGGGCAGGATGGTTGAGTCACCGATGGTAGAAACCATCCAGCATAAATAAAGTTACTAGTCTCAACTGAATGATGCTGGCAGACAGAGCCCTCTGGAGCCCACTGGGCAGGGATGACACGGCAGAGAGAAAGAACACCTCCTTCGACCCCGGAAACGGCCCCTGCTCTCTGTGCCCCTAGGAGAACACGATTCTGAAGATTCCGTCTCTGTAGCTGACCCGTTGTCAAAGCCACACGGGCTGTGAAGGTCTGCCGAGATGGACATGTCCTTTGCCAGTGAACTCAGAGCAAGGGTTGCTGAAGGACACACGGGGAGAGAGGAAAAGGAGAGACACTCACGTCCGTCTGCTCTGAGTGTCCGGGCACAAGGTGCACGCCGCAGCTCAGGGGCTGCCCGCAAAGCTGCCTCGCCAGCGTCCCTTCACCACCACAAGCACTCAAGTCGCCCTCTGGTCAGCACGGAGGCACAAAAGGGGAAAAGTGCCAGGAAGCTGCTCACATCGTTGAGTCGTGAACAACCACAAAGAAGAGAGTAACCAATGCTGGGCTGAGCAGGAGCCCAGACTCCCCGCCCATGTGCTGCCTCGGCCAGGCCCAGCACCTGTGTGGACTTGCCCGTGGATGGGCCAGCCCCTTCTTGCTGACCCTGGCCTCCCAGGAAGCCACCACGGCCACGGCCATGCCGAGCCCACACAAGGAGGAGTCCTGGTGGTGTGTCCCGGCTAGACGCTGCCCTCCCCGGTCTGTACAGATCGAATCTCTCCTTTGCCCTTCTCCCTGTCTCTCCCCTCGTATCCCTTTCCCCAAAAGGGACACAGGCAAAGGAGGGAGGGGGCGACGAGGCAGGAGCTGTGGATCTTAGTGCATGTTCTTGGCCTGATGGTCCCGCGGGGAGCAGAGGGGAGGATGGGCTTGCAGGTGTCTCTGGAGAGAAGCTTTTCATCCAGAAGAGGACCATCTGCTTGAGGCAAGTGGGCACTTCTGCCGGAGAGGCGTTGTTTCCAGCAGAGCTCGGTACCAGGGACCTTTCAGAGGCAGATGTTCTGGTTTTGTAAATGAGATAACCTGCAAATATGCCTGCATATTTGCCTGCATATCTGGAGTCTGCATTTATTTCCAGGCTCTTTACAGAATATTACATGGAACAAATGAGAAATTGGAGATAAGGAGAAATGGAAAAGCAGCTAGGAGTAAGTAGGGTAAGGAGAATGTGCTAGACAGCAGGATAGAGGCGTGGGCTGCGATGGAAACAAGGTAAATATAGACACGGCTTTCCATTTATAGGCTCACTTCACAAAGCACTTTTAAAACTAGCATCTCATCATCTCCTAACTACACCTCTGTGGCAGAAAACATCAGCCTTCTTTTCCAGAAGAGGCAGGGAGGGGAGACCCCCGTGGCCCGAGCAAGGTCACAGAGCTTGTTAGTGGCAGACGGTAGCTGCCCCCAGTCTCCTGACTCCTGTTAGCGTATCAGTTAATGCCAAAAAGACAAAAGCACAAGGAAGAACACATGTAAGAGCCCTGATTTTAAAGTAGAGCAGAAGGGATTTAGCAGAATGACTCCGAGCGGGGGCAATGTTTAAACAAAGCGGGAAGAATCGCTCTGGGCAGAGGAAGAGAGAATCGGAGGGCGGGCCAGGAACAGGGCTTGAGGACACAGCCATCCATCCCCACAGCTTTGGCGGCTGAAAGCACAGACGCCAAGTCAAAAGGAGAGCAGCACACAGCAGGTGAAGAGAAACTTCCAGATGGAGCAAAGGAAGGACAGAGATCCACGGAGGACCATGCCAGGGTCCTGGGCAGCTTCAATGTGGGAAACACCATGGGGTGGGGGTGGGGGGTTATACTGAGGCAGAGGCGACTCCCACCCGAGACTCTGATCACAACTCTATGATATTTTGTGTCAAAGGAGTCTGATGGTACGCTTTATTTACCTATCTGACACTTTCTTTCCAAAGGTGCTTGAGAAAAGGATAGGAAAGTCCACCAAAGGATTTCCACTGGAACTCTCTGATGGGGGCTCACCTTCCACGGCTAGTGTTTCCATTTAAGTGTCTTCCTTTCAGAAAACATGGTGATTTGTTTTCCCTGGAGAAAGATCAGAACAGAGTGGCTTTAGCCATTAATCCCAGAGACCTCGTTCACTGTTCTGTTCAAAGAGGGCAAAAACCAGAAACAGATTTCAAAGAAAGGCTCTTCTAATGAGCAGAGGCAGACAAGCAATCTGGGAGTAATGAGCCCTGAGCCCGTAATCAGCCACTGTGTTAAAAAGTGTCCCCAGATAAGAAAACCTTCTGAATCTAAACGAACACACAAGCACATATCTTACCTGGTGTGGCTTCCTCTCTCCAGAGAACCCCCTTCCACCTGTGGTTTCTTGCTGCTTTTTCTATCCCTCCTTCCCTCTAAGACCCAGGTGAGAGGTTTTGGGAATAAGAAGTCTGTTTATTTAATTTCACCCAGTGGTTCTCAAGCAGAAATGACCCCCTTACACACACACACCACTCAGGGGACATTGGGAGTGTCCAGAGATGTTTCTGATGGTCATGACTGGACAGAGGTGGAGTGGTTCTGTGAGCTCTGGTCGTGGGAGGCAGGGACCAGCTCACCACCCTGCAATGTGCAGGATGGCTCCTAGGACAATAATCGAGGCCAAAATGTCCATAGAGCAGAGGTGGGGAAACCAAGGTTACCACTGCCACCACTGAGGTCAGAACCATTCACACTCTAATCCTGGGGTCTGTCTTCTTTCTCCCAAGTACAGGATTTTAATAGTCACACGTCAGAACAGGGACGCGTGTAGGTGACGCGCTGTTGTGTTCACCTCCAGCTGAAGCACTATCTTCCTGCTCACGACGCCCCTGGCAGATGCGGCAAGTCTTCATTACACAGTCATCTGGGTGGGGATAGTTCCAGAACGTGTGAATGCCTAGGGGAGGGACATGCCATAGAGAACTAACTTCAGCAGAGCCCACACGTCAGTCTTTTGAGCAAGAGTTCTGGAGGCCGACATTCCTACCTGCCTCAAATGAGGCTGCACTGCTTTGTAGAAGTCAGCTTCCTTCTAGATGCCTTATCTTGTCCTGATTGGCAATGGGATCCTAAGAGAACCAAGGCCCCTCTTTAACCCCGGACACGAGGCTACAGGGAATTTGGAGTCTAGCATGCGTCTGCAAGAAGAATGAGTTCTGTACGTTTTTAAATCGTGGTGAAAACAACAAAGAAAAAGTCCGCTAAAAAAAAATACACATGTAATAAAAATCAAAAGGTGGAAACCACCCAAATATTCATCAGTGATGAATGGATAAGCAAGAGCTGTCTGTCCACATTGCTTGGCGATAGAGAGGAACAAAGCTCTGACACATGCTGCAGCATGGATGAACCTTGAAAATATGACTCTCAGTGAAAGAAACCAGACGCAGAGGCTATGTGTTGTATAATTCAACTTATATGAAATGTCCAGAGTATGCAAAGCAGATGAGACAGAAATAGATTAGTGATCGCCAGGGTCTGGATTAGCAAGCGAGGGCGAGTGAGCACTAACTGGTAAGGGTTTCCTTTTGGGGCAATGAAAATATTCCTCAACAAGGTAGAGGTGATGGTTGCATGCTCATCAGTGCACTAAAAATCACTACAATGTAGAATTTGAAGTTGTTAAAAGGTGGATTTTATATTATATGAATTTATCCCAATTTCAAATAAGAAAACATGTTTTAGGACCCTTCACTTAGGACAATCTGATGAAATGAGTTCTCTTGAGTGGGAAGGAAGTTAAGTATGAAACACCATTCAGAATCTATTGACTTGTAAAAATAAAGCCAAACAAACAGCAAAAATGATGCCAAAGCCAGGTGTTTGTGGATGGTAAATTACATCATCCAGCCTTGGCGCTGGTTTTCCCAGGTCTGGGACAGGATCGATGAATGCATGCCAATGAACATAAGTCAGTTCCTGGTCACTGGCCCAGCGAATTGTTCTATCATTTTCATTTTTAGTCGCTCCACGCAGCTTCGCTTCACTGTGACTCTGAGAACTGAGTGTAATCACGGTCATCGCCAGCCCTCGGCAAAGGTTACTGTCTATCCATTGGGACCCTAAGACCTCCCTCCCCAACCCTGTCTCCACCACTGGCATCAATGAATGCCCCACTCTGAACTCAAAACCTTGTCTGGAGATGGTCCTGGAGAGGAGACAGAGTACCATGAAATGTCATCTGTTAGGTCGGCATGACCCTCAGCAAAGGGAATAGCATATGGGACAGGTGTCCAGCAGCTGAGTTACCTAACCCACGTTGTGTTTCCTACCAAAGCCTGGGTCAGTCCGGAGATAGCGAGAGGTTGCACAGGCAGAAGACAAGAAGGAAAGGCATAGCCATTCGGAAAAGGAGGTGGTTTTCAACAAAAGAAGGTAGGGGTGGGCTAGGAGGAATTCAAATGGGAGGTGGTGGAGCCCTGAAGGTGAGCTTCATTGCTTCCACCTGTCTGCAGACCCCACCTTGAGCTCAGTCTCCTGTCATCCTGTGGTTGGACCTGACTTTGTCTACACACTCTAGCACCCACTTCTTTTCTGATATTGCCAGGAAAGGTAGACCAGGGTTCCAGAATGTTCCAGCAACTTGTCAATCCCACAATCCAACTCACAGGGTCAGTCATTGGAAAAATATGGAACCTACTTCAACCAAGATATTCTCTGCAAAGGAGGACAGGTGTGTCCAGGCAGACAGACTTTGGACATAGTTTCTCTTGCTCATTGGTATACGTTAATTGCATGTGAATGTTTTTCCCATTTGGCAGTGTTAGAAGATTAACTGAGGCCTATTAACATTTTTAAGAGTTTATTTGTGCAGAAATCCATTCAAATCAGCAACATCCAAACTAACAGCTAGAAAGGAGCTCCGAGGTCCTGTAAAAAAAATAAAGATTTTTGTAGGCACAGGGCAGCATAAATAAGGAAATTATAGTGACAAAAAACAAACAAACAAACAAACAAAAACAGATTGGTTATTGCAAGGTCACTTTCCTTTAGGGGTTGGAAGGGGTTGTAGAAAAGGAAAAAAATCCCTTCTACCCCCCCCATGACATGACACACATTAACAGGAGAAAAAAACCACAAAGATTTATTATGTGTACTCAGAGACCCAGTAATGAAACTGAGACCCAAAAAATGACCAAGGCAGATGATTTTAAAACTTTTTAGACAGAAAATAAATCTGTGAGGAATTGATAAGGAAAAAATAACTTTGGAGCTTCAATTAGTAAGGAATTCTAAACAGAATTTGGGCTTTCACTTTTAGTAAAAAGTAATAAGAGGGTTTTTTTCCTTCATTTTTTAAATTTAAATTCAATTACCCAAGGTATAGTACATCATTAGTTTTTGATATAATGTTCAATGATTCATTAGTTGAATATAACACCCAGTGCTCATCACATCACATGCTCTCTTTAATACCTGTCACCCAGTTACCACATCACCCTACCCCCTCTTTTTCCGCAACCCTCGGTTTGTTTCCAGGAATCTAGAGTCTCTCATGATTTGTCTCCCTCTCTGATATCTTCCCATTCAGTTTTCCCTCCCTTCCCCTATGATCCTCTGCACTGTTTTTTATATTCCATATATGAGTGAAACCATATGATAATTGTCTTTCCCTGATTGACTTATTTCACTCAGCATAATCCCCTCCAATTTCATCTGTCCATGCAAATGGTAGGTATTCATCCTTTCTGATGGCTGAGTAATATTCCATTGTATATATGGACCACATCTTCTTTATCCATTCACCTGTTGAAGGACATCTCGGCTCCTTCCACAAGGGGTCTTTATACAGCCTTCTGGGCTCGAAGTTCCATATCTCCAGTGGTAAGGGTGTCTCTTTACCTCTGGGTACCTTTCACACGGGACATTTATTTCCTGCCTTCTGGAGGCAAAGTGGGGGTTAGAGTATTCTTCTTGCATTGGCTGTTCTTAAGTATCTTTTAATTCAAAATAAATAATCAGTATGTCAAAGTGGCGCAGTTTGGGGCAGGGTCTTGGCCCCTACAGGGTGTATCAGGCAGATCACCTACATGATATCAGTGCCGATGAACTGACTTCTGATTGGCTCACTTAAGCTTCCATTTCTGAGAGAGCCCAAATTCTAAATTAGCTCTCGGTTCAGTGATGTGGGCCTTAGCATAAGCAACTCCATTTTGGGTTGTTGTCTTGTTTTTAACAACAATCTGGGTTATTTTCTCTGGTTTGGAGCAGGGTTTAAAAATTACCATAGCCAACTGGAAGCTATCTAACCATTAACAAAAAATAGTTTCCATCTTAAGGTTGTTTTAAATGCTAACATGGGTTTTGTTTTAAATGTTCAAACAACAGCAGAAGGCTTTAATGAAACTGAAAAGAAAACCAAACTGACTAATATATAAAGGTTCAAAAATCATAAATCTTTCTAGGCTCCTCAGGTGTGTGTGCCTGTTCTTGTCTAAAAACACACATGGAGTCGAAACAGAGGGCCACGTCTGCATCTGGCTGCTTCAGTGATTGACATCTGTGATTGTCACATACACACCGGCAAACACCTGCTTTGTGAAATGCACGTCCCACATGCTAAGAGAGCACAGCAGGTGAGCATTCACACTGCACGCATCCCCGGCCCACGTTTACATGGACCTGAAACCCCTCACTGTCTCCTTAACTTCCTCCTTAGGAACCTGGTCTATTTTTAAGCCTGGGATCTAACATTCAGTTGTGTACTGGAGTCGGGGTCAGGGGAGCTCCTCCATGTCAGAGGACAGGACAGTGTCAGTGCCCAAGCCCAGGCCCTTGCTGAGGGGTGTGGTCACCTCCCACAGGGCCCAGCTCTGTGATGGGAAGACGCCTGCAGAGCCGAGACCAGAAGGCAAGGGTTGGTTGCTGTGTGGGCTAGGGTTGACATGGATCCCAGGCTACTCCTTGCCCCCTGAGGAGGGGGAAAGGAAGCCAACAAGGACTTTGGGGTGTAGGTGGAAGCATGTAAGGACTTCTTTATACATTTGGAAGATGCACTCAATGTGCATGTGCGTGTTTGTGTGTGGTGCGCATATTTATAGACATACAAAGCACACACAAAGATGGACATAGAAGATAGAGTCAGCTAGAACTGTCATGCAAAGTACCATGGACCAGGTGGCATAAACAACAGAAATGTATTTTCTCCCAGTTCTGGAGGCCAGAAGGGCAAGATCGAAGTGCCAACAGGGTTGGTACCTTCTGAGGCCTCAGGAAGAATGTTTCCTACCTCTCCCCTGACTTCTGGTTTGCAGGCAATCTTTGACCTTTGTTGGCTTGTGAACATATCACCCAACCTCTGCCTTCATCTTCCCTGCATGCATGCCTGTGTTCAAATCCCCCCCACCTTTTATAAGGACACTCGTCATGTTGGGTCAGGAGCCCACTTACCCCAGGATGACCTCATCTTAACTAAATACACCTGCAAGGACTCTGTTTTTCCATAAGGTCACATTCTGAGGTACTAGGGGTTACAATGTCAATATATGAATTTGGGGGAGGGGCACAATTAAACCCATAACACCTCCCAACACAAACACATTCAGGTGCACACACATACTCAGGCATATACACTCCACGTCCTGTCTGCTGTTATTCTAAGAAGCATGTGTTCCCACCATGGGCACTTATCTCTTCTTGACCCTCTGGGAGTCCCTGTGCTGTGGGGCTATAAGGTACAAATGTCACAGAGAAGGAAAAACGTGGATTAATCAAGAACATGCAACTCACTTCTGGTTTTCTTTTCCATAGCCACACATCAGTGTGTAACTGTGCCCACGCCCTCGAAGAGCCGGTCCCTGGGGAAAGCCAACAATCCTGGATCTCATGGAGATGGGGACAAGGAGAGGGGAGTTCCAGCATCCGGGGTCTTGGACTCACACCCTTACTCTACTGTGAATTAATGTAAAGAGAGTCATGGTCTAACTTTGTGCTATAGTTACTTCTAAAACTTTATGCCTTGAATGGAATTCATTCAGTCCTGCGTGCGTTTAAAAAGCTCTAATATGTTCTCTATCTGTGTTTGCAGATATTGAGGGTAACCACACTGTGCAGGGTGGGCGGTTCTGGCTAAACCAACTTAGCAGGGCTTTTGCTAAAATTGCGTGAGGCAGAGATGGACAGGGAAGTCCAAAAGTTGGGGTCCAGTTGGGAAGAAGGCTCAGAGAGCCCTGACTAGAGTGTGGTCAAGGAGGGACACTTCGCCACCTTGGCCCTCCGGGTCTGGGAGTAACAGTAATCTTCCCTCGTTTTCTTCAAAGAAGCCCACACATCTGAGAACAAACCTCTCCTCAAGGTCTCCTGAACCATCTGACTTGGATTTCATCTTCTGCCGGGCCCCTGACTGACCCATGCCCGGGGGCCAGTCCTGTCCACATGCACCACCGGCGCCCAACATGAGTTACTGTTTTGTTTCTTATGTCACCATTTAACAGAAATCTGAAGCTCTCCTAACAACAGACAGATCCCTCCTTCAAAATGGAGGCATGTGAAACATGGAGGCTCCCCATGATTTCCATGATTTCCTATGTGCTCTCGGGGCCTCCCAAATGAGTGGCTTGTGAATAGGAAAGATTTATCACTGTCACCCCTGCTATTGAAAACAAGTCTGCACCTCCCATCAGAGCATTCCAGCTGTAGAGAGCAAAGTCAGACAAAATCGGACCCTGAAGATAGCTGGAAAGAGGCCTCCCCGCCAGAGCTGTGCTTGCGCTCATTCTTTCTCTCATGAATGCTGATTGCCTTTAAAGGGAATGTGCTCTGCACGGTGGTGTCCACACTTCCATTCTGAGCCTCCTTTTGTCACTGAGAACAATGCAAGCGCATGAGCCCAGTGTGTGAAGTGACCCATCTTGTCTTGCTGAAAAAAACCACCATGACACGAGGTTAGGGAAATCAGAATTGGGTAAAACATGGGGGTAGATGCTTGCTGCCTTTCTCACACTTAAAGAGTAAAATGATATCTTTCTTCTGCTCATCTTCCTTCATTGACTCCAGAGACCAACAATGGAGGAACTAAGGTAAACACTTTATATCATGGTTGTTCAAAAGCCACCTTACAGGGGGGGTGCCTGAGACATACTCCAGTCTGAGAGCCTGATGGGGGTCCTTCTCCACCCAACCTTAAAGTATACGTTTCCAGAGGATGTGACAAGGACCAAGGGCTTTCTCCATCCATCTGGTCACTCCAGCTCCCTTTCCGGCCCCATCAGTCTTGTCCTGAGGGTGGCCTGGCTAGTTTCAGGGCACTTTCTGTAACTCAAAGCCCGGCATCTGCCTGCTCTGTGATGACAGCCGCCCTGGTGGCCATATGAGAAAGCACTCAGCCCCCATCCTTGAGCAATACGGAGTGAGACGTCAGCCTGCAGAATTCATGCTGAGCATCTGAAAGACAAACCACCTTGAAAATAAAGACACATGCAACCTCCTGAGGTTCCTCCATGTTCTAGAAATCCAACACAAAGCTGAAAGATGCTTCCACTAAATGAAAAAAAAAATGTTTTCAATGGAAGGCTTACATGAATAAAAGCCTCAGGTTCTCAGCTGGAAGCACAGTGTTGGCTAGACACCAATGCCCTCACTCACACGCTGGGGTTGACCCAGAACTCACACGTCTGCAGCATCTGCGCACCAGACAACCTTGACCAGGCGACAGGCTAGAGGCTGGCAAACCATAGCCCGTGGTTGTCCCGCGAGTATTTCCAACCGTTTCAAATAATATCAGGCTTTGGTCTTTTGGAAAACTGGTCGAGCGTTCAATAGGAGGTCCTGAGAACACTGTTTCTAGATGAAACCACATTCCACTTACAGAACTTTTCCTCAGAACATAAATGCTATTAAATGAGAGGATGTCTACGGAGGCTTGGGATTAACTCAGTAAATTATTTACAAGTAAAATACTTTTCATACATAAGGTATTAGTCAGGTTCTCCAGAGAAACAGAACCATAGGATATGTATAGACAGAGAAAGAGAGAGAGAGAGAGATTTATTTAAGGAATTGGCTCATGCAATTGTGAGATGTAGCCTGCCTGAAATCTTCAGGGAAGCCTGGCATGCTGGAGACCCAAGGAAGAGTTCACACTGCAGCTCAAGTCTGAAGGCCTTCTGCAGACAGCATTCCTTCTTAGCGAACCTCAGTCTTTCCTTCTAAGGCCTTCACCTGATTGGATGAGGCCCACCCACATTAAGCAAGAAAATTTGCTTTAATCAAAGTCTATTTAAATGTTAATTACTTCTAAAAATGTACTTTAATGGGGAAATCTAGACTGGTGTTTGACTAAACACTGGGTCTGGCACAGCCAAGCTGACTCATTAAATTACCAATTGCACACGCACACACATACAGGGGTAAAAAGTAAGTAGTAAAGAATGTCCATAGAAGGTGCTACTTGTCCACCTGCAGGCAGTAATATATTTGAGTTTTCTAGGCTAAAGTCCTATTAAATAAAATCAAAGTCAATAGCATTAGATATTCTTCATTCCTAAGAATAAATACCTCTATATACCTAAGTTGTCCTTTCTGGAAATTGAGGTGATTCAGTTTGTGCTGATGCTTTAACAAAGTAGTGTAGTGCAAGACCCAGGGCACAGACCTTAGAGCCAGCCCAACCTAAGTTCACATCTTGGCTCCTTTATAGACTCCCTGTGTGACCTTGTGCAACTGATGTAACCTCTTTGGGCTTGTTTCCTAACCGGTCAGGTGAGCATAGAAGCATGAAACTCGCAAAGCAATGTGAAGAGGTGTGCCTGAGACCCAAAAGGGAGCTCTTGGGGGCAGTGCCAGGCATACAACTGTGGCTCCGCAAACGGTGGCTATAAAAGTGAGCCAGAAAGGGCTTCAAATCACTGTCTACCATGTGCAGTAAAACAAAGGCCGACTCAGATGAAGGCCATAAGGATACCTGAGCGGTAAAAGTATCTGAGCTTCAAGGCAGAAGGGGGCGCGATGGTCGCCAAGACTCTACAGAGTTTGTGGGCAGGTGAGGACATGGGAGATGCAGCCAGATGATCCGGTGCCCTGTTTAAGGGGAGGACCGTCTCCATGCTGATTTCAATGGCAGTTAATACCAGAAAACACAATCAGGTTGGCAGGGTATCTTAGTATCATGAACAATCTAGAGCAAAAATATTGCAGTCATGAGAACTGTCTTTTTTAACATGATCATAGCTGTGCAGAAGGAGATTGGCAGGTAGGTTCAATTGCTTTCCCACGTATTATATGCAACATTTCTATGAAATAGATTTATCTAAAAAATGGTTAAGATACTGCTATACAGGTGAGTTCCAGCTCCACTAATACCGGACTAATCTTTCCCAATGGGAACAGCCATAAAATCTGAGAAAATATTATTGAAATGTATGTAGAGTTGTCATAAAACTAATACAGCAATAAAAAATATTATAGAACCAAGGTTTGAGAGAAAAATAAAACAGGTGAGTCTAGCATTTGGGGACATTTACCCTAGAAGCTTCTCCTCCTGCTGAAATGAGCAGAAGAACACGAAGTGATGGCCAGAGCCTTTGACAGACTCCCAGGGATGGAGACAAAAACTGGAATTCAGGGTACTCCAGGCACAGAGGGTGGCTCCGTAAACACCTAGGCATTGAGTTGGAACATCAAAGAGTTGAAACCTAGAAATAAAGGTGGAGCGCCTGGTGGTTCAGTCTGTTAGGCATCTGACTCTTGATTTTGACTCAGGTCATGATCTCAGGGTCATGGGATTGAGCCCCAAGTTGGACTTCATGCTCAGTGGGGAGTCTGCCTGAGATTCTCTTCCTCTCCCTCTGCCTTTCCCCTGCTCACATGCTCTCTCACTCTCTCTCTAAAATAAAAATAAATAAATCTTTAAAAAAAAACCCTAGGAATAAGGGTAAACCAGAAGTAAACTGACCTTCAGAAAAAGATGGTAATCAAGCATTGATCCACGCCTGTCCCTGAGAGTCAAGGTAACCCCAGCTTTGAATCCCCTCGCCTAGTTATGGTCCCCTGTGTAGGAAGAGAGCATCATACCAAGCCTCAAATTATCTCTACAACTTTTCAAATACAATGTCTGCACCCAGTCAAAAATTACCACACATGAGGAGATAAGAAAACATTAGAGAGAAACTTCATCCCAGAAGGAATCCAGACAATGGCATTGCCAGACACAGGTCGGAAAGTAACAGGGCTTAATGTGCTTAAGGGAATAAAGGACAAGCTGAGAATTTTTGCACAGAACTAGAAACTATTTTTGTAGAGAATTTTGTAGAGGACTACAAAAAAGCCCAAGCAGATCTTCAAGAACCAAATAATACAATGACACCACGTTAACGAATGTAACCGAAAACCATGAAGAGCAGAAAACAGAATTAGCAAACTGACAAGTCGGTCAGAAGGAATTACCCAGACAGCATGATGAAGATGACAGAAAGAATATAGGAGAAGCAGGGATGTGGCAAGAAGGTCTCCATTACCTGCAACTGAAGACCCAGACACAAAGAGAAAAATAAAGAGGCAGAAGAAATTATGATAATATTCCAAAACTAATGAAAGACCTAAAGCCACATATTCAATCAGCTCTACAAACCCAAACAGGGTAATTACAAAAAAACCCCTCACCTACACACAATGTAGGAAAATGTAGAAAAACAAGAGAGAAATCAGGCAGAGAAAAAAGACAAGTGACAGTCAGAGCTGTGTCTATAAGAATTATAGCTGACTGTTCTCTAGAAATGATGGAAGCCAGGGGAAAATCAAGTTCTGTCTTCAAACAACAGCAACAAAACCAAGAATTTAAATTAAAAATCTGGGACAAATATATCTCAAGAATGAAAGTAAAATTAAAACATGTTGAGGCAAAAATGGACAGAATCCATCAGTATGAGGACCACCCTGATGGAAAGGCTGAAGGAACTCCTCCCAGTGGAAGAGAAATGACTCCAGGTAAGACCTGAGACAAGAAAGAGAAGGGTAAACTTCAAACATGTGAACAAATCTAAATAGAAGTGTCCACATCAAGTGCAAATAATACACAATTAAAGTAAGTGACAACAATAACACAAGAGGTGGAACAAGGCTACGTGCAGTCAGGGCACCCTACCTTTCCTGCTGTGGCTGGAAACAAGTAAAAGCATTAATTTATATTAGGCTTGATAAGTCAGGTTGCCTGTTGCATTCTCTGAGGTAATCACTGGCTTAAAAAGAGTACATAATGATGAAGATAATGAGGGTGGGGGATGGAACAATTATAAAAATACTTAACCAGTTTAATAAAAAAGGCCGTCTTGGAAAGAAAAACATCTTCCAGATATCAAGGAAGTCATTCACCAAGGAACTGCCAAGCATTGATCATAGAGCTGGTATGTCATTGGCCCAGAAACCAGTTCCTGGTAAAAGGACCCCAGGTCCTTCATACAGTTGGGTTCTGTCTCTTGACTTCTGCCAGAGAAGGGTTGCATTGAACTGTGATGATGATATCAGATAATGATATATATATATGTGCAATACTATAAAGGCAGGTCCCAGGAAGTAGACATAAGAACATGGAATTTGAAATCACAACAACTATAGTTTAGACCCAGTGCAACCATTAAATTACATTGCTTTAGCAAGTATTTTAACAAGAAAGATCTGGAAGAGAAAATATAGAGTACCATTTTTAAAAGTAACATGAGACATTACAATTTTATTGCCTTATTCATAATATAGATTTTAAATGAAAGATAGATGGTTGTATAGTCAGAAATCTAATCGGGGTTGGGAGTGGATGAACCACAGAAAGGCAGTTTGATAAGGAATCAGGTGGGTCAAATTCTCCCCAAGAACCTCTCCCAGATTAGGAATGTCTGAGATTCTGAGGGACTGAGAGAGTCCTCAGAGAGACAACATAAAGAGTCCCAACACATCTTGGAGCTCTAGGCTTTGAGATTAAGTATGTAAGGTTGGTCCTGCTGGTGTCTATTCAGGAATCACTGCCCTGATCTTGTGCCTCTTTCACTCTGGTCTGTCAGAAGAAGCTCTGCCCAGTTCAGGAAAGAGCAAAATCATGATCAGCAAGGATATTTGTGCCTCAACCCACACCGTCCTCGGGAACTCTGAGAGAGTCCATCTAACCGTGGATGGTGTAAAGTGCTCTGATACTCCTGGTGGCGACTGGCCTATTAAGCTTCCTTCGTCTTCTCTCATCTTCCTCTGAGCACTGTGCCTCAGTTTCTCCGTCTCACCTCATGGGGCCATCAGACAGGGATGGATGGCATCTGGACTTCAATACCACATATGTGAGGACAGATTCATGAGAGGGCTCTTTGAATAGTCCATATTATAGCTTTTCCAAACAAGAGGAATAAGACTCCATTAAAGCGAGTTTCCAAGTCTACTAACTGGGCTCATAATAGTGACTAAATCCTAGGGCTTGAGGCTTCAATTATATACCTGAAACAGAGTAAGTTCTACAAACAATAGGAATCACTGTCATCATTATTGTCATCCTCATTTCTACCATCCTTGTTTTCATCACCATCCACATCATCATCACCATATTCACCACCACCACCATGATCACATCAACACCATCCATTATCACCATCATCATCATCACTATCATCATCACATCACCATCAACACCATCTGTCATCACCATCACCAACACCATCATCACCATCATCAACACCACCATCACCATCATTCTGGAACCGGTATACTGTTTCTCCCTTCTTTGTTTTTCCAACCTCCCACACTCCTGAGTGCTCCACCTCAGACCTCTGGAACTCAGTGTGCGCAGCCATGCCCATCCCAGAGGCACTGGCAGAGTGGAGTGCCCCTCCCCCCGGCAGGGATGCACGTCAACAGCCAGCTGTGTACTGTGTGCACCTGACGCACCACAGACAAGCCTGGACACACAGCTTTGAGCTCAGTGGACCCGAGCAGGAGGACCCCAGTCCCAGGAAGCGGTACGACCAGATGGCTAAGAATAAGGATATTAAGAAACTGGCTGCCTGTGATCTTGAAAGTGCAACTGACTCATGGCCATGGGGAGCCTTTTTGGAGACTTTGGCCTTGATGTTCTGAATGGAGCTCATTGTGATGCATGCCTGCTCTGCTTATTTATAGTGATGAGATAAAACCCAGGTGAGTTATTTGGCAGCAGGGAATGCTGCTGTTTTTAATCAAAGCAAATAAAAAGACAATCTCTTTATTGAACAGATGTACCCTCAAGGCCTTTTACAGACTGCAGATGTGTGCACCTTAATCTTACATTCCTTTGAAAAGAGAACACTCTTGAAAAGCAATCTATATATTCCTAATTTCACAAAGAAATACTGGAATAGTTCTGTCTTTCTGAATCAGAAAAGAAAACAAAGGGGAAAAAATAAGCTGGCTGTGACACAGGAACCATCCCATGTCACCAGCTGGAAGGCGACATGCTGGGGGAAAACCAAGTTCAAGGCTACCAAGCCTCAGGCTGCTAAGAGGCAAATTCGATTTTGCAGTATAAACATGACAAGTCAAGACAATGACTGAAATATGAGGATGCAAAGGATGAACCAGGCAGAGAACCCAGACTGTCCGGGGTGATAGTTGCAGATGTACGGACTGTCAGAGGAGGCTCCACACCCACAGTGAAAGGGGAGGCCACACGCCACCCGGTGTCTCCCACACAACAATAACGGGTAATGGAGGCACGGGGAGAAATGTGCTAAAAAGCAATGAAAAACACATCAACCTCCGTGCGTGCTCCCAGGGAGAGACATGAAAGGACAAGCGTCCTGGCTGAGCAGACAGGAGCGGCACAGTCTCCCGCCGAGCAGGGCAGAGGATGATCTGTCTGGTGGTGTGCCTAAGGAAGAGCTTTTGCTTAACTGTTCACTTCTCGTGACTTTATCAACAACAGTGTATAGAAAACACTGGTTTTCTAATGTGATTTCTTCACCCAACCAGACTGGAAAAAAATAACATTTCTAAATTTCTCTTTATTAAAAAAAAAAACTGTTTTGTGTGAGTGCAGATATAATTTTTTGATTTCTTTGATTGTTTTACTATTCTCGCATGACTCTTACCACCAAACCCAATGATACCTCAAGGAGGTTTGTTTTTTGTTTGTTTGTTTGTTTTTTAAGATTTTATTTATTTGAGAGAGAGAGAATGAGAGACAGAGAGCATGAGGGGGGCAGGGTCAGAGGGAGAAGCAGACTCCCTGCTGAGCAGGAAGCCTGATGCGGGACTCGATCCCGGGACTCCAGGATCATGACCTGAGCTGAAGGCAGTCGCTTAACCAACTGAGCCACCCAGGCGCCCAGGAGGTTTGAATTATGAAAAGAATGTCAGCCCAGCAAGATGAGCATAGCTGAGGGGCACCAGGATTCGGGGCCTGAGCTTGAGGAGGTAAGTGTGTGTGTGCTTATGAAGTGTGTACTGGGTAAGAGAGTGTCTCCCCAAAATCCACATCTACCCTCCTACCCTCAACCTCATGATGTGACTTCCTTTGAAAATAAGGTCTTTGCAGAGATGCCATTAGTTAAAATGAGGTCATTCTGGATTGGGCTGGGTTCTAACCCAATGACTTGTGTCCTAATAAAAAGAAAACGGAGACACAGGGAAGAAGCCATGTGATGACAGGCAGAGAATAAAGTGACATGTCTACCAGCCCAGGAACACTGAGGATCAACAGCAACCACCAGAAGCTGGAAGAGGCAAGGAACGATCCTCCCTTTGAGGCTTTGGAGGGCACAGGGCCTGCCAACACCTGGATTTCAGAATTCTGGCCTCCAGAAACGAACAGAATACATCTGTGTGGTCTGAAGCCATCAAGCCTGTGGTTTGTTACTGCAGCTGTGGGAAACTCATACCTGGTCCCTCAGCCATCTGGAGAACAGAGTCTGCAGAACAGCACCTTCCCAGGACCCCTGCACACTGAGC
Organism: Neomonachus schauinslandi; assembly: GCF_002201575.2. NCBI lineage: Eukaryota > Metazoa > Chordata > Mammalia > Carnivora > Phocidae > Neomonachus > Neomonachus schauinslandi. Next base: position 146,779,908 of record NC_058409.1, read on the forward strand.
ATTCGAGTGTCTTCTGAAATCTGTGAACGCACGGAACTCCTGGAGTTGTTAGGAATCACTTCCCTTGAGTGACTCCGCAGCGCTCGGAGTCCTAACATTAGGTGCTCTGTCCACCACCACGTGCCACGACGTGGCTGCCGGTCCTCTGTGTGTGACACGTCCCGTTCATTCTTGAGCAGGCTGGTGGAAGACTCTTCCCCTAGTCATCTCACAGGCATTTCCAAAAGCCTGGATGGCTTTCATTCCACAGTCAATGGTCTTCAGCTGAGATTCTGGAATTTTCAGCTGGTGTTTCAGGCTGACTCTGCATCTGCTGTTACTTTCATGCCCGGCCCTCCCTCCCCTCCTCATCTCCCCCCTCCCTGACCTTTCCACTCTGCTCAAACCCAGCAAGGCCTCCTCTCCCTCTGTGCACAAGGCTTCCTCCACCCCCTCCTAGCCCGTATGCCTGTTTTGTCCCGTCCACCAAGGGTGTTCGTTTCCTAGGGCTGTTGTAACACAGCGCTGGAAACTGGTGGCTTAAACCAACACAATTTTACTCTCCCACAGTTCAGGAGGCCACACGTGTGCACTCAGGGTGTCGGCAGGGTCCCCGAGGGCTCTTCTTGGTTTCTGGCACTGCCACCCTCCTTGGTGCTCCTTGGCTTGCTGCTGAGTCTCACTGACCTCTGCCTCTCTCATCCTGCCGCCCCCCCGCATGAACATCAGTCAGAGGAGTGGGGTCCAACCTACCCTTGCATGACCTCATCTTAGTAACGAGGTTACTTCGGCAAAGACCCCATTTCCAAATAAATGCACATTCACCATGTACTGGGGGGTAGGACGTGGACATCTCTTCCTGGGGGACGCGAGTCAGCTGACAGCACCGAGCTGGGTGACACGGGGGGCCAGCTGGCCCTCTCTCATACTACCACTCCTCACCGCACGGAATCCGGTCTGCATCCAGCCCTGCAGGGCTGGGGAGGGCCCTGTTTCTGAACTGTGCTCTTGCTTGCAGAGGGTCTAGCCCTGGCTGCCACTGGGCCCCAGATTACAACGCCCCCCATCACTGCACTCCACCAGCCCTGCGTTCTGACGTACAGACACAGAACCCACCGTGACTGGGCACCAGCCACCTCCCTGTCCCCCACCCCCACACAGTATGGGGGTCCCCGGCTGGGTCTCCTCCTTTGATGCGGAGAGTCTCACAAGAAAGTGTCCAGCTCTTTCTGGTGAGGACATGCTGATGCTAGCCAGGGCCTCCCTCCGTGTGGCTGTACCAGAGCCCATGTGTCCTGACTTGCCTGCCCAAGTTGAGCGGGTATGGCCAGGGAGAAGAACGCCTGCCACTGCAGGGCTACTCATTCAAGATCTGGGCTTGGCCCGCTCGGGGACTGGGTCTGCAGCTGCAGGCCGAGTTAGGCCATGGAAGGCCCTTCCCTTACAGGTGCTCTATAAGGGAAGACTTCTGTCCTCAGCAGCCCCGTGTCTATGTCTTCAGAGTGTTTCCAGTGTACAGGGAATTCCCTAAAGAAAAAAAGAAGGGAGAAACAGGACCTGACACATAGTAATAAAAGTTAAAAGTAGCCACCAGATATGGAGGGCTCGTGATGGCAGGGCAGCATTGTAATCACCTGAGCACACGCCTGCACTACGTTATTAAAACCTCGCTAGAGCCTGGGGGTGGGCTCTGGATCTGATAAGGAAGCTGGGATCGAGGTGCAGGGACCTGCTCAGGCTCACATGAGTAAATAGAGGGCAGAGCTGGGGTCTGAAGCCCAGAGTGTTAGATCCTGCTCTATTAGCCACTCGCCTCTCACCTGCACCCCCAGGCAACGGCCAGCTCTGGATGGTCCTGTGTCTGCATCTGCCCCAGCTACTAGGAGAGCTTCCGTTTCAGCCGCAAACCCCTTGCCTCTCTGTCAAGTGCTGCCCGCTCTCTCCAAGGCAGAGGCTGCAGCCGGACCTGGGCCAGTGGATGGGGTCAGATCCAGGTGATGGCCAGATGGAGGCATGGACCAAAGCTGGGGCTTCTGGCTCCCCGGCAGCCAGCCCGATTGCAGACCCCCATGCCAGTGGCTGTGTGGTTTTGGCACTCTGAGACTCCAAACTCCTGCTGGATCAAATAGGTGGACACAGCCTCTGGGCTGGTGTGACTGAGCAGGCACTGGAGTTATATCAGCTTCCTCAGGACCCGCACATCACAACACCCACTTGGACTTTGAAGAAAAATTCCTGGATCCTCATTGTCCTGAGAGAGCCTCTATCTCATTTGCTGGACCTCAGTTTCCTTCCACATGAAATGAAGAGACTGGATGATGTTTTAATTAGGACGCTTGTGGCTCTCTTAGTCTTTTGACTATAAAATTTTCATCAAGACCAAAGTTGGCTTTGCCTCAAATGGGGACAAACAAATTCAAACCACGTGCAGGAGAAACTGGGCCAAGCACATGCTGGCCTCCCTGCATGCTGGCCTCCCTGCTAGTCCTCAAATTTGTCAGCTGCACCTGAGCCTCAGGGCCTTTGCCTCTGTTCTTTCCCCTGCCTGGGACTCCCAGGCTCCTCCCCGCCCCCACCCGACAGCACCATGCCCAGCCTCTGACCCCTCCCCTTCCTTCAAGGACAGGGGAGCTGGACATTCCTGGGGAGGAGCAGCTATACTCAGGATATGTGTCGAGGACACAGCTCTCAAGATTTGCTGAGTGACTGGGATGTGGAGGGTACGGGAAATCAGTGTGCAATTACTCCAAGTTCCCTGGGCCCAGATAAGTGGACAGGATGGAGCTTCTGGGTACCGTGATATAGAGAGCAGGGGACAGGTAGCAAGGGCATGCTCAGGAGTTACATCTGAACATGTCACATCTAGGACACCCCTTGGACTCGTTGGATAGCCGCTTAGAGATGAAAGTCTGGAGTCAACATATCGGTCATGGCTGGAGGTACAAACTGGGAACCAAGAGTGCACGTATGACATTTAAAACCAGGAGAATGAAGTGCAAGCAGAGAAGGGAAGAGTTATCAAGTTTTGGTGAGCAGGGAGGGGAAGAGAACCCACAAAGGAGACTGCCCAGGTGGAGGGGACTGGAGCTCCACCAAGCATGGGAGGTGCAGAAAGACTGGAGCAAGGCAGGTCATTGCAACCACTCTGTGAAGTGTTATTCCTTCTTTAATTTGAGGAAACGGGTAGAGTAACTTGCCAGAGATCACTGAGCTGGTGAGACAGTGATTTGGGATTCAAATCCAGGTCCCACAGACTTGAGAAACACTGGATTTTCCACGACAGTATCCTTACTGCTTGATAAAGGATGGCGTGTTCTGTACAGTTATTATGCTGTTTCATAGGCATAGGGTTCCCTAGGTTCCTGTATCAGTCACACTACTTCCAACATCATTGCTTTTTGTGAGTTTTCTTTGTCTTTTTCAAAGTGCTTTATTTGCAGTTTTTTTTAAATTAAATATAGGAAAATGAGTCCAGATGTGTACAGCTAAACAAACATCAAAAAGTGATAATTATCAATGAGCTTCTTCTATCTGTGAGTCAATGTCCTTCATCAGGAGGACATTTGGGAAATTCTCAGCCATCATCTCTTTGAGATCATCCCTGATTCATTCTCTGTTTTCTCACCTTTGGGGTGTCGAGTCTATGAACATCCAACGTTTTCATTATGCTGCTCTGTCCCTCCATTCTTTGCCTTATTTTCCATCACTTACTCTTTCTGTGATTCAGTCTGGATATTTTCCTTCTCCTGCTTCTGGTTGTCAGGCAAAACCTGACTTTTGATTTTTGAACATATTCATCACAATTATTTTAAGTCTGTGTCTGCTATTTCCAATATCTGGATCGCCCGTGGTTTGGTTCTTGCTGTCTGGCTTATTTGTCTCACCTTGTTTGTTTGTTTTCATTACACTATCATTCTGCAGAGAAGACTACCTCTTGCTTTGGCCCAGTGTCCAGGGTTGGGTGAGGGTGCAGTGGGGCTCCTTCTGCAGGAGACCTAAACGGTTTCTGGCTTAGCCCAACATCTTACATACTATCCTGCGAGATTCTCACCTGAAAGCATGGAATGATTCTAAAGACTTCTTCAGGAAGGTCTCTGAGATCCTGTTTCTGTCCTCCCAGGTCCAGGAGACTGTTGAGAGCTCGGCAGATGCTCAGACGTTTGGTTACTACAGTATCTTGAGGGTAAAGTGGCATCTGACCTCAGGGTTTTGCAACACCTGCCGTGCTTCCAGGGTCCTGGTCCTCAAATCCTGTGGCCTTGGGAACTGTGCAATGGCCACAAACAGACAGGTCTCTTTCCTTTTTATTGTATTCAGTTTTCTTTCTGTTCTCAGGGGAAAGGTTGGTCTGCATTATCTATCTCCATCACCAGAAATAGAAGTCTTTTCTTAGTTGCTTATAGCAAGTTCACAAAGGTCCTCCCATTAGTGTTCTTAGCCCATCAGCATGGCACATGCCTAGGAAGACACAGTTCACTGGGCCGTCCCCACACGTATAAGCACAAATGACTTCATACAGTGCATTTAGCACATTCTTTCAAGTAACCTTAATGAAGTTTTTTATTCTCCCTGCCTCCTTTTGTGTCAGAAAGGGCCTAAAGAGTTCACTTTTTATGAAACTAGTATATCTCTCTTGGCTTTCACCATGTTGTGTTCTTAGAAACTTCCCACCTCTCATTAAAACATGCAGGTTATAAATTTCCAAGTAGCAGTTGGGGCAGGATATGGGGTTTCAATATGGACAGCCTAACCTCAAACTTAATAAATATATTTTCAGGGGGAATAAAGAACTCTAATTAAGAGAGCAAAATGACAGATCAGAGAAATAGCATCAAGCAAGTCAATCCTACACAGCCTAATCTATTATCCATTTCTTCTCCAGATGCAGCGTGGAGGTTGAGAGCCAATAGTAAGTTTGAGTGGAAGCCTTGCTCAGAGTCTGCCTGTGTGCGTCCCCCAGACTCTGGGCCTTGTTACTCTCCGGACCCCATCACAGAGCCTGAGCATGGTGAGGACTGGGAAAGGAGGAGCAGAAGTGGAGCTCATTGCACAAAGTAGAGATGGTGTTGGGGGAGCTTTCCCTGTCCGAATGAGCAAAGATGTCCTCACAGATGCATGCGGGCAAGGAGGGGAGAAGAGCCCGCACACTCCCTGCCTAATAACTCTTTTAGGTCACTTAGAAAACATACTCCCTAAAAACATTTATCTCGTGTGCCAAATCTTATCAATGAGCACCGTGTTGAGAAACATTCTGAGGCTGAATCAAGGTCAATGACTAAGGACACAATTCTAAGGAGTGACATCAGCCACAGGTGTTTCTGTATTTGCCACTTCTCCCATTAAAATGTGTGTGCAATGACCATTATTCCAGACTTACTGTGGTGTGTCAGGGCACATCATTATTTTTTCTCTTGTTTCTAAAGCAACCTCATGATGTAGGTAAGACTGGTATCATATATCTCATTTACAAGTAAGAAAGCTGCAATATGGACTATCACAGGATTTGACCAAATCACCCCCCAGCTCATTACTGACTTTTGCACCTATTTCTATTCAACTTTCCCATGGTCGTAAGGAAGACAGCAGGTGCCTGATGACCAGGGCATCACGTAAAAAAAAAAAAGGACCAGGCAAAGGTATTCACAGCATTGGTCTCAAAGAACAAAATAAATATTCTCTAAATAGCAAATGATTCTGCCCATTCATGGTTTTTTTTTAAGATTGATTGATTGATTTGGGAGAGAGTGAGAGGTGAGAGAGAGAGAGAGAGCATGTGTGAGGGAGAGGCAGAGGAAGAGAGAGAAGCAGACTCCCTGCCAAGCAGATAGCCCCACATGGGGCTTGATCTCACAACCCTAAGATCATGACCTGAGCAGAAATCAAGAGTCAGATGCTTAACCGACTGTGCCACTGAGGCGTCCCCTGCTCATCCATGTTAAAAAATTAAACATGTAATTAAGAATCTATTACAAAATATAACTAAAATATAAAAATTATGAAAGATCATGAATATAGTCTTTTTTCATATTACTGATGGAAGACCACAAATGGTTAATGCTCCAAACATATAAGAAAACATACAGTGTGCCTTCAGGATTGAAAACTTCAGCTGTTAATCATTGTGCATACCCAAAAACAAGGCAGGAAAATAGCAGTTCAATTCAGTAAAACAAATATTCAATTGGACCATATGCAAAACGCATAGAATATATTCTATGCTTAGAATATACTAGAATATAACCTAATATGGGTCAGATAAATGTACAAATAACTATAATCCAAGACTAGATATGGTATGATGTTGGAGAGACACAGGGAAAATATCACGGGAGGTCACCGAATCAGAAGATTTGGAAATAAACATTCAGAATGATGACTAATTGAGCATGAATTTCATTTTTACAAATATTTAAAATTTACTTTCAAATTCAAGTAGGAAAGAGAGAGAGGGAAGTACTTCTTTCAGTTCTGTGGATTGAGTCTGCTTCTATTTTTTCCCCCTGGAATCCTTAGATGGATATGAAAAAACCAGGCTGCTAATGTATTCATGTCCATACCCCGGAACCTTTGTAGGATCATATATAACAAGCATTTAATAATAAACCAATTTATCTCAGGACTCATGGCATGGATTTTAATTTCTGCTTAGAGATCTTCAAAGGTTAATAAAAGGGAAAATGGCCTCTACAAATGGATGATAGAAACCAAGAATTTGATGTAATTCCTTCCACCTTAAATAGAAATATCTTTAGACTATTCAACATGGACTATTATTACCCACTTTATTTTATAGCTCTCCTGGAAACAAGATATGAGAACCCCTTGCATCAAGCATTTTGGCACTAAATCCCCTTTGTGTTGTGAGCTCTTCTCTTAAGGCTGAACACATTAGTACCAGACACACGGAGAGAGACTTTAGAGTGCATTACTAACTTCTAAAGTTTCTGATCCATGGACAGCTCTCAACAGTGGCATCTCTGTGTTGTTTTCTCTCCTCAGACCTTCCCCTCAAGTCAGGCAGGCTTGTGACTGCTTCAGCTAGTCAATATGGTGGAAGCGACACCACCTGACTTTTGGAGGAAGGTCATGTAAGTCATGCATCCTCCATGGGGCCTCGTGGAACACTCTTTCTTGGAATGCTCCTTCTCAGAGCCCAGGCCCATGCAGTGAGAAGCCCAAGCCTCGTGGAGAGGGACTGTGCGGGCATTCTGCTCACCATCCTGGCAGAGCCCAGCCTTCAGGTCACCCCAGCTCAGGCACCAGATGGCTCAGTGAAGAAGCTGACAGATGCTTCCAGTCCCAAACTCAGGTCACCCCAAACATTCGAGTCTTTTCAGGTGAGACTCCAGACCTTCTGTACTCTGTATAATTTCCAGACCCATAGGATTTATGAACATGAGAAATGACTGCTGCTTTACACTGCTAAGCTTGGGCTTGTTTGTTACACAGCACTCAGTAGCTAGAACATCCACCATGATTTTGGCCATATCACTCCAACGTGTCCGGTGTCCATTTCACAATCCTTTTCTATCCTGAGTCCATGGTTTCTGTCAGTCCTTATGCAACGTTTCCATCTTAGCACTTACCCAGTTTGCACCATTTTTCTCATTGTCATATTTTGGTGTATTTATTTCCATTTTTAAAGATTTTATTTATTTATTTATTTATTTAAAAGAGGGGAGAGAGAGCGCACAAAAGCAGGGGGAAGGGCAGGAAGAGAAACTCAAGCAGACTCCACACTGAACACAGCACCCGACTCGGGGCTCCATCTTACGATGCTGAGATCATGACCTGAGCTGAAACCAAGAGTCAGACCCTTAACCGACTGAGCCACTCAGGCGCCCTTATTTCCATTTTTAAAACCATCTTAATATTATGTTTAGATTCTTTTCCATTAGATGCACTTAGGGGTGATGCTATCATGAATAGCTTTGTGCGTGACTTTGTGCTTGAGTTTGGGATTCGTTTTATTTTTATTTTTATTTTTATTTATTTATTTATTTATTTTTTAAAAGATTTTATTTATTTATTTGAGAGAATGAGAGAGAGTACATGAGAGGGGGGAGGGTCAGAGGGAGAAGCAGGCTCCCCGCTGAGCAGGGAGCCCGATGCGGGACTCGACCCCGGGACTCCAGGATCATGACCTGAGCCGAAGGCAGTCGCCCAACCAACTGAGCCACCCAGGCGCCCCTGGGATTCGTTTTATAAGACAGATTTTCAGAAGTTCAACTACTAGGTTAAAGAGGATTAATGACTTAAGGCTCTGGAGGCATACTGTCAGATTTATTTTCAAAGAGTTATAACGGCTTAGAGTGACACCAATAGTATATGAGTGTGTCCGTATGACTGCACCCTCTCCAGCTAAATTAAGTTTTGAAATTAAGAAAAATATTAATTTGAAGCATCACATGCACTGATTAATTTATCTCTCAAACACATGTAGATGTGGAATAACAACAAGAGCAGCTAGAACAATAGGCACATTACGGTGTGGGCTGAAAACCAGATGAAGTATAGTTTAGAAGTGAAAAAAAAAAACAAAAAAAATCATTAACTGTCAAACCTGAGGGAGTGAGAGAAGGCAAGAGGGAAAAATGCAGCAGGAGGGATACTCAGAGGCGTGGCTAGACCTCTGCACAGGAAGGGAGAGAGACAAAAACAGAGAGCTCCCAGCAGCTAGGTGCATCACTGTGTCAAGTAGGATTCTGAGGCTCCATGAAAGCCACTGGGGGCTGAGTGTCGGGGTGCGCTAGATGAGACTCGGTGTCAGTGGGATTTTCAGGAGGAGATCAGGTATTGGAGACACCCAGACAAGAGTCATTAAGAGAAGGAGGGACAAAATGCTGACCTGTGTTGTCACTAGGATAGAATCCCCACCCTGTTTATGATCCCATCATTGCTCAGGGGGTAGCTAGACGTTAGAACACAAGGAGTAGATAAACAGCCTTAGGAAAAAAATTACCAAAAAAAAAAATTGGGAATGTGAGTGAATTTGGCCAAAAATTTTATTCAAATACCCTTACCGTTGTTTTCCAACTAACAGCTCGTCTTCTTTCAGGTAAATGTAGCTCCTAGAATTAAGAAATTTATGAGAATATTCAAAATGGCATTTTAAGGAGTATGTTCCTTGAAATCGCACTGTTTAATGGCCAGCATGCTGCGCTGTCCTATTTTTTCCCGGATACTAGGGGTTTGTGATAAAAACATCTGGTCTATGTGAGCTGGGTTTTGGCAGTAGCAGGTATTTATGTAAATAAATATCTGCTTAAAATGCATCACACCATTGCGACTGATGTCATCAGCTACACAGTTTTCCAAGAACAATATGAAATAAACCACCAATTAAGCCTTCTCAACAGGAGGAGAACAATAGATAGAATAATCTGCTTCATTCAAGCTCTGTTCGGTGCTGGCATGCAGCATCTGTGTAATTCAGGGCACTCGATGCTCCTGGACTTGCAGAGAGAAATGCATCTTCCGCCAGATTACATTCACGTGCTTGGCACAAACATCCAACGTATACAAAATAATCAAAAGTTTGTTTTCTGCATGGCCAGGAAATGGGTAAATTAAATATTCTAGTTTGTAATGTAAGCTCTATTTATATATCAGGTATGTGTGGATGGTCCATCACCAAAGATCACTTATATTTGTATACTGACCTATGGTATGCATGGTAGTTTCCAGTGTATTATCCCATTCATCAGCACGATTTGACAAAAAAAATCCATTAATGTCTCCACTTTTCAAAACTCTGGTCCTGGATGGATCCAACTGCTTGCCTACATGTGGGTAGCCTGTGAAGAGGGCAGAAATCATACCAGCACCAAAGGATGTGCCTTCAAATCTGTGTTCTCCTGTGTACCTGAGCCCCAGGCCCCCACCCCGCCACCTGGGCTGCAAGACTCCAGCCACACCTGAGCCCATACACCACCAGGCCTGAGCCCTACGGTACTCCAGCCTCAGCAGGGTTTCTGTGCTCCGCCCAAGAGCCTACCCGGGTTCTGCAGCCCTCACCCACTTCTCCATTATAATCATCAGGTGCCCCTATGGGTTCTACTACCTGTAGCTCTCCCCGTGAACCTAACACAGGCCTGTGATGAATAAAAGATCTTGTAACGTCTCAGGGGGTCTGAGGACAACGTTCGACATCATTTTCTAGAGAACTCTCTGGTTTACATGGGCACTCCTAATGGAACAGAAAGGCCTCTCTCTCAGTCCAGAGCACTTTGAAGAGATTACTGGTGTTCTCCAACTAGCTTTCTTCTCAGGTAGAGGGCATTCTCTGTTGGGGAAGCATTGGTTTTCTTTGTGGGCCTTTGAAGAGAAGGAAAAACAACATGGTGGCTTTGAACGCTGTTTGGTAGGACCTACGGGAGGTGGGCCCCTCAAACGGCCAGTTAGGGCATCTTTCTCGGCACCTCAGCGGTGTTTCACATGTAGGATCGGAAATGTGACCACATATGGAAGGGACAGCAGGACAAAGGACAGAGCAGCAGAGCGAGTTCAGTCCAGGGTCCCTGGCTTGGAGCTGGGCAGCCTTTGGTGATGTGTCGAGTTGGGATCCCGAGAAGTAGACCTGAGACAAGGAGGGATGTGCGTGTGGTAGGGAGGAGGGCCATGCGGAAACCAGTGCCAGGGTCAAAGCTGGACAAGGACGGGAAGGAAGCCAAGCAAGGGGAGATGTCAGCAGAGTCCTTTAAGCACAGCTCGGCCGAATCCACAGGGAGCTCTTGGCGTGAGCTCTGCCTCCCCGAAAAAGACAGCCAGTGCCAGGCGCCCAGACCCAGGGACATGGTCAGCAGTCACCCCTAAGCTCCCGCCACTTCTGCTCTGTGCAGAAGGGAGGACAGGTCCAACAGCCCAAGGCCAGAGCCTCAAGGAGGAGCCCCAGCTGCTTGCACTGAATGGGCACTGAGAGGGGAGCAGGCCAGCACCAAATAGCCTGGTGCCCCGATGACTCACGGCTGAGTTTCTGGGAGCAAGCCCGCGGCTTCTCTGCATCCCGCCCATTCATCATGTGCCTTCCTCAGAGCCTCCTGCTGCCACGTTTCAAGGCCCTTGAGCACTAGACTTTGCCTGAGCCACAGGACACCTCCAGATCCCCCTGGGGCCCCCAGCTGGCCGCCTGGAGCACGGCGCCTCTCCAACACCATCACCACGGGCCTGCTCCACCTCTCTGCTGCTGCCACCACTTCCAGAACTGGGCAAGATGCCAACACATGGGATCTGCACCCAAGCGGCTGCCCCGGGGACATGCAGTCTCATTAACTTGGGAGATGTTTGCCAATATGAGCCAGGATAAAAAGGAGCACACATTTCTCCTCTTCTTCCTCCTATGGTGGTTTGTCTGGAGCCATCCTGCAGAGCAGGTTCACCTGTGCACACCTGACAGTGGCTCTCCTTGGCATCACTTCCCACCTGCTATGGACCGATTGTGTCCCCCCAAATTCATATGTTGAAGCCTAACCCCCAGTGAGATGGTATATGGAGATGGAATCCTCGAGAGGTAAATAGGTCTCCACGAGGTCATGAAGGTGGAGCTGCCATGATGGGATTTGTGTCCTCATAAGAAGAGACAGCAGAGAGGTCGCTTCTTCTGTGTTCTCTCTGACATGCAAGGCTGCAAACCAGGAGTGCCAGCACCTTGATCTCCAGGATAATGAGAAATAAATGTGTGTCACTTAAGCAGTCCAGTCTGTAGTCATTTGTCATGACAGCCTGAGCAGATGAGAACAGCACCCCTGGTGCCTCACACTCCTGCTCCCTCACTCCCCAACACACATAATCCAGCCACACGTAATCCTTTCCCCAGGCTCTGCTTTCTGGGGAATGCAGGTTTGGTCTCAAGCATTTCATTTTTAAAATAGAGACCAGAAGGCTTGCTGTGAGAATGGAATCAAACGTGAAGAAGCCATCACTTCTTGTGCATTAGCCTCCTGCTGATACAGTGCTAAGCATCATATATTCAGGATCTTAAGTCCTCAAACAACCTGTGGAGACATTCCTGTTCCCATCCTGCTTCATGGAGGAGGAAAATGAGGCAGAGCGTTTTGCAGAGACTTGTCCAAGGTCAAATTGTGAGGTCAGGGACTTTCCCAGGGCTCCACACTTGCAGTTCTGGCCCCAGGACGACACCTTCTTTACCACCGTATGTGACCTGGGAAGCCAGGAGTGGTGAGTAGGTGATGGCTTCCCTTCCCCTCCAGCTGTGTTTACCATTATGATAGAACATCAGCTTTCTTTAGTTCAACATAATTTTGTAACATGATCATCCCCAAATGTGTGCTTCTACCTCTGGAGACAACCATCCCCATGACATCTCCTGTAAGCACTGCTACCACATTGGGAATTGAGTCTCAGAAAAAGCAAAATGAACGGACTGTAGAAAGGTTGCCATTAAATTATTCTGCAAGATCCTTCAACATGCACAAGTACCCATCTAAATAAATATTTATTCCCAGAAGCTGGTGTTATTGCTGAAACTACTTGCAGCATATTGATTTTTATTATAGTACCGAAAAGTTATTCAGTTTTATTATATTTGGTTCTTTTTGACTTAACAATTTTGCAAATAACTTTTTGATTCCAGGAAAACAGATGAATTAGAAGTCGACGATTGGAATCGAGTCGTGCTTGAGTTTAGAGCCCATTGTGTTCTTTCTCCATATTATCTGCCTGTGCATGGCACAAAGCTGCACACTGTGCCTTTCCTTTCACCCCTTTCCTTTCAGCCATAGAGGAAATATTTTATCACTCATGGGAAGCCGGCATCATATGCTATTTCCAGATAATTGGAGAAATTGATGCCAGCTACTTTCTGTGTTCTTGGGCAGTTTTCAGGCACAAGCCTAGCCCCAGGTCCCCACTGGGAGAACAGCAGGTAGAGGAAGGAAGCAGACAAGGGTCTTCATGCCAGAACTGAAGGGCGAAGGGCAGAGCCTGGGCAGCGATGGGGGGGACAGGGAGGCAGCCTCCTCAGGAAGGCTGCAGGGGGTGAGCCTTCAGTTGTTGAGAAGTGTAGTACTTGTTGTCCAAGAGTATGAAGGGAAGGAAATCCCAGATATTGGTAACATGAGCAAAGCCATGGGAGATGGAAGTGCACCCAGTTGGGTGTTCACAATGCAGGTGGCGTGTGAGAAGATGAGGCTGGAGAAGCAAGGAGCAAATAATGCTGGTCTCCCCATCGGCCCACCAAATAGCGAGAGTGGAAGGTAAGTGGAGGCAGGTGACCTGTAAAGGTAGTGGGATTAACATCCTAACAACCAGCAGGGAAACTGATCCAAGCCTGGAAGGAGACTGAAGCCTTCCTGTGTGTCGTCTCCTAAGTGAGGGGTGCTAGGGGATGGACAGGCTCCCTGGCCTCACCTGAAAGGAGGAAAGAAAAGAGAGGAGGTGGGGTGCTAGGGACAGGAGTGCATGCACCCATCTGGAGGACGGCAAGGTAGCATCCATCATGGTCTGAATCTGGGTGATTTCTTGTCCTTAAGAGGAATTGCTGCATTGTTTCTTTCTAAGCCCCCAGCGTTTACCTTCCTTCTGCTCTGGAACCTGTGGCCTATCTCAGTTTGGATGCAACTGTCTCCTATGCTGATGACAACCCTGCACCATCGGATACAGTGAGGATCCCAGGGTGCATCTGGGCCCCATCGTGGGATTCTGCAGTGCACCTGGTGCACCCCATGTGAGACAGAGTACCGTGTGTTTCTCAAGAGGCAGTGGTTTGACTCTGGAAAGGAGCTGCTGATCCAGGATTAGAAGCAAAGGGCTTCATACACCCTGAGGGGAGGCCGTGAGGGTGAGTGGGACTGCATGCATGCCTTGTGTTGGCGTGGACTGGGGTGGCAGGGTGCAGGCAGGGTGGACAAAGCCCCCATACCCATTCACTCTGGGGTTCCAGTCACAGCCAAGCAATTAATCCTATGACGACTATGAGAACCGACATTCTCCCACCTGGTGTACTCACACTAGAGTAACCAACAACGCAACTGTCCTCAGCAGAAAGGAGCACATGGGGACTAAAACTCACAACCCCAAGATGGAGAGATTGCAGTTCAACCAGTTTGCAGCCAACCACTGCTATTCACTGAGGAAATAATGAACAGGTACATCATGAAGGAGTATGTGATGAGCAATACTGCACACTGTTTTAGGGAGTCTGGATTCAGAAGTATGAATGCCCCTGTCTCCAAAAATGCCAGCCTGAAGACCCCCTTGTCAATCACTTCAAGAATGTCTCCTTCCAAATAAATAACTTTTCACACCAGGCCACCTGCTTCCTCTGAAATGGGATGCTGTGTTGGTGTGTTAGTATGGTTTCTCCAGAGACACAGACCAATAAGACATATGGTAGTAAGTAAGAATATGTGGTTTTGTGTCTCTGGAGAACCCCGATATGACGGATGGATGGACGGATGGATGGATGGATGGATGGATGGATGGACGGATGGATGGATGGATGGATGGACGGACGGACGGATGGATGGATGGATGGACGGATGGATGGATGGATGGACGGACGGACAGATGGACGGACGGACGGATGGATGGATGGATGGACGGACGGATGGATGGATGGATGGATGGATGGACGGACGGACGGATGGATGGATGGATGGACGGACGGATGGATGGATGGACAGACGGACAGATGGACGGACGGACGGATGGATGGATGGATGAATGGATGGATTAGATAGATAGATGATAGATAGATAGAAAGATATAATCCTATCTATATTGTATCAGTCCAATTTCTTTAGAGACAGAGGACAGATAGGACATATATTAGGAATATGTAGTTCTGTGTCTCTGGAGAACCCTGACTAATGTACTACAGATAGATAATAAATAGATGATAGATACATATTAGTTTCAGATATATCTAGATATGATATCTCTATGTATCTACACAGTTATTTATATGGCTAGATATAAAGAGATTATGTCTACCTATATACATATCTAAACCTATGTATCTATTGTAGATGTTAATCACGTTTGGAAAGTACCTTCACAGCAACATCTGTTTGACCAAACATCTGGGCACCACAGCCTAGCCAAACCGATGTGTAAAGTTAACTGTCCCAGCTGGTATGCATTACCTTCCCTCTAGAATTTCCATGGGGCAAGAACAATCATCCATCCCCAGAAAACACACATGCTGCGGAGTCCATCAGCCCTACGTGATGATGCAAAGAGAGCTGAGGTGATAGGAAACCAAGGAGGGTGGAGGCTGGGGGGGGGGAGGACAGGCAGAGCCCGCTGTTCTGGGGATATTCTCAAATTGCTCCTTCCCCCCACCAAGAAATTTCCCTGAAAGCCACTTCACCTTTCAGCTCTGCTCTCTTAGCCTCAGGGGTAGCAAAAGTACCCAATTTCACACAAGGAAAAACCATTTTTAATGTAATCTACACACACTGAAATGTTCAGATCTCAAGTGGATTATTCCATGAGGTGCTTTGAACATCCACTGAAGAACACAGCACTTCCCTGAGCTGAAATTTGCTTTGTTCCCTCCCCAGACAATTCCTCAGGCTTTGAGGCAAGCACTGATCTGATTTCTATCACCATAGGTCTCCTTTATTTATTCTAGAAATTTGTATCTGTGGAATTGCCCAGGATGTACATTTTTGTGTTTGGCTTTTTCCACTTAGCCTATTATTTTTGAGACTTACACATACTGTGTGTATGTGTAGTTCATTTCTTCTCATTGTTAATATTCAACTGTGTGAACAAAGCATGGCTTATCCATTCTGTTGATCAATAATCCAGGTGTGACATTATAAATGTCCTATTAAAGGCTTTTCATGGACACACATATTTATTTTGGACAAATACCTAAGAGTGATTACTGTGTCATAGGAACTGACAGTTTGACAAAGTGGTTATATTCCTACAAGAACATGTGAGAGTTCTGGTGTCTTTTATCTCTTCCAGGCTCTGCTGTGGTCAACCCTGTGCATGGAGACATTCTACAACAGCATGTGTATCATTAATAACATTATATCATATCATAGCCAATACTGCGTTGGGTTTCTAATGTGCAATTTTCTTGATGATTAATAAAGTTGAATAGTTTTTCATGTGCGTATTAACCATTTCGTGTGTGTGTGTGTGTGTGTGAAGTGCCTATTTGCCTTCAACACTTTTGAAACTGTGTTGCCTTATTACTGAATTCAGGAGTTCTTTATATATTCTAGATACAAATACTTTGTCTTATGAATATATCCTCAGTCTTTGACTTGCTTATTTTACTAATAGTGTTTTTTGATTATTTTTTTTTAATTTTTATGAAGTCTAATGCACCGTTTTTTAAATTTTATGAGCATGCCTTTTGTCTAGTAAGAAATCTTTGCTTATCTTAAGCTCACAAATATGGTCTTCTATGTTTTCCTTCTTTCTTGTTTGAGACTTTACATTTTGGTCTGTCTCAAATAGGATTTTGTATGGAGTGAATTTGTGATTGAGGTTTCTTTTTTTAAAAATGGATCTCGTGCAGGGGCACCAGGGTGGCTCAGTCAGTTGAGCATCTAACTCTTGATTTCAGCTCAGGTCATGATCTCAGGATGGTGAGATCTAGCCCCACTTGAGATTCTTTCTCTCCCTCTCTCCCTCCCGCTCTGCTCACACACACTCTCTCTCCTCAAAAAAAAAAAAAAAAAAAAAAAATCTTGTGCAAAGCACATTTTAAAACCTGAATTACAAGGTATTAATATAGAGCAATTAATATACTCTTTCCTCAATTTGGCAATTAACAGATGTTGACGACTGGCTTTCATACACCTGGGGGCGTCAGATGGCCGGCCCACTGAGATCTGCCTGCTCTTCTTGCCTTTTCAGATATTCTCCAGCGCCACTCAGACCTATCAGCCACACTTAATAATCACTATCAGTCTCCTTGCCATCAAAATAGTGCTTTCTTCCCATCCCTCCATTGTGTAGCACAGCGTGCCTGGCAGTCTCCAAATGATTCACTTCCCTTGATTTCTTGCTCTCTCTACTTTGAACACACACACACACTTACAACGTTTTTTATATTTATACAAATATGTACCTTTTCTGGTGCTCTTCATTGCTTCCTACAGATTTGGAATTGGAGCTGACATATTTCTTTAGCCTGAAAAATTATTTTAGTGCTTCTTGGAGAGAAGATTTAATAGAGCAAAATGCTCTTAGCTTTTATCTTCTCAAAATGTATTTATTTTGCTCCCATTTTTAAGTTAATCTTTTTATTTTTGAGAGAATATTAGATTCATATGCGATTTTAAGAAGCAGAGATTCCGTGTACCCTTTACTCAGTTTCCTTCAATGATAACATCTTGCCAAAACTGCCTACAGTACCACAGCCAGGATATTATTACTGGTTCAGTCAAGATACAGAATGTCCACCCTACAAGAATTTACTATGGTGCTCTTTTTTGTAACACCTCACACTCTCTACCCCCTGTCAGTGACCCCTAGTAACCACTAATCTGTCTCCCCTTTCTGTAATGTTGCCATTTCAAGAATGAAATTGTACAGGATGTAACAATTTGAGATTGCCTTAGCTTCATTTGTTAAGGCTATTTTCCAGGATATGGAATTCTGGGTTGACAGTCGTGTGTGTGTGTGTGTGTGTGCACATCCTCTGTATTTTTCCTGATTGGCTTTTTCTGAGCATTTTGGAATCATGGGTTGACGTCTTTCATCAATTTTAGACCATTCAGAGCAAATATTTCATTAAATATTACTCTTTCTCATTCTCTTTTCTCCTTAGATTCCAATTACACACCTGCTGGACCATTTGATATTGTCCCACAAATTAAGACACTCTTATCAAATCTGTTTTTTTTTTTCTTCTTTGTATTTCAGTTTGGATACTTCCAAGTAACCTGTCCTCAAGTTACTGATTATTTCCTCTGCTGAGTCACTCTGTTATTAAACCCAATAAAATATTTATTTCTGATATATTTCTTATTTCTACTTGATTTGTTTTTATAGTTTCTTAGTGTCTGCTAAAATTCACCATCTCTTCATATCTATTGTATACTTTTTCTAGATCATTTAGCATATTTCTAGTTATTTTAAAGCTTTTGTCAAATAATTCCAACATCTAGGCCATTTATGGGGTCTGCTTCTATTTACATATACTTTCTTGATCGTGATATATGAGAACAGTAGCGATTGAAGTAAATAATATTTCCCTATAGTCACTTCCTTTCTGGTTCAGGCCACTGGCTTGGAGCAACCAAGTAAATGTGTTTTACAGTTAAGCTAGCTCCAAGCTTTTGGGCAAGTTTAGTTATTCACCACCACCTTCAAATATTTTGAGACTGGGCTTAGGATTTTCCATTCTGCAGTGCTTGGGGTCTGGGCAGCAGTAAGAGTTCCCGAATTTTTTCATGTTACCCAAAACACCAGTTTTCCACACCATAAAATCGTTCTGATTTGTAAGTCAACCAATAGTTTTGTACATTGATGGGCAGCTCTCTTTGTTTTCTGGTGCATCCACAGGCTTTGGGATACGTGTTAGAGGTCTTGTTCAGCCTGGAGTGCGTG
This sequence comes from Neomonachus schauinslandi, assembly GCF_002201575.2. Taxonomy (NCBI): domain Eukaryota; kingdom Metazoa; phylum Chordata; class Mammalia; order Carnivora; family Phocidae; genus Neomonachus; species Neomonachus schauinslandi. Next base: position 146,798,427 of record NC_058409.1, read on the forward strand.
GATGGGTTCTTTCAGCTCTCCCACCCCACCTGCAGCTAACATTCATGGACAATCCCCCAGGTCTCTTGCTCATGCCCAGCCCTTGGTAGCTGAAAAATCCAGAGTGCCTCTGATTAATTTACATGAGGTCTCATGCTCTGCTTCTCCCCTCCTTTTGTAGGTGGCTGTCTGGGACTTGGAGGAGGTGCCAGGAATGTCTTGGGACATTCTCCAGCTTTCTGTCCAGCTCTGATCCTGAGCACTTGCCTATGGGAAAGACTTGCTCTGTGACTGAGGGTCCTCAGAATTCTAATCTGTCAGCCTCATGTGGCTATTAAAAGATTGTTAAAATTTATGCTCACTTCTTATCCCCACCTATGGCAGAATCCTTTTTACATTGTGATCCAGTGTACTTTATTTAATTTTATTTTAATCCTTTTTCTCTTATAACTACACCAAGAATGAGAGTAACTATGGGCCTTTTCTCGCCTCTGAAAACCTTGCCATTTTCTGTAGTTTAGTTCCTGATGGGATTTTTTTATATCCTAAGCTGAGTGGTTTTTAGAAAGACTAGGATTTTGTGGGTTATACATCTTGTTTGGGTTACTGAGAGCAAGAGACTCTTGGGAGACATCTTCTGTGGCTCTTACCTTCTATTTTCTACCATTTTGTCTGAGTTGTCTTCTGTAATTATGTGCAGAGCAACCTTAAACCAATATCTCATCATTTGTAACTTATCTGCTTATATCCTGCCTTCTGGGATTATACTTTGAAATATATATGTGTGTGTGTATCTTTGTTTTTAGAAGTTCTGTTTTGTTCTTCACATCTGTTGCCTGATGAATCTCCATAATCTCTTGTTTTCCTGTCATACTTTCATATTCCCATCCAATTTCTTTAAAATATGAAATACCATTATTGCATGTACCCTGAATCTGAGAAATAAGACATATACAAACTCCATAAATTGGTTAAAAACCTACTTTATTGTTTCTGGAAGTTCCCACTCATGGGATGGGTTTTATTTTCTCATCTGTTTAGTAATTTCGTGGGTATGAGTAGGAATTCATGTTCCTTGGAACTTTACCTATGGGGATTCTTTAAGGACTGGGCTTCAAAAAATCTTTCTTCTAATAAGAATTTGCGTTTGACTCCAGATGCTTTAAGTACAATTAAATTGGGATCGCTGTGAACAAATTTGGAGGGATGGGGGGCCATACAAGTGGTGTACATTCCTGCCCAGGTCCACTCAAGTGCAGGACTTGGGGTAGGAATTCTCATGCAAGATACTGGTTTTTTTTTTTGTGTGTGTGTGTGTGTGGTTTTCCTTGTTCCACCCATAGCTAGGATGGAGAGGGGATTCTGTCCCTACCTTCTCCTTCTTGGTTTTTTTTTTTTTTTTTTTTTTCGTGGCTTAACTCAGAGTTTCATCCCTACCCGTGTCCTGGCTTCATGAGACATAGTTGGCTGTCACTGATGGACCTCCTGCTCTTCTGGCCCCAGGCCTTGTCATCTTTATCCTTCTCTGTGGCCTGTAAACCTCAACCTGTTTGCCACCTGAGACTGGATGACTCCATCCCTTTCTCACCCAGGCAGATTCCAATCCCTCCCCCTATGGATTTCAGCTTTCTTGTCCTGTCTCTCACCTTCAGGAGATTTTCTGATTTTCTGCCACCTCAACTATGCATTAGATTTTCAATGTTTTATTCAGCATTTTTTAGTTGTGCTCCTTGTCTGCAATTCTGCACGATTCCCTCTTTATCTTTTACTTCTACTGGGCTCTCCTGACAACTAGTGTGCAAGTTTGTGGTTTCCAGGGGCCCTCAGGAGGCATTTCATTCATTCATTCATTTTAGAGAGGGTGAGGAGGGGCAGAGAGAGGGAGAGAATTTTAAGTAGACTCCACACCCAGCGTGGAGCCCAACGGGGGGTTTGGGGGGGTGGATTTAGACTCAGGACCCTGAGATCAAGACCTGAGCTGAAACCAAGAGTCGCACGCTTCGCTGACTGAGCTACCCGGGTGCCCCAGGTGCCACAGTTTTAAAGCACCTTCAGGATCTGGGTAAGAGCAGGGCAGTCGTGTGTACTTGTCAGATAAGGTAGCCAAGCACTCATCTGGATGCCCACCTTGCAGAGTTTCTGAAGGGGAAATCTTGCTTCTTCCTTAGGCCCCTGGCCAGATTGGACTTTAAAAACATTGGGTTAAAGTGACTTTTATATTGGTCTTTATTTTGGCAGCTGTAAATGTTGAAGTGAATACAGATGTTACTAAGTTTAAAAGTGTATCATTACCACAAACTTACTTTTAGTCAAATTAAATTTCAAACAAACCCTTATGATTTTTAAAAAACATAACTATCATTTCTAATTTTAAATTAATCATTGGGCAGAAATATATACTTCTAAATGGTGACTAGAAATTGTCTGGTGTTAACTGTTCTTAGAGATTTTTCGGAGTGAAAGGTGGAGTAAGTCTGTGCAAGCTCAGTAAAGGGAAGTACGTAATCAGGTTTGGAACTACACAGACATGCTGTGAACCAGCCCAGGTTAACAGTGGAAGCGATCTTGGAATTCTTAATAAGCACTGCTCTTCCCTTTCTGCAGAGAAGAAACACCTCAGGTGTGGACACACGCTGGGGGCAGACAGTGGCCCGGGCATTAGAAAGAGCAGGTTCTAGACTGAGCCACAGTCTCTGCCGCCCCGTGGCAGGTCTGGGGGCAGGGGGCTGACGTTCATCTGCCCGTCCTGCTCTGCCGGCCAGGGCGCATCTGCATCTCCCTTCTTCCAGGAGACATCAAGAGACAACGGGAATGGCTGTGAACCAAGCCTGACCTTTCTGACATCTTCTGTTATGCCTTCGTTCAACCTACCCGGGGACACCCAGCTCTGGGAGCAGCTACACTGATAGCCGTGGCTGAGGTTCAAGCAGCCTCTCAGGAGGACAGAGATATATAAGAGTCCTCTGTTCTAATAAAAGTAGTCTGCCTTGAAAAACTCTCTACCAAGCAAAAATTTTAAAATTTAATCAAATGAAATTAGTGGCACTTCATTACTTCAATAGTTAACGAAGAATATTGTGATATTTGGGTATAAACTTGAACATTTAAAGCAAGTTTCCCACCCCACCCCCCCAAAAAAAATCAGAATCAACAAGAAAACAGTAAAGGCAAAAGAAAGTAATCAGAATAATTCCGTTCCAACGGTGAAAGATTATTAGCTGCCCAGGACCAAGCCACCAGGATCCTGGCAGAATGCTATTAGAGTATTAGTGGGCTGTGCGAATGAAAAGCAGTGTCTCCTGAGCTCAAATTCTCAAGATCTGAATGGGTATTTTTCAGGGACACTGTGTTTTCTATAGAACAAAGTTTTAAGCCCCACCAAAATTTCTTGGGTGACTCTTAGAAAGGTGTGATTTACGGTGTACACCAGTCAGGGCTGCACCAAGACAGAAGACCAGTCCCAGGGACGCCAGGAGCCTCAGGAAGTCACCAAAGAATATAGACACTGCCCCCTTCAACCCCCACCCCCCCCACCTTAGTGACAACACACATGCCTGGCCCTGCTTCCAGCCCAGGGGCTCCAGGGAAGCCACCTTGGGATTGGGTTAACAGGGAAGGGGGGAGGGCAAAGCCCCTTGCTTGAAGCCCCTTCCCGGGCCCTCCAGGAGCTCTGCCACCCCCAGCTCCTGCAGTCTGTGCTTCCGCGGTAGGTCGTCCCCGGAACCCACCCCAGGGTCACGTCTGGGTCCACCTGCAATATGCGTGAGGTCCTTTTGTGTCTATGCTCTTCAGAACCTGGGATCCCGCGGCTGGGCCGGCGTGAGCGGCCCTGCAGGCTGCTGGCCAGGTGCAGCGCGCCCCCTCCCGGGAAGGCCGGGCACGGCACTTCCCACAGACGCTGCCTGCACCAGATTGTTTTTAAATCCTGGGCACAAGGGTCTTCTTACTTTTTTTTTTTTTTTTTTTAAGATTTTATTTATTTATTTGACAGAGAAGGACACAGCGAGAGAGGGAACACAAGCAGGGGGGAGTGGGAGAGGGAGAAGCAGACTCCCCGCCGAGCAGGGAGCCCGATGCGGGACTCGATCCAGGGACTCCAGGATCATGACCTGAGCCGAAGGCAGTCGCTTAACCAACTGAGCCACCCAGGCGCCCGGGTCTTCTTACTCTTAAGACTTTTCTTCTCCCTCTCCTTTCTCCCCACCTGGCCACATTGTGGAGTTTGAGAGAAAAGGAATTGCCAGGTAAAGGGCCAGGTGTAAAAACAAACCGTGCTCCATAACCTCTCCCTTTGCTTAAGTGCACTGAGAAAATGGGGGTGGGCAGCTGAAGAAAGCCAGAAATAAAGCCACATGAACTGACATTTCCTTGAGTTCTATTTATCTTACTTTGTTTTTTTTCCCAATGTCAGTGTTTCTATTTAGAAATTAAAGTTATAGATTTCAAAATTGCATCAGAATCCAGGACACTAATTTCCTCATCACTAAAGAAATAGGCTTTATGAACGGAAAGACACATGAAATGGTTATTCTGGAGGATCGCCACCATGTTAAGAGCCGGGTTTCAGTCTCCTTAAAAATACAAATTCGGAAAGGTCAGGAGTGAGCGTTTTAAAACTATTTTCCGCTCCAGAGCCAAGGTAACAAACAGATTTCCAATCTGCAAAGGCTGGCCCTCCGGTGTAGAGGAGGAGGGGAGGCTGTCCGCACAGCCCCTGGGACTGAGTCACACCCCTCCTTCCACCGCAAGGGGGCTCCCCAGGGACTATCCCTGGGGTCTCAGGTTGGAGACTGCCCTGCAAAGGGACTCCTCCCATTTTATCAAGCGCTTCTTTTGCATTTGAAGGTGGGGGCCAGAGTCCTGTCTGGTTTTCTCAGTTGGTCTCTCCCTGGATTTCTCCAGAAGAGACAGGACTCTTGAGCACTTGCTGCCACCACAACGGACCCCAACTCTGCTTTTCTAGATGTTTCCACACTCACGAGGCTCCGGAATCAGTAAACACGTTACAATAGGCAGGTCCCTCCCCTGGGTCGGTGTCTCTTTCCTCTTCTCCCCCATATCCCTGGGGTGATGTAAAAGCAAATGCTCCAGACGAAATCATGAGAACCTCTGAATTATTGATAGGGGCGCCCCCTGCTCTGCAGCACAGAGCTGCCCAGGGCAGGTACGGGGCTGGCAGGGGCTCCAGGAACAGAAGAAACCCTTTCTTATGTTAAATGCTAAATGCCTCTTTTTTTTTTTTTTTTTTTTTTAAGACTCCACAGTGTTTCTGCACAAACTTATTTTTTTCCACAAAGGAGAAGCACTGTTGAAAAACTAGAGAGATACAGGTCCGGAGACCTTTCTGCCCGCATTAGCGCACTCAGCACTTAACCAAGTCTTCCTATGAAGGAAGTTTCTGCAGGTCAGATTTGGGTTGTCCAAACATTTGCAAACAGGACTGTTTTTGATTAAAAGAAAACGAGTCCCGGATTGTATCTGCTAGTGACTGATGGGCATGTCGAGGCAGGCTTTCCCGACTGCGTGCGAGAGGATGTTCCCGGCGCCCGGGGGACACGTGGGAGAGGTGCGCTGACAGGGCAAAGTGCCTGGCATGTGCGGTTTTGGCCATACTGTCAATGGTTCGCTAACCTCTTGTCCCCTTCCATTAGTTCCCACGATCGAGGTGGCCTGGAACAAAGCAGGTGTAAACAGATGCTGACTTGGCTAACTCGTTATACAACACATTTATTGCCTCTACACTCCAACCCCCAAAACATTACTAGGTGTTTATTTTTAGAGGATTGTCACAACACCGTAAATAGGATTCCTCAGAAGTCAGAATGGTTCCTTCATTTGGGGGTTTGCTAACTATTTATTAAGGTCGTTTGTAAGAATCTGACTGGTGTTGGCTTGGACATCAGGGAATCATAGAACAGTCATCCACCTGGGTTAGGGGTTCAGGTATACGAGCGTCTGGGTGAAAGCTGGGTTCAGAGCCCCCACACGCCCCTGCCCATCTGCCCTCCCCTCTGGCTAGTGGGCTCCGCAGCACTCCCTGCTCTTCAGGGGGAGCAAAAGCCCAGTGGGAGCCCCTGCACCCAGAATCCCGAGGCTGGAGCAAAAGAACAGCCCTCCAGACCTGACTCTCCGGCACTTTCAGCTTCCAAGGGTGCACACTTCGAACGGCTCAACATGATTCAGCTCTTTTGGTCACCCCAGGCTCTCCCGTCCCCATGCCCTCCACCAAAGGGACAGCGACCCCAGAGGACCCAGCTCCCCACCGGCAGGAGAGTCTGCAGCTCAGCTGTCGGTGACCTCTGGGGTCCGTGGCAGACAGCGGTGAGAAGGGTATGTGGCCCCTGATGCTGGCCTCAGGACACCCGCCTGTGGATGTGGCAGGAAGCCCAGGAGCCCGGTCATGGAGCTGTCGGCCCAAAAAGCAGGGCAGGAGGAACGGGGCCAGAGGGAGACTGACGGGCCAGTGTGTGACCTGCTTTCCTTTTTAATTTACGACATGCATACAGTACAAAATCAACATGGAAAATTAAATAAAGTACATTGGATCACAATGTAAACTATTAAAAGTGGGTATATAATAATACATATTTACATATAGAAACATGACAATTGAGTGGGGCAGCTTCCATGAATGCGAAAGGCGCACTGGGCTCAGGGTTTACACATTCGACCCCTCGCTTTCCTCCTCTTTCGTCAGTTGTACACTCGTGATTTAGGGTGAGATTATCCTGGAGCAGCAATTAATGACTATTTGTTAGGAAAAAAATTAACACCCTTAAAGACTACGTGAACAATTTAAAACAAAGAACGGCAGTTCTCGACGGCGGGAGGAGGGTAATAGGCTCCCCTCCTCTTCCTCTCCCGTTTTCCCCAAAATGAATGAGGAGGGGACAAGGAGGGCTCAGCTGAGAGCGGCTGGGAGGGCAGAGGCAGCTCTCAGGGGCTCCCCCACTGCTGGGGGTGTGCACCTGGCCCGGAGGATCGGTCCACACAACCGCAGACAGCCCCACTTCGGCACTCAGTGGGTGTGGGGTGAGGCCATGTCCTCCGAGAACCAGGGGTCCGGGATCAGCCCGACAGGCAACCCCCGCCCCTCCCTGGGCACAGAGCCCCTGGCTGGGCTGGGCAGAACCAGCTTCCCCAGCAGCAGAGTCAGAGGCCCCCCCGGGGGAGGCCAGGCTCCGAGCGTGGATGCTGGGCACGCTGGGGTGTGTGTGCCAGGGAGCCCTGGTCCCAGCATTGTTCCGAAACCCCGAAGTCCTCCGTAAGACGCAGACACCGTCGCTCTCCCACAACTGGAGCGCACCACCTCCTGCTGGCGTGTCACTCACAGATCCGTCGCTGCCCACACTGCGCTACTTGATCGCCCTAAACACGCTGGCTCCGCACAGGGACCGCTCTGAAATTCACAAAAATGACCCCGGCACATGAAGACGGGAATGTCGCACCATGCAAGCAGGTCCTCGTTATTCTCGAGGCAGGAACAGGTCTGTGTTCCACAACCATGCACTGAATTTCTCTGAGAAAGTAGCAGGCGGATGGAAGGACGAAGAGGAGGAAGGCCTTTAAGGCAGTGGCTGTCTTCCTTTTGAAGCCCTTCCCCGAGGCATCCAGAACATTCCACACTGAACCCTTGGTGGCATCTTCGGTCTTCATGAGGCAGGCTGGTTAGACGTACACTTCTGGGCTCTCTGCACACCACAGGCTGCTGACAAGATGGTTCTACGCGAGAGGACACACTAGGAATGTTCTCTGGGGTAACTGGGCACGCTCCGTGCGCGGGCGGAAGTCACTGTTGTTCACATGCCTGGCTGACCAGACGAGCGCTCAGAGCCTTCCCGCCCAGCAGCGCCACCACCAACCCACCTGGCCGCCTCATTTGTTCATTTCCGTCAAAGCATTCCGCTCTAGGATCACTAAAAAATATCCAGGAAAGAACCCAACCAACAGGCAAAATCTGTGCATTTGTAGTTGGTGGGGCGAGGAGCTCTCCAATTCCACGGATCTTACATGTTACCCCTTCCACGCATCCTTCCCGTCCACTGCCGGGGAGAATGGGCCCAGGCACGGAAACGCACTCCACTCAAGGCCCAACATGTGAACAGAAGTAGGTCTCGCTGGGTGGCAGGCGCAGACAGTGTGGCCATGCCTTCTGCCACAGCCCAGCTGAGGAGTCCTCCGTGGCCCAGGCTGTGCCGGCCATCGGCGAGGCTGCAGCGCCCCCTAATGGCCAGGGTGTAATTCTTTCCATTCCCAAGTTCAGAAGCCAGGCTCCTAGAAATTCAAATTGTGAGTTACACTGTCACATCCTGTCTTAAGAAACAAAGTGAGCAGTGACCCAGTGCTGTCAGGGTGGAAAATGACAGCCTGAAGTATCTCACAGGCCAGTGGGTTTTGGGCTTGGGATGAAAGGCTGGGACCCCCACAGGCGAGTCCATGGGGACAGGGCTCAGACGTGAGCCGAGATCACGGGCCACACTGCTCGCTGCCCCTGCTCACGCCACTGTCCCAGGGACAGCTCCTCGGGCTCCCCCACCCTTAGCACCCAGCAGCCCAGCCCGGAGCACCTGGCCTCCCACGAGCGTCACCAGAGCAGGACGCCGGGCCTGCATGGGCTGCTTAGAGAGCTGTGCGGGACCCAGCTCGGGCCACCCAGAAACTGTGTGCTTCCTGGGTGCACAGGGCCCAGCGCTAGTCTAAGATACCCCACTCAACTCCAGGGTCAAATGTTCATTCACTTGGCTGTTTACTCATTTGCTTTAAATGATACAACCCACAGCCATGTTCTGCTTGGGTGCCAGAAATTCAATCTAACAACAGCTTAAAACTGCTTCACCCCCCGAGGGTGCCAGAGCAGTCCAGGGGAGGCCAGGTGTGCTCCTCAACAAGCCACACCACCAAAGGGATGCCGACAGGTGAACTCCACGCACCTGGTGGCCAGAGTACAGCAACCAGCAGAAAAGCCCCGCTGCTACCTATCCTCTGCCTATTAAAAACACATAAACCTACCGAGGTTAAAAAACGGTTTCGAAGCCTATGACCAACCCATTTACCAGGCAAATCCCCCACAAGCCCAGCTGCAAACCTCATTTTTGCCTTAACGCCGTTACCTTTGGGAAATGCTCCCCAAGGTCACCGCCACCCACCGGAGGTGAAATGCAACCATCACCTTGTCTGACCTTGCGGCTCCAGCACAGATGGCCACCTGTCTGCCCCCCTGCCTTCTTAGCCGTGGCCAGGAGAGAGCCGCCAGGGGGGCCACACCACCGCCACCAGCCAAGCAACTTCAAGTGGGCAAGGTCGTCTCCCTCGTGACCGCTTGAGCATGTGCACACACACACCCCCCGCTCTAAACAGCCTCCCCACAATGTCAACTCCCCAACTTCTGCCCCATCTAGTCTACCTCCACACTTTTGCCTGTAAAGGCTGCCACCTCCATTTGCATGTCTCTCGGTTCCCGCATCCCAAACACACACTTAAGATTTGTGACCCCAACCACCAAACCTGTGCACCTGTCCCCAAACCCAGGTGCCCAACTCAGTAACCTGGGAACCTCGATTCCTACCGGTCCCTCTCCTCCAGTGCATGAATTCAGGAGTGATCCTACCTTCAAGATACATCTGAACCCCATGTACCCTTGCTCTTCTGTACCGCCACCACTCTGTGCTCTCCCCAGACTTCCTGAGTGGTCTCGGCTTCCACTCTTGCCCTCCTCCCATCCTCTGGCCCCAGAACAGCTCCAGTGCAATGTGATCGCATAGGACGCCTCTGCTCAAACCTCCGTCCCAAGCACGGACGAGCCTGGGGCTGCCCAGGTCCCAGTGACGGCAGTTACCTGTGTGACTGAACAAACAACACTAGCCCCCTTCAACAGCTTGTCCAAGCTGCGCCAGCCTCCTTCCTGCACACAGTGGGCTCTTCCCCCCCAGAGCCAGTCACCTGTCTCCTCTCCGGGCTGGCTCCCTCCTCCTAGACCCTAGCTCACCTGCGACCTCCTCAGAGGGACCCTCCTTGACCAATACACAGAAAGACAGGAGTCGCCCCTGCTCCTCCAGTGTGGGCCTCCACGCTTACTTCACTGCACTTACAATTTCTGACTGCTTCTTCACTGGGGGGGTGGTTCGGGTTTTCTCTCCCAGCAGGGCACAGGTCTTTGCCAACTGGGCCCTTGCTGTCTGCTCTCTAGCTCCTCCCGTTGAGGCGCCTAGCAGGAGCACATGCTCAGCAAACACTGGTAGAAAGAACAACACGCCAACAAAAAGCTTCCAAAGGGCAATGCAGAGTTATTTATAAATCTCAATTATGTCTGTTATAATTACTTTAAAAATACGAGGCAGGAGTATCAAAATAGTCATCAAATATAATTTTTTAAAGGGCAGCAATATTTGTAAGTAAACAAATCCAATCATGAGGGCCAATCAGTACGTAATTATATGGTGTCCAATGTCGCTAAGAGCATCTTGGAGAAACCTGCTGGACAATGGCAATGTAGCGTATTTCTATCATTTGGGATGGCCGTTTTATCTTTGGTTAGAGTGGAGAATTTTCCATCTTTGGTAAGAGTAGATATAATACCCAGTGTCACTCTTCACTGATCAGAACAATCGTGTGCATGGCTTACTTTTATTTTTTATTATAAAAAACACATACAAGAGTTTTAAGAAATGATGAATATATGACAAATCAGAACCACGGTGAGTTATTAAACCCATTTTCTATGTACAAATACTAAAATTCCGAAAGTGGAATATCATCAAATGTGAAACACATTATAGCACGGTCCATATATACACGGCACACACAGAGACCTGCCCGCACGCGTCTCTGAATCGTCTATATACACATCGCTGACAGAAACCCTGCAAGTGAACTTCCACTCTTCAGCCCTCCTTGTCCTGATACAGTGACAGTTTTAAGGACCTGCAGAGATAGGAAGAAGATGCACTAGAGCGGGTCTCTAAGGCTCTCCCAGGTTCTCCTCTGACCAGTTGCGCACTCTACCTTGAGAAACAATTTTGTAGCCCATTTCCAGCTAAGACAATGGAAGAGTCTTCTAGCTCTTTCTTAGCCGATTTATTTTTCCCTAGTCAATCATTTCAGCGCAAAGTCCAAAATTAGCTCAGGAACCAAATCAATGCTTTTATATTAAATTCATTATAAAATGCCACTCAATCTTAAAAAGCGACTAAAAGGACACTTTCTGCAGCAAAAAAGGGCTAAGTTCAAGTTTTTGTTGTTTGACCAAGACACAATAATACAACCCACATGTCATGGAATCACAACAGCCTTAAGTGAAATGTATGCGGTTTGGGGAAAGGCAGCCCTGCCATGGCTGGCTTCTGTCTCCTCGCCACGGTGACCAGAGCCTCTGGGCATTCTCTCTCTTCTCCGGCTTTCCTTTTGAAACTCAGTTTGTGCTCCGCCAAGCTGACTCATCTATTCATACTTGAGATATGTAAAGGCACTTCTCTAGACGCAGCGGCGCGATGCAGCTTAGCCGACCTCCTCCGCGCACAGTGAGCTGACCTCCTCCAGGCAGCTGAGCACCGCGGAAGGCACGCTGTGCGCGGTTTCTTGGCGCCAGGCCTCTAGGATCTTGGATATTTCCGCTGGATTGCTGGGACTCAAATCACAGAGCGCGTACACGGCGGCCAGCTGGATGCCCCACGGGATATCTGCAAGGGAACTTCGTATCAGGCATTACACAAGAAAAGGCTTGTTATTCAGAACGCTCGTGTTGTCCTCCACTGAATTACTACTCACATACAGGACACCCTCTCTGCCGGCAATGAGAAACAGAAAACCCCGTAATGAAAAATGAAAAACACGAACTAAGCACGCATCTGCCGCTGGGAAGAAACAGAAGCGCAGAGGAGCTGTGTGCAGGCCCGGGAGCCGGCCAGGCCCCCGAGCACTGGCACAGTCAGCCCAGAACACGCGCTGCGGAGCTCCGGGCCTCGCGTGCCCGACGCCAAGCTTCCCAAAGCAGCTCTGGAAGCAGCACGCTCCACAATGTAAGTTTCGATAAGATGTGGATCCCAGAGCACTGGTCAAAGAAGTGACTGCGCTGGCCACCCACTGGAGGTGCGTATACATGGGCCCCGAACAGGAAGCACGCAGACCTGGCACGAGCTGTGGCCCAACGTCACACCCACCGCCGCAGCACACCGCCGTGCTGAGCAGGGCGGCCGCCGGGGCCGGCGGGTCACGGCCAGCCGGAGACTCTGCTAGGGGAGCCCTCCCACTTAGCAGAGGTTATTTATAAGGTATGCAAGTAACATTTAGTTCGGCCGAATTCTGGTTAAATTGTAATTCAAACCACACGCCAGAAAACCCACAGGCGCTCAGCGTGCATGCTGAGAACGCAGGCGCGCCGCAGCTTTGCCAGTTCCTCCCCCGACCCGAGGGCGCGGCGGGGAGGGGGCACAGGGCACCGCGCGCAGCAACCACTCAGAGGGCTTAAGGGGAGGAATGCGAGGGACTCAAAACTCCTTTCTGTGAACAGAGGTCTTACCTTCGTCCTGCGCATGCTGGATGAACATACCAATGACGGAGCTAATATTCTTCACGGCGGACGGGAAGCCTTCCTTCAAGCCCAGCTGGCCTAAACGACCTGGAGGACACAGTAAACCAAAGTGCCAACAGCCTTCAGTGAAACGTTCACTTTTCCTGAGACTTTAACATTTCTGTTCTCTTCCCTGCATCACTATTTACGTTAAGTTCAAACAGGTACGTGTTTCCTACATGAAAGCAGATAAAGGGTGAGGAGCCAGGAGCCACAGAGCACCGTGTGTCTTACTGGGGGCGGGGGTGGTGGGGACTGAGACCACCAATCACCCCCACTCTCACACTCAGGACACGGCACACAGCTTCCTCGGTGAAGGCATCATGAGGAGTGGAATTCAGGCGAAAGCCCGGCTGCAGCAGGCTCGCTGTGGACGGCGGACTTCTGCGAGGTTCCAGGACCCCCCCGCGCTGCCCAGCAGGCCCGGCTGCGGTCCAACACTTGGCCGTGCTGACCCAGCTGCGCAGCACAGCGGCTCTCAAGTGTGGTCCGCAGACCCCCCGAGTCCTCAGGGTCAAAATGATCCTCACGACAACACAGCTGTCACTCAGGAGTGACCTGCCTTCTTCCCAGGGCTGAGACCAGACGGACGGCAGCAAAGCCAGGGCCTGGGACGACCGTGACCTTGGCACCAACCAGGGCGGCTGCGGCAGGCGGTCACTCCTGAGCACCAGGTGCTCCCAGCACAAAAAGCGGACATGCACATGGTGGAGCTGCTTGACCTGGGAGGGGAACTGGGCACCTCTCCATTCAACCCCCACGTTCCCCTGAAAGAATGACTAACTCAAGCTATTCAGACCGAGACAGACATTTTCTCAAAACTGAGTAAAGTGAACCTGTCACTGCAAGGAAATTCATCAATGTTGTCAAAGATAAAATGTGAGCTCTTAAGCAAAACTAAAATTTTGGAAAAACTTCCAACAGCCATCCAGAGCTTGACAGCTTCAAAAACTGAAGACCTCTCTGATGAGATCAGGGATGATATTAATGCTTGTTTTCTCGATACTGTTGACATTTGGAAGATCTATGCAAATCAATATTTTCTAAGTTACCAGAGCAGGTCACAGAATCGTGACTGGGCAAAAGGCCTTCTCCATGCAGGTGTGAGAGCCCCGGGCAGCACGGCAGGAAGGCTCCCCGGGAAGGGTTCAGACTTCACACTGCATCCAGCCTTCAGGGAGTTACCCCTTGTGGAAGGTCAATGCAGTGTCAAAGAAGAATATCCACAATGATCTGAAAAGGCTATTAAAATACTCCTCTCCTTTTATCAGCTCCATACAAAACTGGATTTTCTTCATACACTTCAACCAAAACAATGTACTGCAAGAGCCTGAGTGCAGAGCAGATAGGTCCATGAATCCAGACAGTAAAGAGGTGTGCGACAAGATAAAGGGCCGTTCTCCTCACTGTAGTTGTTGGGGAAAGACTGTTCATGGAGAACGTCCTTTATGTTAACACTGGTTTATTATCAACATTAAACGAATAGCTAAATGTTATTTTCAATTTTGAACATTTTAACACCTGGTAGAAAGGACCTGAAGTGACAGAGGCTCTGGGGGTTCTCACTGGGCGGGGGGGGGGGGGGGGGGCTAAAGCAAGCAAGATGAGGCCACACAGCTAGCCCCTACTCACCTGGTCCTTCCTTTATTCCAAGGGTCCGGGGACTCGAGCTTGCTTTGAAGCAGAGGCCCCATTCCCTCCCTCAGGACGAGGCCGCATGCTCTTTGCCCCTCCTCTCTCATGGGGAGAGAACTCTTGGACACAACTGGATGCGCTCTTATCCATGTCCTTCTCCTGGGTTCTAACGACAGGACCCTGCAATCTCACTGTTCTGGGCCCACTACACACATTCTCAGGTTTGTATGTGAACCCAGGCCCTCAGCTTCATCTCCATCTTGAATATGGAGAAACTGAGGCCCAGGACACTACAGAGACCTTTATTACTTAGTATCCCTGAGAGAAAACAACTTAGGGCAGGTTACATGCACCCTGAATGCTGTGATAGAGAGCAGACACTCAGTAAATTCCTGCTGATGGATGCACGCCTGGAAAATTTCAAACTCAGGACGAAACTACAAACATCTGGATAATTTCAGGGAAATCTTTCAGTGAGGTTGAAAGGCATTATACTTCAGGAACCAGGAATTTCACTTACTGATCACTCAATTACCTGCTTCCAATTAGATCAAACTGGTAACCGTACGAGACCAGATCTGTCCTCCAAGACAATCTACCAGGGCGTTCAAAACATAACTGACAGTAGAGATGGGGAAGGGACGTGTGCCAAACACAGACGTGGGCTCATCCAGCCCTGGGATATGAGTGCATTCTCAGATAATACAGAACCCTATTACAATGGCTTCTGTTCTTTCAATTAAAAATGCCTAATGAATTGTTGGATTTTATAAGTGATCTAAATTAATGGAGCTATCAGGGGTACAGTAAGAGGAAATCATGACTCAGAGGTAGGTGGCTCAGAGGAAAAAACTTACATATATGATGACAAAGATGATGGACAAACTTGCTGAGTACATGGGAAGAAAAGTCCTCCTACAGAAGGAATGTGAGTCCAGGGTGGCTCAGCCACATTAAAATACAACAAGTAAGAAACGTGGACTTATCCTCCATGTCAAAAACAGCACTGCCCAGCACTCAGGGAAGCGTGAGGAGGGCAGCTGGGGGCCTGCCGGGAAGGCACCTGGGTAGCCACCCATGGTTTTCATTCGAGATTGCAGGTGCAGACGTGCCGTGGGAAAAGCGAGTTGAGATAATTTCAAAGAAAAGGGCACAGGCCTGGCAAGAGACTGGGTATAAATCGACAATGGTTACTTCAGCCGGCCCCACAAAAACCTGCTGTAGGAAACAGTGTTCTCCTAGCTTCTAGGCTCCAATCAATACCAGATGGGCTACGGGGGGGGGTTAATAAGCTCTTTGGGGGCAAAAAAGGTACCACATAGCTCTGCACTCAACTCAATCCAGCGGCATGCACACTTCGGTCTCCCTTCTAAGCCTCATGTCTGCCCTGAGACGAGCAGACTGAAGCGGGTTCTACCACTTCTCCATGGGCCCCTGAATCTAGAGCAATGCAAACACTCTACAGAATGCTCTAACACATCATTGTTGAAGATGTTAGACCCTCATCTAATAGTCCCACATCTGCTAACAGCGATATCCAACATCAGACAACACCGAACTGCTCTGACAGAAAGCGTCTTTTATTTCCCATGAAGTGAAAATCCAGTTACAGTTTAGCAAATCTGGAAATAAGAATAAACACAACTCCTTTATTTTATGAATGATTAGTGATTTCGGTCATTATTATTAAATCATGGCCTAGCAGTTTAATTACTTGCTAAATTCTTCAGTGAGTGTCAGCTTCGAAAACTGCAAGAAGGTTCTCTAATGGAGTTTCTTCTTAGAAACAGTTTGAACTCCAAGCCTGACAGGTGTGCAGAAGGGTCCATGCACACCCAACCCTGACAGGACTCCTCAGCACTCTGCCAGCAGGTCTCACCTGTCTCTGCTCCCCACCCTCGGCCGCCCACCCACACCCTGCCCCACCAACCAGCAATATCGCTTCGGTGGCCAGACAGCCAGAGCAGGCAAAGCTGCGCCACCAAGGGCCGGCACCGGCCCACGGCACCGTGGCCAGCCTGGCCGTCCCAGCGGCCCTCTCCTGTTTGCAGACCTGAGGACGGCTTTCCAGGCCTGGCTCTGCTGCTCTGAACATCACCACCTCCTACTTACCCACCCTTTGGATCACATTCAATATATGTATTAGCATTCTACCCGACAATACTGTGAACTATGTATTGTCAATTTTTCCCATAATATATAACTTACTACATATGACTTTTAAT
This sequence comes from Neomonachus schauinslandi, assembly GCF_002201575.2. NCBI lineage: Eukaryota > Metazoa > Chordata > Mammalia > Carnivora > Phocidae > Neomonachus > Neomonachus schauinslandi. The sequence continues at coordinate 146,814,831 of NC_058409.1, forward strand.
TATGTGAGTATCCATATACATTTTCTAAAAAGCTTCTCAGGCAATTTGGACGGCCTGCCAAATGCGGAAGGCTCCTGAAAGCCAACTGTAGGGGAGATTCATCCATGAGGCTGACCCTCTGTCACAGACGCACAGGGACTGTGCGCAAGTCACCAGAAGTGCAGCCTTCCACCCTCCCACACCCGGCTCCTCTCCTGCTACGACCAACACATATGTAACCAAACGCCTCTGCAAACAACAACAGCCAAAATCACACCATATTTTGTAAGTGTGACTTCAAAAAGTTTATCATGTTCTTTTCAAAATTCCGAAGATCCTTCATCTAGGTCAATATTATCTATTTATGGATTTAACACCCTCTCCCAATTTTTTAATTTTCAAGTAAGTTTTGTAATTTAGACAGATTTTTTTTTTTAAGATTTTATTTATTTATTTGAGAGAGAGAATGAGAGAGAGAGAGCATGAGAGGGGGAGGGGCAGAGGGAGAAGCAGACTCCCTGCCGAGCAGAGAGCCCGATGTGGGACTCGATCCCGGGACTCCAGGATCATGACCTGAGCCGAAGGCAGTCGCTTAACCAACTGAGCCACCCAGGCGCCCGTAAGTTTTGTAATTTAAAATGTCAGTTCCAGGTATGAACATTTTTCTTGAATCCCTGAGAGAAGATGCCACTGAAAGCAGAGCGAGCAGACCGCTGAGAAGGCTGCCCCTGGCCCTGCTCTGGCCTTACTGCTTCCGGGCCAGGGCACCCTGAAATAAGGGATGCCACAGACTGTTTTGAGACAGTCCCCCAGGGAGCAGTTCATTCACTTCCACACCCTGAGCTATCTTTGCAGGCATCTCTTCTGATTCCCCCAACCTCTGCACAATCACCTGGCCCACATGCTCTCTTTTTGGTAACTTCACTCCAGGTGTATTTCTGGTTCTATCCAGCGTAATTAGGTGTCTTCCTTGAGAGCAGCCTGGACCATTTTACACATTTACTTAGCACCATGTTCTTCGGTTTGCATGTGAAGTATGCACAGGGCAGCAATATCTATTTACTGAGATGGTAACACAACTAGCCATGATGTACATGTCCCAGACAGACCTATTTATGCGACTACTCAGATCACTTAAATATTTGCAAACCTTATTTCCAGTGGTACTATCTCGAAGCTCTAACCAATTAAACGCCAAAGATACTGAAAAGTCACGGTGAATATGTTCTAGGATCTGAGGGGCTACAACACAGGTATCAGATGAGCCTCGAAGGTGTGCCCCAGGGGCAAGGGCTACATACTACAGATGGAGAAGTCCACTCTAAGTAAGAAGAGCCTTCCAAAAATTAATAGATCTCATCACTGGTAATTCTGCAGGCCTGGAGAGCGACTTGTCAGAGATGAGGCAAGGAGGAAAAAATAAGTAAAAATAAAAAATAAAAAAGTAGGGGTGACAGGGAGCAGAACCAAAAACCCACTGAGGTCCTGCGTACCCAAGATGGAAGAGAATCTATGCCTCATTTAAAATCTGTTTAAACAAGGATTTTAATTTCTGTATATGGGCCTGGAGGAAAACAAAGCTAGTCCCCAGTTACGGAGCTGCATGACTCAACCCTGCCTGGGCCAGCAGAGAAGAACGTGGTGCATGAGGGAGAGAGAGCAGGTTATAGACACCGAACGAGACCTGAGCGTCACTGACCGCAATCCCGTGTGCTGGTGTGCACGTGTGCATGTAAACAGTAAGAAGTGAGCAGCACATGTTCGATCACACGTACAATGGACTGCACGAAGACCTCATCTCTGACAAAGTCAGAGAAAACATTAATTTATAAAGAAAGAATGTGACTGAGGAGAAGGAAGTGAGAATGCATCTAATATGTGGTGGTAAAAAGCCATCATTATGGTGAGGTTTTGGTTGGCATCTATTATCACACTTTTATTCTCCCACCAAGACGTGATCAATAATAAGAAAACATTTCATAAAACAGACAACTCACCAATCAGCCTCAGTATCGATGCTATAATAATATCAGGAGTATATGCAATGTTCGCGTGTCCTTTTCTGTATTTTATCCACTTATCCATTACAGGCCACAGCTCTTTACTGGAAAACAACAATAGCATATATATATACATATATATATGTATACTTAGGTACACGGACGTGAAAAGCATGCATGCTCACCATCACTCAAATATTAACTTAAAATGGCCCGTAAGGAATAGACAACTGATAAAGAAGAGGGACTTTTCTTATTTTTAAATGCCCAATGTGGGGCTCAAACTCACAACCCTGAGATCAAGAGTCACACGCTCTACTGACTAAGCCAGCCAGGCACCCCAGAAGAAGGTCTTCTGAAGATGTAACCTTCTAGGTTAAAATAAGATCAGACACTGGAAGCTCATATACCCTCCAACTATTTCGATATTTGGGCCCACACTGGCTTAAAAAAGGCTACAACTACCTATGCTTGCATCTTTATTCCGTTTTTACCCTTTTTACAAGGCTGTAAGTGGGACTCTGGACAATGTCCCCAAGTCACAGAACTGGAAGAGGTGGGAGTCTGGATTTTCACTTGGGACCTCCCAAACATGTTCTAGAAGCCTCTACCATGTTCCGAGAGGAGCACGGAGCTCAGAGGCAACACTCAAACCACACGTTAGAAACTCTCTACTGACTGGAAACAGTGTCAGCTCCTCTTTGCTTTCTCTTCCTTCCAAAGTGTAATTACTTCTTACATGGTATTTAACAGAAAAGTTAAACGCCAACACGCAGAAGAAAAAGGTAAATTAAAAGCACCCCAAATAATAACTTTTCAGATAACATTACTCAACTAATTCAGGACTTTTCTTTCCCTGTGCTTCTCTAGGCGCACCTACGTATAAGCCCGGTGGATGGGACCACAGCGCCCCAGGCTCTGGGTGTGGCACTGCTCAGGCAGAGATCCTGATCAACACTCTGTCCTCTCCCCCAGCGGGGGTGCCCAGAAGCACTTCTGGGGGGCTTACCTGTCACCTTGCCTGCTGGGCTCCCCCGAGGAGTCAGGAGACAAGGCCCACAGGAGGCACTCACAAATTTACACTGATGGCCCTGGACGACCGCACCGTCGCTCCCTTAGTCAGCAAAGCACGTGAGCTACTCCCGTGTCACTACCTAAACATCCACTTACAGCGATTATTTTACTGTGGCAGTATCTCATTGTATAGAAGTACCATAATTCGATTTTCTATCATTTGACATTTAAATCTGTTCCTAGTGTTAAGGAGGAGAAGAAGAGAGCACAGTTTTCCACAGAACACATTCAAGTATCTCCAGGATACGGACTATCAGTCCTTTGTGAATCCTAATTTTTAATGTCATAAACTCCTTTAAATCAGCCTTTCTCAATCAGGCTTCCAAGAAAATTAAGATCTACAGAATAATCAGCTGAATGACAATTTTCTCCGTTCTCCCATCTCCCATTCTCCCAGAGATGGTATATAGCTAGTGCCAGAATTCTCCATGCACAGAGAAAAGTGGATTCATTACATAAAACAGATGCCCAAGACATAGTTCCCTCCTGAAACCCAGGTGAGAAGAGCTGCTAACGTGGAGTTCTTGCTGTGTCCGTTCACATGGGTTTTCCAGAGCATCTGAATGTTAAGATCCAATCATGACACTTCCTCCTACACTAGCCGTGGATGGCTCCCTTTGTGGGCACTGCTGTATGAGCTGGGGACATGCCAGTGAACCCAAACCCCTCCTTCATGAGGGTCCCTGCTCCTTGGGAGAGAGACACTAGTTAACAGAATATAATGAAGTCACAGCCACCACAAAACATAAAGCAAGGGGATGTGACAATAATACAAGTCTTTTAATGGGAGTTTTACCAACTCTTACCAAATCAGAACGTCACTTTTAAATGTTTCAGCAACCTTCAAGAGCAAAAACTCTTCAAACCACAATTCAGCAACCATTCGACAGCCTACCTTCCAATTCAAGAACCCAACTTTCAGTTAGCCAAACAGCCTTGTACCTTATAATGTTATCGTGTGTCCAAATCCATTTTTGATGGCAGCAGAGCAGATCAATGGCAAATATGTACTCCCAAGTGTTGTCACTTAAGTCTTCACCAAATTTTTCACTGGACTGAAATTCTGTTTTTGGACACAACTGTATGGTCAATAGCAGCTTAGAAACCATGAAACCCACATCCACAGGAGCATTCTAAGCAAATGAAAAAAGAAAAAAATAAATAAAATAAAATTTAGAGTTTCAAATAGAACACATCTTACATTAGTCATCTCACAGACTGTAACAAGCACCAAATGAATAATCATTTAATTTTAAAAGACACTTTTCGAAAGTTGTATTTGAATAAGGAACTATGTTTATCTTACTCATAATACTTGTCCTAAGATGATTATAAGCATAGAGGTTGGCAGGTCAGATAAAAAAGCTCCAGGCAGGGGGCGCCTGGGTGGCTCAGTTGGTTTAGCATCCAATTCTTCTTGGTTTCAGCTCTGGTCATGATCTCAGGGTCCTGAGGTCAAGACTGGGGGCTCCACGCTTGAGACTCTCCCTCTGGCCCTGCCCCGCCCCCCTCGCCCAGGGTGCACATGCTTACACACTTGTGCGCTCTCTAAAATAAATAAATAAAATCTTTAAAAAAAAAAAAAAAGAAAGCCCCAGGCAGGATGCAGAATCTAGTCAGGTAGAAAGGAGATTAGCTGCAATCCAGATAGAAATGCAAATTTTTATTACCTCAAATCAGAGAAAGTTATAATATTTTTTAAACACTGAAAAAGCTCTTCAATTTCTATCATTCTTCTGACCCTAAATACTAGTCTTTTTACAGAACTCCATAAAATCGAATCAGCCAACACCATAGTCCTTATCTGGCATCTTTCACACAATCGCACGTTTGATGATGCCCATACTGGTAGTCTTAACACTCCTTCCCGTCGGTGAATGTTACCCTTTTACATGATGGACCAGTCTGCTTATCCACTCACCTCCTGACAGACATCTGGGCTATGCAGCCTTAGGCTACCCATGATAATGCTGCTATGAACATGCATGTAACACAGCTCTGTGTGGACACTAATTTAACTTCTCTTGGACAAATACCTACAGGGGATTTATAATTTTTTCTTGTGCTATTTTTTTATTGGGTTTTGTTAATAAAAATAAAAACTAAATAGACGGGCCCTTGGATGGCTCAGTCGGTTAAGTGCCCGACTCTTGATCTCAGTTCAGGTCTTGATCTCAGAGTCATGAGTTCGAGCCCTGCGTTGGGCTCCACAATGGGCGTGGAGTCTACATAAAAGTAATATGTAATTCAACAAATTAAAAATAAACAGGAAGAGGGGCGCCTGGGTGGCTCAGTTGTTAAGCGTCTGCCTTCGGCTCAGGTCATGGTCCCAGGGTCCTGGGATCTAGCCCCGCATCTGGCTCCCTGCTCTGCGGGAAGCCTGCTTCTCCCTCTCCCACTCCCCCCGCTTGTGTTCCCTCTCTCGCTGTGTGTCTCTGTCAAATAAATAAGTAAAATCTTTTAAAAAAATAAAAATAAACAGAATGCTTTCAATCTTATACTTGCAAAAGGCTGGAATTATTTGGTTCTTCAAAAGATTAGGCAAAATTCAGATGGAATCTACACATGCCTTTTATACAGTAAATTTTACATCAACGTTTCCACTTGTTTTATGATAACTGAAAACAACTGGTTTATCAAGTGTTCTACCTCTAAAACCAAATGTGATAATTTTTATTTTGCTAAGAAATCATCCTCGGCTTCCAAATCTGTCACTACATAGCTGCAGGTGGTGGTCTTCTCAATCTTTCTCCTACATCTGGAGTCTGTTTTCTTTCTCATTTTTGAAATCCTCAGTATTTTCTATTTTCTCTTTTTTCATTAATCTGACCTGGAAGCTATCTGTTTTGTTACTATTTCTTAAAGGCAATGCGTTTTTCTTCTATGTGTTCTTTTGTTCTCTGCTTCATTACTATTACCTTTTATACTCTATTCCTTTTTTCCTAGATTCCTTCTCAGATATTTAATTTCTAAGATGATAATCAGTCACCTTACTATCTAATAATGAAAACATTTAAACTACCTTAATGAGTATAAGTTTTGTAAAAACTAGAGATCTTTGGTATGAAGGGTTTTCCTTTCCAATGACTTTTAAAAAATTCATTTTACTTTTGGGTTCCTATGTATTCCCAGATTGTCCAGGACCACATACGCCAACTTTCAAGTAGTGTTTATGGAATCTCTGAATTACTTAGAGCGAATTTCACTTAACTACTACCAGAGAATCTTGAGTATGGAATCTTTACTTCTTAAGAATTAAAGTTCTCGGGGCGCCTGGGTGGCTCAGTCATTAAGCCTCTGCCTTCGGCTCAGGTCATGATCCCGGGGTCCTGGGATCGAGCCCCGCATCGGGCTCCCTGCTCAGCGGGAAGCCTGCTTCTCCCTCCTCCACTCCCCCTGCTTGTGTTCCCTCTCTCTCTCTGTGTCTCTGTCAAATAAATAAATAAAATCTTTAAAAAAAAAAAAAAAGAATTAAAGTTTTCATGTGGCCAAATTCATGACTGGTTTTATAGATGTGCCATAGGCATACAAAGAAATACATACTCTTCATTCAAGTTTACATTTTGTATACTGAATTCCACTGTTTCTACTCATTTTTGTTTATCCGATCTGTTGAATTCTGTGAGAGAAAATTTGGAAGTCTTATATTATAATGGTATTTTTACCCCAAGTATTACTCAATTTTTTATACCTTTGACTTTATATTTTTATTTGATATGATATAGAGCAAACGCATTTATTAAAATTCTATTTTCTTTATAATGTCTTTTATCACCAAATTACCATATGTGGTTTCATTCTGACCAGGCCAAAGAAGGAAGACCAAAGCAGATGCAAGTCCCCCTGCAGAACCCTGGGGGGAGGGGACTTGCAGGTATTGGGGGAGGGAGCGTGACTGAGGCAGGTCAATGACAGGAGGTGGAAGGGCTCTTCCGACTAAGCCGCTGACCTGAATCCGATGGACCCTCCCAGGACTACACTCTGGTTTGTCTAGATAAGTTGCTGAAAAGATGATTACAGACTTGCTTTTTAGTATTTCCTTAACTTTTGTTTACTAATAGCCCTTTCCTTTACTTTTCATAAGAAAATAGAAGACGGGGCACCTGCATGGTTCAGTCAGTTGGGCGTCAGGACTCTTGATTTAGGCTCAGGTCAGGATCTCAAGGTTGTGAACTCATGCCCTGCATCAGGCTCTCTGCTCAGCACGGAGTCTGCTTGGGATTCTCTCTCTCCCTCTCCCCTGTAACCCTTCTGCACTCTTTCTCTCTCAAAAAAAAAAAAAAAAAAAAAATTCCCTCTGCTCCTTCTCAGGCACACACATGCACACACTCTCTCTCTAAACAAATAAAAAACCGAAATCAACCCCTCACTGAATTCGACATCTCAGAGTTTAGCACTGTCAATTCAACTTCCAGAGATTGTCACTAGATAAACAGCTATAACATAAAAGAACACCAATCTAGATGGTATATTAGCACCCAGTTACCAAAGAAAATAATAAAAAAAGGAGAAGAACACACAGGAACAAAATACTTAAATAAAAATTCCATCAACCAAAAAGAAAAATACACAATATTAGATTAAAAAAAGTCAAAACAGGAAGGAGTTGCAATGCCATTTTTCAGCTCTCCAAGTGCCCACCATAGAAGCAAATGCCATGTAGCTCCTGTGAGCCCTGCACACACATGTATATTCTACACGGTCATGAGCTGTAGATCAGTGAACAAAATAAACTTCTGTTAAATTAACACAACACCTCCACCTCCAATTCTTACCGAAGTGCCTCATGCGTATTTCCCGAACTAAATGCATAAGCTTAGGCTAAAATGGTATTTTAAAGGATCTAACAGGAAGAGTCCTGTCTCTAAAATGCCTATGAACTAAGTCGACACTAAATACAAAGCCGAGTAAAAACATTCATGTGAGATCTGCAAGTAAGGTCTGACAATTGAGCAATAAAAACAAACCTCACCTTTTCCCAGTTGAGAAAGGCTCTCAAACAGTTCCGAACCTCTCCTTTAGCACGTTGCCTGGCAACCAACTGCATTGCCTTATTAATCACCGATTGGGAAATAAATATATCATGCCACATGTTTGCAATGAACAAAGTCAATTTCTCTGACTCTGGAAAATCTATGAGAAAAAAGACAAAAAACCTTTAGGTCTGATGAAGTGAATAAATTACAAGCTAAGAACTTACTTTATTTTATAATTTCACTTGTGCCTTGCAAGGTCTCCTAACACTGAAAGGAGGTGCCTGAGGAGGCCCTGCTTCTTACAAATCTGCTTCTTTTTTCCCCAGCCCCTTCACTTTGGCAAATCTTCCTTAATTAAATTTGAAACATAATACCTGGATATACAGCACTGTCTTATGAAAAGAACCATAAAATCCCAAACATGAAGCAAAGGTAAGCCTGTCTCTCCAGACTTCCACAACCCTAGAACCTCTCCATTTGTGAAGTATCATTCAGGCGATTTCTTATGCATTTGGAAGACAGAACTCACCTGTGAAACACATAAAAGGCTTTTGATTTGAAGAGATGTTTTTATACATTATGGATGATAATCTTCTACTGTGAATGCTCTTTCCCATGGTTGGCTGTTTGTTTAATCAACCTAACCCACATGCAGCTCACACACAATAAAATATACTCTTCTTAAGCACGCAGTTTGATGAATTTTGATGAATGAATATATCCATGTAACCCATACCACCATCGACAGAGAACATTTCCATCATCCCAAATTCCCATGGCCTGACCCCTTCTAGTGAGTCACGTCACCCCAGATACAGACAACCCTGATCCGCTTACTGCCACTGGAAATTAGCTGTCTTTCCTCAAATGTTCATGAATGGATTCGGATAGCACGCACTCTTTTCTGTCTGGCTCCCTGACTCAGCAGAATGATTCTGCAACTCATCTGTGTTGCCACACACATCAGCAGCCCCTCACTTTGTGTGGCCAACAAGTATTCAACTGCTTGATACCGCACACCTGTTCTTCCTTCACCTGCTGACGGACGTCTGTCTCCAGCAATGGGCAGCTACCAGTGAAGATGCTGTGGCTATGTGAGTACCAGGCTAGGTGAGGGCAGTCTCTACTTCTGTTAGATAAGGACGTGCGAGTGGGATTTTGGGGTCATACGATAAATGAATATTTTGATTTTATAAGAAACTGTCTGTGTTTTGCAACTTGGTTGAACCAGTAGACACAGATTTTACCGTTTGGCAGGAAGCCACATCTTGTGTTTCCAGAGCAGATAAGTCAAAGCAGAGGCTCACAGTCTATTCTGACCAGCTGTTTCGGAGACAGAATGTCCTCCCGCCCCAGGACCTTCCCACATGCTGCTCCTTCTGCCCGGCAGCCTCTCCCTCACGTTTCTCGTAGGCGCTCGCTGGCATCGAGCTTCACGCCTCAAGACGAGAAGCCGCTCTGACCAGGAGAGCTTCCCTGACCCCTCAGACTCTCACAAAGCCCCTTCCACGGCACAGTCCCTCACGCAACAGATCCTCAATGGCTGCGTACAATGCGTTCTTGTGGGGTAGGGATAAGCAGGGACAAGACAAACAGAATCCCTGCGCTGACAGAGCACGCAATCTGGTGAGGACAGAGACAGCAAACAAAAGGGTTCAGGCTACAAGGCAAGGGGATAAGCGCCCATGAAGAAAAAGCCAGGAGCCTGGAGGATGAAGAATGGCTGTGGGAGCCCCAATAATGGGGAAAGCTTCTGAGGGAGAGACCTGCGCCCCATGAGCCTGAAGGGAGAGGGGGCTGGCGGTGTGTGACAAGAACAGAACCTCAGCGGGGACTCAGCAGTCCCCGCTGCTCGCCTTGCTAGTACCTGCCACTGAGGGAGCCCCACGAGCGCCGGGGCCACGTGACCGGCAAGGATGGGCCTCACCATACGGGCGTGTCTGCATCAGGTTCCAGTCACCATCCAGGCCCTACGACCTAGCAAGCACCCCGTGAACTACTATGGAGTCCACCAATGACTGAAAGAATAAACAAAGACACGAAGAGGGCAACAGACGGCAGCCTCATTCACAGGTCTGCATGCTATGGGCACATTCCATTACCCGCTTCATAAGCCCTGTGAACATCATGCTGTTAGGATGAAAAACCTTCACTGTCGAGAGAAGACTTTCTGATATGAAATTAAATTGCATTTGTATATCATTTCCGTGTTTACAAATGTTTCCCCTGAGGATGTCCTATTACAAAGGATGACTCCTGATCTGCCCCGTTAGTGGGGATGGAAGCAAAGGAAGGGAAAAGGGGACCCCAGGAGAGCCCTCCTATCCACCGCCCTCTGGTCCTCTTCTTGCCACGGGCTCCTGATTCCATTTGAGAGTTCTGCCTTTTCCAGCCAGGGATGCAGCAGTGTGGTCTGTCATTGACTTTACAATCATTCCCTTATCTTGTGTCGCCTGTATCTGATTCTTCAGTAGATGCACCAGGAAGAGACAAATAACACAGTAATGAGAGACCCTAGATGATATACCAGCGGAAATGTATGTGCTGATATAAGAAGTAAGTTTAAGTCATGTAAATTCTCCCACTGAAAACCAGGCACGGCTTGGCACAGCTAACGCCCTTCATGTCCTCTGGTAAATGCCCAAACATTAATGCTATTTTCAAAGATATGCAGCAATCACTTAGCTGCAAATACAGATCCAAGTGTAATGATGAGGTAAAAAAGCAGTAGCAGACTTCCAATACAGAAATGTCACTATCTAAACATACCTTCCTTAAGTAGGCTGTAGCAAAACAAACGAGCTCTTTCCAAGTCTCCAAGTTGCCGACAAATACCCACATACACTCTGCAGAGGGCGTGAATGTAATTGCGCTCCATAGAGATCTTCTGAATTTTTAGTTCTGAGAGAATAGAGTGAAGCAAGCACTCTGCTAAATGCTGGATTGGAGGGGGAAAAAAAAAAAAGAAAGAAAGAAAAAAAAGGCAATGTACACTGGTATTTCTTTTGCCTACTGAAGAACAGCTAAAAATGACAAAATTATCTATTAGGGCCGTAAAATGGGCACCGTATCAGACAGGAGAAAAGAGCAGTCACTGTGGCCAACCACCTGCCTGACTCGGCCGTGAACACCCCCCGCCTGGGTGTGCGGGGCAAGAGGCCCAGACCGGCGGGCTGCCTGTAGGTGCCACAGTCCACGTCCCAGCACACGCACCTGCCTGCCGTCACGGCCACCATGCCAACCAAGTACACTGCCTTGGTTTTGGCTAAAATAATTCTGTGTGTGTGCATTACACCCACTCTTAATGCTTCTCCCATTCCTGTTTTCTGAACTCTGATGTGCCCTACACATTTATCTTCTTTAGGTCTTACAAAAACTGGGCAACGTTTTTTTTCCTACTTAAGAAAAAGGGCATTAAATAATTTGATCCATTTGTTCATCTGAAAATAAATATCTTTTCAAAGTAACATGTATTACTCTGTTTCCTGAAAGTAAGCAATCTAAAAAAAATACATACATATTTACACTAGTATGACTCCAAGGATGTGCAGATAACCAATACAGCAGGATCCATGGGGCACTGGAAATAATCCACACAAGGTGTCGACATGGACACTTGGAAAATATAACCGTGTAAGAGTCCTAATAAACCAGGTGTGTGAATCTGCAAAATGCTCCCACTTTAACTGTCCCTATCTTGAAACCAGGATTTGTTCCTGTTTCATTTGTGACAGACATTAAAGGAGGGGCAGGGGAACCCCTTGCTCTCTTTCTGGAAGACCCTCAAACTCTCAAATGTGTGTGTGCTATTCACGGAAAAGAAAGGCTCTGTTACAGGAGCATAATTTGATGCTTTGGAGCAAATCATTTCGAGCCTTTAAACATGCCAGAATTGATGGGAAAAATGCAACTGCAGTCCTGACAGATACTTTTACTTCTTCAAAATTTTAAAGTATTTGATGAATACAAATGATCAAGTCGCCAGTGTCTTCTCACACCTCAAGTGTACAAAATGCTGACTACAAACAAAGTAGAGGTCACAATGTTTATATGGATAACTGTCGATCTCTAAAATAAAATTTCTGTTCAGGGTAATCTACCACTTTGCTGATAGCAGACAACCTATCTCTGAGGACATGTAATTCCTAACGCTCTTAGAGAAAAGCAGCCACGTACCTTTTTGGTTGTGCTAAATTCATAAACAACTTCCTTCTCTTGATCTCTCATTACAGGCTTTTTAGAGATATTTCCCACATACACGTGACTCCGAATGACAGGTAAGAGATCAAAAGATGACTCTGCGATTTTCTTCAGTGCACCAGCTATGGCTTGGTCATGGGACTCTACGGTTTCTTTTGGGTTTGGAGGCGCCTGTGAAACCGTACTGATGGTCAGAAGAGAACTTTCTTCCTCTGTCGTCACACCTTCAGCTTGAGGGAGGTTCTTCCGGAGGGTCTTGCTGACTCCTTCTGCAGTGGCACCCCCAGTTTCTGGTTCTGGGGACCCGCTGTCCAGCCGCAGTCTTTTGGCACTCCTCAGTGTAGATGCAGACAACGTCCTTTTCCCACCTGCATCCTGGTGAGTCCCCCCATCTCTGGACTTCTCTTGACTACAGTCACTCCCTGAGCTGCCCCCCGTCTTAACAAAGGCCGTGGACGTTGAGGTAATTGCCTTGAATCCTGTTATAGCGTTGACAGGCCCTGCTAAGCTTTTACAGTCTGCAGACGGACCTCGAGTGAGCTGAATATTCCCTTTGAGGATGTTGAGGGTGCGGGCCCTGGCAGACAGCTCTGGGTACATGGTGTCAAGGATTTTAACGGAATTCTCCTGGGGTCCGGCCACAGCCGTGTGGGCAGGTGCCAAGGGCGGGAGGCGGCCAGGCACGGGGAGGGCATGCTTTGGGGTCGCAGCACAAAACTGCAAGGGTGATGACAAGATCCTCTCGCCGGCCAGGGCAGTGGATGGGGACGGAGATGTGCACGGGGGGGAGAGGCATCCCGGCTCTTCTGGCAAAGGAGACATCATAGGAGGCACTGGGATTTCACACAAAGGAGAAATCTGGCCAACAGGAGAGGTAGGTGAGGAGGGAGAGGAAGTTACTATCAGAGGAGAAACTGGTTGCGAAGTCCTTGGAGGTGTAGCGACCAGAGGAGCGAGCAAGGGCGGCAGGGGAGGCCCTACCTCCTGCCGGATTTTACTCAGAGTATCAGAACAATCTGTAGGAGTCGATGTGTCAGCATTGGCTAAAATGGTCTGAGTTTGATTTTTCTGAGTTTTTGTGCTCTCTCTTTCTCCTGAAAATGACTGAGAACCTTCACTCTGATTAGCTTCAACTCGGCTTGATGCTAAAGCCTTGGCCGGCTTGTTTGACTGATCTTTGTTTGAAATCTTTGATCGATTCTTATTTTTGCTGAATGGCTCTAGTTTCGAGTTAAAGTATGTGTGATCAGACGCAATAGTCTGAGACTCAAAGTTCTGATCATAGATTTCAGAACTAATCCTTACACTAGGTTTGACAGGCCTATTGCGCAAACGACTTTTATCGAAGTTGGTGCTCTGGCTGCTGCTGGAAATTTCCTCTTGGGCACATGACAGGTTGCTGCCACACTGGGGCTCCTGAAATGGACGGCCAGGGTGACTGGTCTCTGGGGACTTGTCCAAGGAAGTAACGGAAAGGAAGCCAGCTCCCAAGTCTCCTCGATCTGGAGAAACAGGAATGTCCTCGGGACTGTCACACAGTATGACCTGGTCCACATTTGGCATGAGCGCGACCCCATTTATGATGGTCCAGTGGTCCCCCTTTTCAATGACGAGATTCTGATCCTTATTGATGAGCACGTTTATGACTTCGGAGGTCACTGTTGATATCTGACACTGAAATGTCGTTTCTGCCCCCTCCTCGGCATTGCCCTCCATGGTCTGCCCCACCATGGAGTCAGAGCGCTGGGGGGAAGGCTCTGCCAGCTCCGACAGGACCTCTGCCCCACCACAGATCGGGCTGGTGACATCGGGAACACCCTTAGGACTGCCTGGAGTGACTCTGTTACTCAATATGCCTCTGGCCGGAGAACGGCCCTTGCTGGCCACGCTGGCTGTTGGAGGGGGTGTTCCTGAAGGGTCTGGCAGGAAGCCACTCACCTCCTGAGGTGGGACGTGCTCTCGGACAGGCTTAGTGGTCAGGCTGTCATGCGTATTTAAGAGCACCAGGTTACCGGCGTCTTTTCCAGGAGAGCTCTCACAGCTGGTCTGAAGCGCCTGGCCGACCCTGGTGAGTACCTCAGACAGCGTTTCCAAGGAACGCCGTGTGAGTTGATCCGTGCTCCTCAGAGGACTGTCATCTTCCTCAGATTCAATCCACTCTTCGGAGGTTTCAAGGGTTTCTTCTTCACAGAGCTGCTTTCTGTACTTCCCTCCTGAGAGCTCACCTACCTTTAAGTCTTTGTTCATTTCTTTATATAGGGTTCCTTTGCTCGAACATTCTGAAACAGAGTCCCCTGAACTATAATCTCTTAACTGACAACTTTCGAGAAACATCACGACCTCTGATGTAGAAAGTCCGTCTACCTCAGAAAGAGTACTGATGTTGAAGTCCTGCAGCGCGGAGGTCAGACACCCCACCTCAACAGAAGGCCTGGTCTCGGCTGCGCCAGGACCTCCGGCTCCTAAATCTTTTCTGGAGGCACGGGCGGCACCTTGCTGTCTGTCCCCCATCGCGGCTTCGGACTCACTCTCCCCCTCGCTGCAGCTAGGTGCCTCACTCTCCTCCACCTCTGTGTCGCCACCGCCTGCCTCCCGAATGCCTGTGTAACACAGAGCCCCAGCGAGGCCACTCTGGGGGACAGCATGCGTCTCTTCATCTTTCCTGAGAATGGCCGATGGAAGAGCAGTCCCTGTAGTGCCTGGACCTTTAGGAGAAGCACTGCCAGGAGTCTGAGATGGTAGCTCTAGAGACTCCAGGCTCTGCCGGACACGAGGAGAATCCTCTGGGACGGCCAGGGCCTCACCACTAGATCTGCCCGTGCCACCAAAGGGTACTTCGTCCACAGGAAAACTTCTCGACACTGGCACTTCTGTGGCGGGAAGGAGTCGATCCCCATCCAGCCCAGACGAGTCCAGATCCGTGGCATGAAGGAGCAGACTTTGCTTCTGCACTTCTTCCTGTGCTGAGGCTTCCGTCACAATGTCTTGGTTTTGGACCGGGATGTTTTTAGAAGAGAAAGACAGTCCGCTATTTGTGGAACAATGAGAATTTCCTACTGGTAAAGAAGCACTTGGAAAACTGAAGTCTAATTTTCTCCACGAGGCAGAAACTTGTGGCGAGGTCCCTGCAGTAGCAGCCGTCCCCTGCGCATCCCGTGCCGTGTCCTCTCCTTCTCTGCCACGTCTGGCTACAGATGACATGGATGCAGCCCCAGGACCAGCACGTGCTGCTCCGAAGGCAGACTCAGTCCCCCGCCTCCAGTGCTCCGGTCTAGCACTCTGCGCCGTGTCAGGCCTGGCCTGCTTGGTGATCACGGACACTTGGTTTGGCAACAGTGATGTAGCAGCCCTGAGCCCCACAGCATTATTTTCTCTACCAAGTTCAGGCTTGGATGTGGATCCTCTACTCTCTAAGGATGGCACTGCCTTTTCTACCTGAGGGTTGGTCTTCTGTTCATATTCTGACTTAGCTCTCATCCTTTCTTCCCCACCTCTCCTTAACAGATCACTATGGTGCCATGAAGGGCTTTTAACAAAACCAAACCCACTCTTGGTCAAGCCACACTGAGACTCTAGCAATGGTGAAGAATCCGCCCTAGTCAGGGGGAGCTCAGTTCTGGGACCCTGACTTCCACACTGTGCCTCTTTCATAGCTTTTATAAATACTGACTGTGCAAGTGAACAGACTTTGGGCATGCCTTTCACAACATTTGTGCACCCGACCTCACTGCTGCTCTGATTATTAAAATCTGATGCTCCCAACTCAGGGCTCAAAGCACACAAACTATTCTCCAGATGGTTCTGTCCGGCAGGACACTCTGGGGGCTCAGGCTGCAGATCTAACATGTTCAAGGTTTCAGCTTGTAACTTTTGTTCAGAGTGATGCAGTTCCATAGGGGTAACTTTAGCAGGAATGTGTAGATCATGACCATACTTTAACCCAGAGGAAGACGGGGAGTCACTGCAGACAGACGATGTTCCCGAGGTAGAAGAGGAAGAAAGCCTGGCGTCAACACTGAGCCCTGTGACACCCATTGCATCACCTGCATCGTCCTCTGGTTCAGGTGATGCTCCTAAAATGAACCCTTGAACATCTCTCTCCTTCCCCAATACTCTACACATTCCCTGAAAGTGGTCAGAGATTGACAGATGATCTGATTCAAGAGGGATTTCACTAGTTAGCATCCACTTAGTAAACTGTGATTTGGGTGATCCTATCATTTTGGATAGCAGGGTTTTTCCTTCAGATTCCATGAGCTCACTGAATGGCCTCTTGCCGAGGGGAGAACACACATCAGACTTCTGGAGGGCCTCTCCCCTGCCCTGTGCCCGGCTGCCAGACGACGTGTCAACACACACATTTCTGATGGGCTCATGAAGCATGTTCTCAGTCTGCACTGACTTATCCGCCTCTCTAACCTCTCTCTGTCTTTGTGCCTCATCTAAAACGCCTCTTCTCCTATCACTCGTCGAATCAGATGACACCATCCAGTGTTTCTCACGAGCTAAGGAGTATGTGGCTGAAGGCTCTCTCAGTGTTGCTGTGAATGTCCCAAACCCGACAGTTGTCACTTCATTTACTTCCAATGTAGTCAGAGCTTGGGTGGCTTCATGTGATTTGAGCTTTTCCTCCCAGGTACCACTACTTCCTTTACTTTTTCTGGATGAACCAAAATACTGTGATTCAGACGTCTCATCTTCTGAAACAGACTCAGCAGAATTTCTACGTTGAGACGATTCATTATCACTGGAATCTGTATACTCTCCAAAGTAGGTTTCCTGAAAAATGAATGAGTTATTCTTATTAGTTAAATGTTAACTGAACTGACTAAACACAGCTACCAATTAAATGCCTTAAAAAAGGGATTCTTACTAAATACTAACTGAACCTACTCAACCTAACTACCCATTAAATGCATTCTGGGAGAATCCTTTGAAACACAGTGAGGAAAGGGTAATTCCCGGTCTGGAAGCTAGCGGCAGGTGGACGGACTGCAGTCTGAGCACCAAGCTGCCGCCGTTTCCCCGACCCGTGTCCCCGACTTCCCCAAACCCCCACCACGCGCTCCTCCCACAACAGACACAGCTAGGATTAGGTCTACTCGCGAAGGCCAAACATTGCTAGTCTCCAGCTCTCCCTCCCGGTTCCTGGCACAAAAGGTGTCCGACTCTGGCCGCACAGCCTCTCGTCCCCCTGCTTCCAGGTCACTCCTCCGCAGGCGTCCAGCTCCAGCGCAGCGGGACCGGCCACCACTCTGGGGGACGTCTTGTACGTATCTCGTGCCCACAGGTCCTCATGCCTAGCCTGCGTCTGGGATGCTGCCACCAAGCAGACAGGCTCTACCTCTTTCAACAGGATGCACACTGACACTGCTCCTTCCCACACAGCCCGCTCTCCATCGCTGCCCCAGAAACCCTGAACAACCCCTGGGCAGCCCCTGCTGTCTTGGCTGAACAGCCCCCATCACATGGCCCAGCAGGAGAGCTGGTTCCTCAACCGCCTGGCCACCTTCTGAGCACCACACTCATGGTTCTAAAATCCTATTGCACGAGTCCCCTTGCAAGCCCCATGCATGCCTCGGATCCACACCTGACACAGCACCCTCCCACCCAAGCAGGGCTGCTGCTTTTCTTTGCTATTTTCCAGCCTCCCCACCTCCTCCACCTCCCTAAACACCACACTGAAAACCTCGCCAAACGCTACTCATTCACCCTCATAACATTTCTCAAACCAGCCCCACCTCTTGAACCCAGTGCTGCTGCAGGGATGAGAATTCGAGAATGCTGGCAGCTGCTGATTCAGTCAGGGATCTCCCCCGCTATGCTCTTGCCTCTGTCCAGACTACCCCACTCCCTACTCGATCACACGGAATCTAAATAGAAACTTGCAACTGAACATCTATCATTAAGTCCACTTCCCAGGATCCACCAAGGACTTCCCACTGCCCTCACGATAAAATGGAAAGTCCTAAGGGCACAGATGGCCTCTGCGGACCTGGGAAGTGTGAACGTTCTCTGGCACAAACTCACCTTCAGTCCCATGACTCTGTAAAGAGCTCCCCCACCTGAAGCACCCCCGCCCTCCTGAACACTCAGCTGGGCCTTGTCTTCCCAGAGCATCCTTGCCCCCTCCAACCGCCTCCCTCGGGAGCCAGCCTCTGGCCTGTGTCCTCTCCAGCCGGTGTGCCCCCCCAGCCCGGCAGTCTCTACCAAAGTGGTGCAATTGCCTGCTCCCTCCTCCGCCCAACTGCCACACAAGGTCCAGCAACTGGTAACCATGGCCTGTGTCACGTCCGTGTTCCCAGGCCAAGCACAGCCCCTGGAACAGAACAGACGTACACTGCTTCCTGAAAGAAGGGAGTGACTCAGAGCAATGCATTTATCTGCTCCTTAAGCCAAAAAGCATACAAATCTGCTTCTCAAGACTAACTTCCTAAGAATTTACAATAAACCATTCTGCAAACACATGTAAAGGTGCTGAAGTCATCAAGCAAAAGCGGGGAATTCGGCAAGCACAGGTTAATGGGCATGTATGCTACGTACATGGATTCCCCATCTCTGAAAAACTCCAGACCCGCAAACGTGCACTTAATCCATTCACTGCATTAGGTGCCAGGCGGCAGAAAGAAAAACAATTAGAACACAGTCCTCCCACAAGGGACTACGAATTTGGTTGTGGATAAAGACACACAGAATGCAACCTTAAGTGAACATGTCATGTGATCCACGTTGATCCAAAGAGCGCTGGCATGCCCTAGTCAGTTCTCACATGTGTCCCCAGTAAAGTCTGGTCTGAGTATCACTGAGCAGCACTCCCTGAGTATGGCTAAGGTGTCAGGATGGGGAACATGCCCGCATGATAACTCAAATGCCAAGTGCAAACTCACAGGCGCGAGCGAAGAAGGTAATGTGCTCAGGGGTGGTAGGGACACCAGAGGGGGTGACGGCACTGGAGACAACAGAGGAGGGGGAAGTTTGAAGAAATCAACTGCCGCCTGGAGATCTTCATCAAAACAGTGATCACGATCAGAGAAGTCAGTACTGTCCTCGTCGTCCCTCGGCACTGCGAGTTCAGGATGCCGGCCCTCATTAGAAACGTGGTCATCACAGTGCGCGGCTCCACTGGGCCCCTCTCCCCCCACACGTCTACACGCAGAGAAGTCACCCTCTATTTCCATGGACAGTTCTGCCAGGCACGTCTGCACAGCTGCAGCTCTGAGCGGCCTGCCTCCCGCTGGAGGAGGCAGGCCATCATCCCTGGACTCTGTGGGTCCGGGGTTTTCTTTGGCAGGTTTCTCTGTAGGAGAAAAAGGTAAATACCAAACATCTGTAACATCAAGAAAACTTAAAAAAATTATCCTAACTGTTCAAAATGCTTTATTGAAGAAACCCAAATAAGGAGAAACATTTTTTAAAAGGCACCCAATCCCTTCCTACAGATTACCCTGTAAGACCTGAACACATTTCATGTAGGTACACTTCCCTCACAACAAGCAGGACAAGAAGGCAGGCGGGCGGGTGGAGGCGATGCCCTGTGGCCCACGGGCAGCAGGGCACACGGGTGGAAAGGCATCGCGGTGGTGGGAACGGGCCTGGATGGCATGCTCCCCCTCTCAGTAACTATCTTTCCACACAACCAGCAGCATTCGGAGACACAGCTTTGTGCAGAGAGGCTGACAGGGAACACAATTTCCTCTGTCTGAAAAACAATCAAGAATCAGCCAACATAAAGCCTACCCAATAACGATATTTGTACAATGCTGCAATTAAGGGACTCAACAAGGCACATACATACTTTGTGTATTACAGTGCAATAGGAAAGTTACTGTAAAAAGCCAGTGATTTGGGGGTCTTGATTTTGGTGAACTTCAAGTGGTACTTATTATCAGTGAAGACATGGAAAAAATAACCATCTGTATTATCTTAAAGCTATAAAAATATGTTTTACATAAGGACTCAAGGCTCCCTGGAGAAGTGACTGACTATAGGGCTGGGGAGGGGAAAATACAAATAGGGCCTGAAACATCTTGCAGAGTCAGAAAGAAGTTCTCAAAACAGGCTGGGGTATGCCTCAAGGGTCCAGGAGCCAACCTGAAAACAGTCCCAATAACCAAAGCTGGAATAATTTGAACGATGAAATAAATAATGGTAGTTATGAATTATAATGCAGAGAATAAAGAATTCCAATTAATTAATGTAGAAGGAACGAGAGAAATACAAAATCGCTATTAGACTCAGCAGGCTTCAGTGGTGGACGCTAAAATCAGTGGGCTAGAGTGGGAGAAAAACAGACTATCTGCAGAGTATCCATGTGTCTCCCTCAAGATAATTCACAGTAACCTAACAGTAGAGAAACCTGGCAGACACCACCTTGAACAAGTGGTCCTACTCTCATCCATGTCATTCATCCCCCCATCCCCTCCCCGGTACAATGTCAGAGTGTGGAGAAGAGCGCAAGGACACCACTGTGGAGTTCTTGCTGTAAAGAAGTCTTCACCTAATATGAGAAAACAGCACACAAGCCAAAACTGATAGGTTTCCTACGAAATGATGCTTCCTCTCTGAAAGTGGGTAAGACAGGAGACAAAGCGACACAGATGAACTGCCAGACTAAGGGGGCGGAAGGCGGAGGGCTGCTAGGTGCAACGTGGGCTCCGGGAAGGGACACATGCCCAGAGACATCCATGTGACCTTTCGCTTAGCTAACAGTCTTGCACCAAGGGATAAATTCAGGGGAATCTGGATGAGGAGTCTAAGGGAATTCTCTGCACTATTTTTTAAAATTTTCTCAGATAAAAACAAAAAACTTAAAAAAAAAAAAAAAGAGTGTATTTTAAGTCTGAAGATTCCAAAGACTCCATGCTTTCCTTTCTACTTGAAAAAGTTAACATGAAGCAATACACTTATCCCTCAAAATAGTTTGCTTTTAAATGTTTTTTTATCCCTCAAAATAGTTTGCTTTTAAATGTTTTTTTTTTTTTTTAATTTATTTATTTGTCAGAGAGAGACAGAGAGAGAGAAAGCATAGCAGGGGAAGCAGCAGGCAGAGGGAGAAGCAGGCTCCCCACTGAGCAGGGAGCCCGATGTGGGACTCGATCCCAGGACCCTGGGATCATGACCTGAGCCGAAGGCAGAGGCTTAACCAGCTGAGCCACCCAGGCATCCCAAAATAGTTTGCTTTTAAATAAAAACACCAAATTATGAAATGGAGAGCCCTTTTAATAGTACCTTGAACAACGTGAAATCAAGTGCTTAGAATAAAATACGACGACTAGCTGCCGAAGCAGACTTAGAGCCCCGGCCTGCTGCTGCGCGAACAGATGAAGACACAGACCGTGAACTGCAGGGGCTGGCTCACGAGACGCAGGCGCCACCTGCTTGCACTTGCAGCGCTACCACGCAGCAGGCGACAATCCAACAGGCCTCTCTCCACCTCACAAAACCTCACTGAGTCAAGCACAAATGAGAATCAGCAACTTGCCTGGTAACATTTTTCTGAGGGAACTCTGCCTTCAGAAGCCTGAGAGCGAAAACTAGGCACACATCTCTACAGATCTAGATCCTCAATGATCTGTGAATTCACAGGAGCTAATGATAAGAAACCAGTAAAACGGAAAGGAAAAAAAAAAAAGCTAAGGAGCACTTTAATCTTATGCATGAAGGCTAACTTCTCCCCATCCACTCTGGGATGACTAATACCTATTTCCAAATCTTAAATCCTGAGTAGGGTGTGACTGAGAACATGGCAGAAGGCCTCCACAGCTTTGCCTGCGGATCAAGATAGCCCACAGATGAAGTCAAAACTGAAAATTAGCGGATGGTGCTGCAGAGTAATAATCTGACATGACGTGACAGCAGGAAAGGAAACCGCTTATCGGACAACAGCAGTATTCTAAAGGAGACTGAAGGTACAGATCGGCCGCTATCAGTTCAGTTTTGGCTTGTGTGCTGTTACAGGAAAAGTAAATTCAGTGAGGCCGCTACTGGATGGGTGACACTCGTGAAATGATTCAGAAAGCACCATGCCTCCCCAGTCCTCTGCATGTTCCTGCCACAGACACTCCCCTGTGTGTCCTTCCAACTTTGCATGTCCTCTGATGAAAGCCACTATTAAAAACGTAAAAGCCGGACACACTTACTGAGACCAGAAGCCACACTGAAGTTTGGAAAGGAGCTCTGTAACTGAAAGTACCCAGTCCAGTTTATTTCATTCTTTCAATGTCAGATTCAGGAGACAGTAAAAGCTGAAGGCATACAATACCCATGGTAAACATTTCTACTTCCACGCATGAAATGTACTTCTGGAACCTTCTCTCTCACCTGTGATACACTGGCTGCCTTCACCAGGTAGTCTGTGTGTTGTGTTTATGCAGAGCCAGAGTTCCTTCAAAAGTAGCTTTACTTTTCCTGTGAAAAAGAGTAAAGTATTAAAGACATGTCATTTGGCTCAATCTACAAAAGGCCAAAACACACACCTGGGAAATCAGGACTTCTCAGGGGCTGGGGAAATAACTAGGCACTGAGATTTCTTCCCCAAATCCAACCACTATGCATAACTGGCTAAGCTGCTGATGGGAAGGCCTGCAACACTCCAGCTGAACGCTGAAGACAGGCTTATTTTTTCCTAGGGGTGAGGGGAATGGGAGGGCACAGGACTCAAAAGACTAAATCTACTTGCTGGTAAAGGTCTTTATCACCTTTTTGTATGAATGGATCAAATACACATTCTTGGCACTTTCTACAGAAAGTGGTAAGAGATAAAGGATAGAAGCAAAGATATAATGACCAATGTAAGAGATGTTGGCTCTACATTTACTATAAACAATAATAGAAAAGCACCCCTCAGTGACATGAGGGTGTCAGAAAACCCATCAGAATTGACCATGCTGGGTAGAGCATGCAACTCATTGATCTCAGGGTTGGGAGTTCAAGCCCCACACTGGAGGTAGAGATTACTTTAAAAATCTTAAAAAAAAAAAAAAAAAAAAAAGATTTGGCCAAGCTCTAACTAACCTGGCGGCTTTGTGGACAATAGAAAATCCATTAATAGTCTTAAGGAGTAACAGGGTGGAAGACAAAAACGTGTGTATAAACACATGGAAAGAAAGAGATTATCACACAAACGAGCAGACACACAGAGAAACACATGTTTTTAGAAGGCAAGTGAAAGCCGTGGAATTTTTATAAATTTTCAAAAGGGTCAGGATTCCTACAAGAGTTAAGAACCATTGGTTGAGGTTGAAAGGTACATATTTCTACAGATTTAGATCCTCAATGATCCGTGAATTCAGATCGTTTTAACTATGCCAAGCCTAATAAAATTCATATAACTTTAGGAATATGACACTATGGTTTTAAAATGAGTTTAACATTAATACCTACATACAATCCCAAAAAACTCCCAGAACAAAAAGTATTCATAAAAATTTAAGTATGAATAGCTTATGGTCAAATATGCATAAAAAGACCAACCACACTAATAGAAATTCAACTAAAGATAAGCTTTAAGTATTAGATAATTTCAGGCCACCTCAAGTTTTATTATAGTTTCCTTGAAGTTCTTAAATTGACCTGAAGCATGTATCGAAAATACTGAAATCTTTGATCTAGTTCTAGAGAAGATAAAAGACCAACCTTTTAACACAAAATATCTGCAAGAACTCACGAATTTTGAAATAGGTCAGCCCTATTTAAGCTGGCAAACAGCATCACTCCACAAAGAGTGTTGTCCCCAGAAGAGGAGACCAGGGTAAGTGGTGAGGACATAGTAACAGGCAAGCTTAAAAAGTTTCCTATTTCCAGCCTCTCTGGAGCCCAATCAACTTCTGTCACTGTGTATGAGGCATGTCTATTCTTGAGTTCCAAAATTCTGTGATCAAGCGACTTATCTACATTGTGATTTAACCTACCCAAAAGCCTGCTTCCAAATACTGTAATCCCCTTTGCTTAAATGACCTGACCAGGATCCCTGCTTATTACGTATACCCAAAGCAGCAAACAAGGAACCTTAAAAAAAAAGAGAAAAAGTTACTTTTCTATTCCTATGGAGGCTATTAAGCAGAGCTATGCCTATTCTAACTGAGCACTCATTCACTTCTTTTTTTTAAAGATTTTATCCATTTGACAGAGAGAGAGACACAGCAAGAGAGGGAACACGAGGAGGGGGAGTGGGAGAGGGAGAAGCAGGCTTCCCGCCGAGCAGGGAGCCCAATGTGGGGCTCGATCCCAGGACCCTGGGATCATGACCTGAGCTGAAGGCAGAGGCCCAATGACTGAGCCACCCAGGCGCTCCACTCATTCACTACTTCTAATCTGACAAAACAGAACTATCCATTCCCAGTAAAGCAGGAAAAAAAAAAAAAACACTTCATTACTTAGCTGTGAAGAGAAAAGCTCATTATGTTGAACTGCACACCTTCCGCCAATCCCGTACAATCCTGCCTGAATCAAAACCTAAGGCGTCCATGAGTGTCTCTGCGCTCGTCTGCTCCACTGAGCTGTGTGGCATTACACGAACACCAGGCTTTCACTGTGATACCGTCACAACTGTGTTTGACAATCTGTGTGGGCATGAGCCTTGCTCAGGTTTTTCCTTTTCAAAAACTTGATTATTCCGAACATCTATTCTATCCTGCTAAGCCTTCACCATCTGCTTGTGCTTTCCCATCTAAAACCTCAGTGGGATTTGAGTAAGACTGGGTCTTTAGAAATACATCTGGGGAAACCTCACATCTTTACACCGTGAGCCTCTGATCCAGTAACAATGCTCACTCACGTGTTCTGGTCTTTCACCCTCTTCCACGGCTTCACGGGCTTCCTCATAGAAGCCTGGCGCCTGCTTTTAGGTTTTCTCTTCCTAGACATGACGGTCCCGTCGCCTGTTAACAGGTTGTTCTCATTCCGTCCCTATTCTGATAGGTTGAGGATGGCGCACTCAGTGTGCTCAAAGTATGTATCAGCACTCTGCCAAACTCCCATACTTGTTTTCAAGTTGAGTCTACCTAGACGGTGTCATCTGTGAAATAATGACAATTCGGACTCTTCCTTATTAGGACGTACAGACCCTGCTCTCCCCCCACTGGCTCCGCTGCACAGAGCAGGGCCCCCCGCCCTGTGCATACAGAACGCAGGGAACAAGAAGCACGTGTGACGGTAGTCTGACGGTAAAGACTAGGCTCTTCAGCTTTCATCCTCCTCAATTTCAAAATGTGTTTTTCTATCATTACCTCACCAGATATTTTTTAATGAGGAATGGGTGCTGAATTGAGATGATCGTATCATTTTTCTCTTAACCAGTGGTTGTGGTCTTCCTGAGATAAACCCCTAAATCATAATGTGTCTGTATTCTCTATTACTATGAGACTGGAGTTTTCAAAATTTCATTTGGTATTTTTGCAGCTGTATTCCTAAGTGACAGCGCATGTGTGTGCATGTCATTCTTAGCTGGCTCTGGTGCAGGGCTATTTGAGTCTAAGACAACGACATGAAAAGTAGTCTATATTTTTCTAAGTTCTCAGAGAAACAAAATAACAATAAAGATATTAGTCTTATTCACTGAAGCCTTTATAGAACTCACTTGTAAGTCATTTGGATCTTGTATGGTATTAGGCCTTTAACTATTTTTTTTTTTTTTTAATTTCTTCTGCATTATTTTTCTGGTTCAGGTTTGCAACAACGATCCCAAGTCAATCTGAGCATGTTTTCCTTGAAAATGGTCCATTTCCCAAACATGATTCAATCTGAATATAAATGTGTGAATTCAGAAATTCTCTCACTGTGGCTTTTCATGGCTTTCTCCGTCGTGTTATCCGTCGTGATGCTTTTGTGTTTCTGTTCCTTCCTTTCTTGATCAGACTTGCCAAAGAGCTGTCGGTTTCAACAGCTCTGTAAAGATCCAGCTGTTTGTTTTAATGGGCCCAAATCAACTGCTTTGGCTCATTAACTTAGGTTTTCTTCTTCATCAACTCCTTCTTTCCATTTTCTTGTTTCTGTTGCATTTTCCTACTTTCCTGTCATTCTTGCTTTCTGTAGTTCTTGCTTTCTAAAATAATCACGGAAGATTACTCATTCTTGTGAATACCATACTGAGAGTATCTCAGATTTTAATACTGCCCTATGGTTGTTTATTTCAGTTTTAATGTTCTCTGCTACCCAAGAGGAGTTTGTTTGTGTTAATGCATGCTCACTTACCAGACAGGTTTGGAAAGTTGTGGGGTTTGGTGGGGGGGGGGGGGGGGGGTGAGGGGGAGGGAGAGATTTTTAATATCTTACTAAGTATCAGTATCATAATAATATCTCATATTAGGCTGGAGTTTCCGTTGTCTAGCAAAGAGTCAGCTTTCATATAAGTTGGAAAGTATTTTAAAGAATTCTAGGTTTGTGGTTTAAAAGAGTTAGATATAAATCGTCAATCCTAAAATCACAAATCCAATTCCACCTATTTTGTCTGCTTTTACAAACAATGGTCTCTGGGAAACATACCAAAGCCTCCCATGGAAACAGGTAACTATTCCCTCTAGAATTTCCAGGCATTTTACCGTAGAGTTTCGTGTTCTTAATCTATGACAGTAGCATCTTCTTGGTGAACTGTACCTTTAAGAAACCTGGATATCCCCTTTTAAACCATGTAAACTCAGTTCTAGGCTTGAATTACTTTTTGCCTGGTTACTGCTTTCAAGTTAGCATTTGCTCAAAATTTCTCTATCCATCTCTCTACATTCAATCTTTCCACTTCATTTGATTTTAAAAATACTTCCTACTAACATGCCAGAAATAAAGATCGTACACAAAATCATGCTCAACACCTGAAAGGCCTTTCCAATATAAATATTACATGTGTATCCTGCTCTGAGATGGGTCCTTCAATTATTTCTTGGTGACCTTCCCTCCTTAGGGCTCTGGCCTCCCCTAGGAGAGGTCCTGGTATGTGACCACTGTGACATCTACGATCTTGTTTTCCATACTTGAGAACCCCACTGGCTCAATTTCATTGCAGCAGCCGATTCTCTAAGGACACTAACTCTATATTCTTAACGTTTTCTTCCCTCCCATTCGTGATTCAATACCGTTTCCTCAGGGTTTTTCTCCTTGGTGCCTTTCTTCCCCACGACTCTGCTTCTCAGTTTTAGATGAAACCTGAGGCAGGTCATCTTTGAGAGCCAGTGTATAATTCATCAGCCTACATTCCTCTGGCAATACATGCAGGTTCTCATTTCATGGACCTAAGGGACCCTGCCTTCGGAGGGAAGGGATGCAGAGTGAAGCAGTTACAAGGATTTATACGGAGAACGTAAATATCTAATTTTCTGCCAACAGGAGTGGCTATCCTTCAAAGCAGGTGCAATTACCCAATTTTCTGATTTTCTTATATCCACACCCGCTCAGAGCACCTCCTATGTTGCAAATGACACTTCACAGAACTAAACTTTGGGCCACATCGTGTGGATAAATGCCAGAAGCTGTTTTTGAAACCAGAAGGCTATACATTCTTCACCCTGAATCCATTACCTGGCAAACCACTAATGTCTTGCTCTGTCTCCCACTCCCTGCACCTCTGATCTAAAGAAATGCAGGGCTTCTACAATCAAACTTTCTTTATGAAGCCTGCTGTTTTCTCTGTAATTTTGGGTTTCACCACCAACTGATACCATCTGCTTTACATTTTCCTCCACTGGTAGTAAAATTTTAACTCTAAAAAGAGTTTTTTGTTTTTTTTTAATTTTCTGCCATCTCTAATGGATTTAGAAGGAAGGAAAGGCAAATGTGGCATTCAGGTGGCCTTTCAAAAAGTGAAGTCAACCCAATAGTTTCTAACTTGTGAATTGCTCTCAGAAGTACAGATGAGCCTTGAACATGGGGGACAGGGGTGCTGACCCTCTATAGAAGTGAAAATCCACCTGTAACTCTGACTCCCCTAAAACCTAACTACTAATAATAGCCCAGTGTTAACCAGAACCTTTCCTGTTAACGTAACAGGCAATAACATGTATTTTATACATTGTATGCATCAATATACTATATTCTTACAATGAAGTAAGCTAGAAGAAAGAAAATGTTAAAAAACCGTAAGAAAGAGAAAATACATTCATAGCACAGCACTGTGTTTATAGAAAAAAACCCACATAGAAGTGGACATGCATGCAGTTCAAACCAGTGTTGCTGAAGGGTCAACAGTATGATGAGAGAAAAGTGTTAAAGATATACTTAGCAATTAGGAATTAAATCCCCCAAGGTCCACAGGTAAATAATTAACAAATTCCTAAAGACTTCATGTATTTACCTGGAAGAAGTAAAATGTATAGCAGAAAACAATCACCCTCATGGTGTGGGAAGAAAAAACAGAATGCAGAGATAGAGAGCAACTCCGAGGACACAGGGGGAGGGTTCAGTTTTAAATAGCAAGGCTTGAGAACAGTCAAATCCTAAAACAAACCCGTTGGTCCAAAAGAGAAGATGACGAAAGCAGCAGCTGACCGCTGGCTGGGAGAACCAAGCCCGGCGAGCCCTCCACTTCCCTGGGCAGCACCTAGGACTCAAAGCCTGGCCTTCCACACAGAGGGGCAAGGCAAAGAGCGTTGAAGCATGTGGACCTAGGCAGCAATGACAGTGGGAAATGACAAACAAGTGCCCAGGCAACCGAAAGGTGTTAACTATTAAAGTCTTGAGCACAGGAAAAGGTGATCTTGTGCTCTGAATTATAAAAGTAAAGCAGGGCGCCTGGGTTGCTCAGTCGTTAAGCGTCTGCCTTCGGCTCGGGTCATGATCCCAGGGTCCTGGGATTGAGCCCCGCATCGGGCTCCCTGCTCGGCGGGAAGCCTGCTTCTCCCTCTCCCACTCCCCCTGCTTGTGTTCTCTCTCTCACTGTGTCTCTCTCTGTCAGATAAATAAATAAAATCTTTTTTTTTTTTTAAAGATTCTCGCCTACAACATTAACACACTGCATGACAAAATGAAGACTGAACATCTGTGACTTCCCTGTTCCACGACCACTGTCTTACCTCCCCTTACAACACTTGGCTTCCCTCCAAAAATACACTGGAGGGCTTTGATTCCAGTTTTCCTGCCTGACCTTAACTATTTTTATATACTTGGCACCCAAGAAACTTTATAAATTAACTTGGCAAACTTTAACCTAATAAAAAACTATACTTATTTATTGCAAAGTATGGAAATTATACCACAGACTAGTTTTCATTTCCCAAACAATATTGCTTTTCGACTCTTTCATTCACCGGATGTGATCAGACAGCAAGGTGATATAATACATACAACAGATCTGACGAAGACGTAAAATAGGATATGACTTCTCTAACATGAACATCTGCTGAACCTAGAAATTCTGCAATTACAGGTAAGAGTGACAAGCAACCTCCCAGACCACTGAACAGCACAGAAATTAGTAAGAAATCTGTAACATACTCACTTTTATCTATGCTTCCATAAGAATCACTTGAAATTTGTGTTCCAATGTGTCTCAACTCTAAAATCATGGGGAAAAATACAGTTAATAAAGAATATTGCAGGTCAAAACAGAATTTTCAAGCAGTAAGTGAATACTCACCCTTTTCATTTTTCTGTTTAGAAAATTCATCGAGCCGTTCCTGTGGAAACAAAGTGCTGACAGTGTTTGTAAGGGGTAGGGGGAGTGTAGGCATCCCACACCGGGTCTAAGGGGGTAGCCCAGCGGCGCTGGGGACAGCTTGCACCAGGCGGCCCCGCCCGACTCCCACGTGATGAGGACGCTAAGGAGCCCTGAGGCCGCGAGTGTCACTTGGGTGCGCACTATTATCTATTACCTGTGTCTTCTTAAATTCCTTTTCAAGTATTTTCTTCTCATTCCTCAGCTGCTTGAAGTCCTGCGTTTGCTTGACAGCAGCCTCTTTAAAGAGCGCAATGAACAAGACACACAACAATTGACCAACTTCACAGCTACCACTAAGGAAATACTCAAAATATCATCTACTGAGAGCTTTTCTCATTTCATAAAACTTTGAAACAAATTTTGTAAAAAGTTACTGTTCCTTCAGCACTTCCTCAGTCAGGGATAAATGCAGGAACATGGTTTGTTTAAACTGTTATCTATAAAACCACAGACTTGGCAGAGGCCCCAAGACGCCTTTGCAATCCCAGCAGGAGCCAGCCCACGCCCTCTGGTCAGGCAAGAAACCCAACACACATGAACTTTCGAGAAGGAGGGGCACTGCTCCCTCCTGCTCTTCACCAACAAGCAACATTCATGTTTCGGAGATTTTAGAGCTGTGGCTTCATCTCGGAATACAGTCAATACCATCCTCTCTATTGGGGAGGAGGGACAATCTTCTCCATGCTTATTATAGTGTTACTTCTTCCTGGAACTCCCATCAACAAGCTGATAGTTCCAGCTGCTAATACAATACCTGTGTTCTAGATCTGCTTTTAAGGTATTGTTTTAGCTCTTCCCTGGATCTTCAGCAAATTCTTCAATCTGGTTTTTGGTTCTGAAGCACATGGTCCAAATATATTATTAAGAATCTAACCAGCATTAACTTTACCTGAGTATGTTCATACACAATTGCCATGAAAACTGAAATCCCATAAAACACCATAGTAACAATCCTTTCCTGACTCCTCTAATGAGCTTGAGTATTTCTTTACCTGATTATATAGGCCACATCGCTCACTAGGGGAAAATATTTTTGTCACATGGGAAATAAAGGCTACACTTCTCTTCAAAGGAAATCCCTCCTAAAAGGTGCACATAGTCTGAAATGCACAGGCATCTCAGATCTCTTTAAAACATTTCCTTAGATAGAAATTTATCTCCACATACCAGCAAGAGAAAGCCATACTTAAAAAGAACACAATGATGTCATATTTACTGCCATATTGTCAGTGTTTGTGCAAAAACCAAATCAGAGGAAAAATTGTTACCAAAATATTTGTAGAGTTTAAATCTAAAAACCTGGGCTCAATCTAGGTAAATTCATGACTGGAAGTATTTTCAGCAAGTTCTCTTCTATATGCCCCGATCCAGCTAAATTTAAATTCTTCACACTCCACATGAAAAACGAACCATGCTCTGAGGCAGAGCACCATCAGTGTGTCATCACTATCTAAAAACATCAAGTTTCCTGGTACTAAAAGCAGTAACCTTTTCTTTCCACTAACCACTTATTTCAGGAAAAAACGAAAAGCCCCATAACACGTAAATTTAAAATTAAATCCTTTTACTGATTGCTGCTTTTTAAGGTACAAATATGGACTGCCATTATTTTGAGTGCAAAACATTTCAAAGATTTGGCATATGCACTCCCATATTCCTATCCGGAAACTGAGAGGAGTATTCAAACTTCTCCTTAATGGTGGCCTTAGCGCGATCATTCGGGATGCACCCTCAAAAACACGATGACCCAGCTACCAATCAAGTCCTACAACTCTGTACGGCCATCAGTGATCTGTGTGAAGACCAATGACTTCCATTAGCTAGACAACAATAGTGCTGATTACCTTCCAGCTTCTTCACCTTGGCTTCTAGTTTCTTCTTCCTAATAATTTTATAAATAGTAAAAATAAATAAATAAATACACACACACATACACACACAAACACACAATTCGTGGCTTTATTTTTTAAATATTGAAATATAACAAAGGAATGTTGGTCATGATGAGCATTGTGCATCAACCACTGAAATCATCAACAACCGTTATGAAAGTATAGTAAACTAAGAGAGAACAGTATGCTATTTAGCGTGTAATATTTCTAGAAAGAAATCTGTATTTTTCTGCCATGCCACATCTGGGAGTCTCCCTGGGCCACAATGGCCTCATGTCCAGGCCAAGCTGATGTTTCCCAGTGGTCTCCTAGAACCAGTCCAGCATCTACATCAGCAATGTCACTCTTGGGAGCATGCGTGGCGGTAGTGCTCACAATTCCATTTTATGGGAGGCAGAGGCTGGAGAGCTGCACCAGTTTTCAGATAGATTTTTGGGTCAGAGAAGGCAGATAACTCTGAGAAAGTCTCTGAGGTACCATTACATCACACGTACATTTGACTACTGTGTGTGTAGCTCACAAGATCTGTGAATCATGTGACTATAATCACTTGGATGCTTTCAAAAAGCTCTTTCTTATTAATGGTAACAAAGACGCCCATTCCACAGGATACCTGTTAAAGTCCCAGTACAGAGGAAGGAGCTGACGATCATGTTTGAAAACACACAGACAGGTGTGTGTATGCACGAGTACAGACAAACACTTCTTTGGAGTTCTTTCTCATGCAGCTCTTTAACAAATCAAGACTTATAATCCTTCAGGGGAGGTATAATTTCCACGGGACAGACCTAGAGACTAATGCTGAGTGACTAACTAGTTTAAGATCACAGTTACAGCCCACAACCCAAAGACAGAGAGGAGAGAGACAGTACTGATTTAAGGACCAGCCATTTTCAGACATGAAAACCGTACGTCCACAGTCATTTTAGAACTTACTGAGCATCAGTTTTCAAGCATTCTTCTTTCACACGTGCATATTCCTGGTGAGTATCTTGGTACAACTTCAGAGAACTCTAAGAAAAAGACAGCTGTTGTCAATTTGAAAGTCACTGACCATCATTGAGAATTTACTTGGACCTTGGTAAGTGAAATTATTACCATTTAACAGTAAGAAATCAACCAAATGAATACATATATTGGACAGGAAACCAAAGTATATTCTTCGAACATTTTAATAGAGATAACCAGATCCTTAACAGACGTAATATGATTAATAGTCTCAGCCAACAAAGCTACACAAGTTAAGATGTACTAATTTTAGGGCAACTCCAAATCTTCCTAAGATTGAATAGCCAATATTTTTCTCAACCAGTTAAAATTCAACAAGATCTGCTCAATAAATATAAGCTATCATTACTACTACATAAAAATATAAAGCAAATCATTATACTTAACAATCACTGGGAAAAATGTGCTACCACCACTCAGCAGGTACATCCCGACGGCCACCATGGAATGGGAAAGTCTGTCACTGAGCACTGTATCCCACTACAATGTGCATATGGATAGATCTTTAACTGCCACAGCTCTGAGATGGATTTTATGGCCCCCTTTTATAGATGAGGAGTCTGAGGATCCACCAGCAGACTTATTTTTCCAAAGTCACAGAGAATGCGTAATTAGCACTTCTCACTGAGGTCCGACTCCAATGTGGATGCTTCCTCTCAGATATGGCTGACAAGACTGTTATATATTAGAGGCAGACAAAATTCAATGTTGTAGTTGTTTCTGTTTAAACTTCAAGTAGTTAAAAATGTAATAAAGACTTTCTACAGAAGTAGGAAAACCAATCACTGCTGAAATATATAAGACCTCAGATCAGTGCATGGCATTACTAAAATAGTACAAGTCGATGCCTGGGAGGCAGAGACACCATCATGAAAAGAGCTCTGAGAACAGCTGAGAAGCAGGCATCATTCCAGCTCGGACAGTATATGTCTCATGCAAACCAACTAACTTTATCGGCCTTCAACTTATGTTATCTATAAAAGCTATGAATTCTCTCCTATGACTCCTGAAAAGAGTAAACCAAAATTTATACCAGAAAGCAAGTTTACAGGGTGCCTGGGTGGCTCAGTTGGTTAAGCGACTGCCTTCGGCTCAGGTCATGATCCTGGAGTCCCTGGATCGAGTCCCGCATCGGGCTCCCTGCTCGGCAGGGAGTCTGCTTCTCCTCTGACCCTCCCCCCTCTCATGTGCTCTCTCTCATTCTCTCTCTCTCAAATAAATAAATAAAATCTTAAAAAAAAAAAAAATTTAAAAAAAAAATAAAAAAAAAAATAAAAAAAAAAAAAGAAAGCAAGTTTACAGCATTTTTCTTTTGTACTGCCCCCAAGCTTACAACATTTTAAATAACTGTTTTACTGCAACTTGATTTTGAAACAGAGAACATGATCTCTTCACCTCTAAGTTTAAATTCTTGCAGATTATTTTACACTTACAGCAAGACCGATGTGAAAAGGCAACCAACGCAGGACACAGAGAGCCCTAAAAAGTCCCAGCTAGAAGGTTCCTCTGCAGAATCTCAAAGAACACATAAGCAACTAACACAGCATCACAGAGCTAGTAATTACTGTGAGGACCAAGCCATTAATCAACTAGTTCGATGTTCTCTAAACAGAGGAATACACTTTGTGATTTTTGAGTACCCCTTGTTTCCTCTGTTAGGATGTAAAATACCCCCTCATGCCAATGACAGTGAATAAACAGATCTTCATTTATGGAAGATAAACCTTCACAGGAAAATTCCTTTAGGTACCTTCTTCTCTTCCAGCTCTGCTTTTAAAGATCCCAATTCTTCCTGACATTTCTGCAGAGGAGAAATTTTTTGAAGCATCTGTTCCACTTGGTGATGCAGAGTACTATTCTCTCTAAAAATTGACAATGCATTAGCATTATTATACAGAAGTATCTACAGCGAATCATTAAATATATTGACTGCTGCTATTCTATTTTTTCTGACTTGGAAGGAAAAAGTAATAAAGAATCTCTCTTTAAATGCATTCTATTTATACCAACATGATCTTCATACTGCTAATATTTTGACATTATAATCTATTTCTAATAAAAGTATATGATAAACTACTTGAGAAGTACAGTAGATTCTCAATCTGATAGACAATATATGAAAGGACAAT
This sequence comes from Neomonachus schauinslandi, assembly GCF_002201575.2. Lineage (NCBI taxonomy): Eukaryota > Metazoa > Chordata > Mammalia > Carnivora > Phocidae > Neomonachus > Neomonachus schauinslandi. The sequence goes on from NC_058409.1 coordinate 146,849,730, forward strand.
ATGCCAAATAATTAGGTTTTTCCAATCTTGAACTAAATCCCCATTTATCCAAATTAAATCACAGGCAATTTTGTGATCCAGTTTGTAACAATGTTTTGCCTTCTTCTAGGGGATGAATATATTCAGAATATGAAACACTGCTAAATGTTCACTCCATTTTAAATTGTTTAAGATACACAAGATAACCTCATTATTAAACAATCCAATTCAGGCAGACAATAATTTGATTAACAATAAGCTCCATTTCAATGGCAACATCATCAGTAAAAGTAATAAAAAGCCAAATACCAGCCTGTAACTTAAGACCTTGGTAAGAATTTCATTTGGATAACACAATAGTAAGGAAAATATAAATCTTCTTTTATCATGACCATCAAAGCAACATTCAATATGATGGGTCAATCCTATGTGGCACTTTGAATCTGTTTCGAAATCTAGTCTGATAAATGTCTACCCCAAAACAACCACGAAGACAGGTACTTACCTTCTTGCAAACTGCAGCTGTAAAACTTGTTAAAGAAAACTCTCAAGAAAACTCTCAGTTTTATCTGAAACTTGTCAGAAGATTAAACTCATTTTAAAATTACCTGTAATAATCTCTGTTCAATGTATATACAGGCAAACTCACAATTCCTAGAAAACAATATTCCAAGGTCCATCTATAACACAGTGTTAAAAATTTTTACTAGGTTACTCTATTTACCGTAACACGTACCTAAAGTCAAAATATCTACTTCTCTAAATTAAAATAGGTACTCAATTACATCGATGATTAATACTGAATCCCGAGAATAAACACAAAGCAATATTCAACGAATGAACACTACCTTGGATCCTATAAACAACAAAATCCCCGAACAGCCTATCCTGAATTTATAGTCCAGAGCATAATTCCAGCAAACAAGAGTTAGATATTTATGAGAACCATTTAACACTATACTCAATGAGTAACGAGAAAAGAAACAAAGAGAGAACATAAAACCTAGATAACCTCTCACTTCTACAGTTTACACAATATAACTTCATTTCCCATCTCATGCTGCCAGTGAAATGTTCTAGGACAGCAAAACAATTACCCTTCTAAATTTCACCTCCTACAAGTTTCTATGCATATACCATGAGGTGGCAAATGTCTATAACGACACGCCTCTGTCCTCCTGTCAGAATACAGACTTCTCCAGATTAAGGACTACATTCACCCTAAGTTAGCAGTCTTTGCAAAAAAGAGAAGTTCAAAATACCTGATGAAATAAAATGTACCCTCTCCTTCCAAAAAGAAATAATAAACTTAACAAAACAGTCAGAATTACACAAAAAAGTAAGAAATCAATGGGTGCCTGGGTTCTCCATCCCTTAAGCAGCTGACTCTTGGTTTTGGCTCAGGTCGGGATCTCAGGGTCGTGAGATCGAGCCCCACGTCAGGCTCCGTGCTCAGCGCAGAATCTGCTTGAGATTCTCCCTCTCCCTCTCCCTCTGCTCCTCCCCCTGCTATCTGTCTAATAAAAATCTCTTAAAAAAAAAAAGTAAAAAATCAAGTTATATAACAAAGCCATTGAAACCTGCACCATTAGCACTTTGGGTCGGAAGAGCAAACTACTGCACACCTAAGGTACAAAAAATATGTATTTGGGGCAAATACCAAATGTGTTTAAAAAAAAAAATCAGTATTTACTTGTAGCTGAGGCTGAAGAAGATTATCGTATCACCGAATGGGTATTCCAGAATAATCCCAAGGTTTATCAATTTTTAATAAACTATTCTAATAATTTTGATTTAAAAATTTTATAAATTTTTAAAAAGTAAATCAATTTCCCTGCTAGATTACATGTGTAATTACCTCAAAAAGTTTATACTAAAAAGGATATAATGAAAGCATACTCTCCTAATACTCGAATTAATTGGCTACCTATATTTCTTATTTAGCTAATTAAAAGTACTTATAATAACTGTTTCTGTACAGGTTCCATACTCAAAGGTATTACTCTTGTGATAATATACATTTATAGTTAAACAGACTGAGAGTTTTAACAAATGAAGCACAAGGGGGGGATTTCACTGACCTACATTTTTTAATGTAAAAATTCAGTGCTAAAAATAAATCTAAGTCTTATGCCTTGATTTTATTACTCTAATCACACAAGTTAGACATGATGGTACCAACACAAATAAATAATTAGTGATCACGTGTAAGTTCAGGGAGGCCAGAAATAATATCAAAGCAGGCCTGGGGTTCCTGCCAAAGTTGAAGAGTAGCATCTGTCCCAAGACCTAAGCTGAAGCTGCACTTCAGTGAATCCCTAAAAATATACCCACGCTAATTTTCATGGGAGATTTCACTCACGGTGTTTTCACCACGAAATGCAGAAAAGACAACTACACACACTATTTTCACCCTACCAGTAAAATATCTCACCAGAGGCCAACTACACTGCAGGTGCTCTGAATGGTTACTGAACAAACGCTGACCAAATCTGTCTTGTAAATACAAAATCACACTGTGATTATGGACATATATGTATATACATACATACATACATATATATATATATAGTCATTCTCTACAAATCATAAAGCTAATTAACGAAAGCCACTTGTCCACCATTTTGAATATTCCTACACGGCAGGTCTTACAGAAATCCTGAGAAATTCTCATAGTATCCTATTCAGCTTAAGTTCATTGCTAAGCCTGCAGAACCTGTCACATCCTCAGTACAAACGAAAAAGACCTACCCATTAAAAAGGAGGCGCCCTGAAGAAAATCAAAATTAGTGACAAAAACATAACATTCTAAAACAGAGACCAGGAGTCTTCATCATGAAACACGTACTCACAGGAAAAGATTCATGTTCACTGTGCTGCTCAGAAGGGTTTCTTCCTTAGAGGCTGTAAACACTACCCTCCAAAGATAACTGAAAATTCCCACGGTTCTTCTAAGAAACTATAAATAAGTAAATTTAAAAACTCCAAGGAAAAAGCTAGTAAAAGGATATCATCACATTTCTTCTGATATTCTGTTAATAAATTACTGCAACAAAGAAAAGAATTACATTACTTTTTTGATCTAGAAAATATACTGTTAAGATCATGTTTCAAAATATGCTAGGCACCTTTCTTCCTAGGCTTCCTGCAACAAATCATGTTTAATTAATTAAATATGTATACACACACACACATATATATCACCTTCAATTCCTTAAAAGTGCTGCAATGATATATGAACTTTAAAAAAAATAAAAATAAATCCCCTACCATGGCTGTGAAATACTGTGAGGAAATCGGAGATCCAGTGCTAAAGCTAAGAAGGCTTAAAAGATAGAAAACAGCTTTAAATAAATTGCCACTCTAGCAAAACTCACTTCCTAACCTGCAGGCCTGCTGTAAAGGGCTGCGGACCAACAACACAGCTTCAGCCTGTGGGCAAGGCTCACCAGGGTTCCACCATGACCCACAGCCCATGGGCCCTGGATGAGAGACTAAAGGCCTAACACACCACCTGCTCTGGCTTGTCTGTCAGGTTCACGAAGTTCAACAGAACACATGAAAACATACTCACTCTGTATTAATAATTTTCTGCTTCAAGGTAATTAGTGCTTCAACATATTCGTTTAAATTCTGCAAGAAAAAAACAGCTACAATCAGCTACTTGTTTCTGTAATATGAATGACTCTAAATGTATATTCTGTAACATGTGACTTATTGTAAAACATGAGCATATTTATTCTCACATAAACATAGAAATACATTAAGATATTATTTACATTACATAGAAACACAGACCTACTCTGTGTGATCTTGAACCCATGCTGTATCTCTCTGAATCTTTCTTTAGGTGGATGGCGCTCTCTCTCTCTGACAGTAAGGGGGTTGTGCAGACTCTCTGTGTGCTCTTAATCAGTGAGAATCTGGTACATACTCACTATTTTAGTTCACTAATTATTAGCAATCACGTCTACAACTCACTCTGCACTGTCTCTGAAAGGATTTAAGACATCAAAAAGTCACATAAATATAAAAAAAAGCAAGAAAATAAAAATAACATGGGAAGAACAAATAGGAATATTAAAACAGGGATGAAATTCAATGAAAAATTCATTTTATAAGGATCTACATATTTTAGGGACCAACTAAAATCTGGCTCTAAATTACTGCTATCAATTCAATAGGGAAAACATCATTAGTTACACTCTCAAAATGTTCCTAAGACTTAAAAACAGTATTTTTTTTCTTTCAAGTGACTTTTTCCCCTAATATCTTCATATTTCATTGGTAAATACTTCAGAAGAACTTATTTTTCACTGATTATCCCAAAACATCTTTTTTCTAGGTAATCCAAATGATTTTGAGAATTACAGAAATATGTCCCTTTATCCTAGTCTGTGTATCTTCTTTGCAGTCAGACATATAACACGGTATTAGTTACAATAAAAAAGGTCCACACTGAAACACGTAAATAAAAAGTCTTAGTTTGGGGCGCCTGGGTGGCTCAGTCGGTTGGGCAACCAACTGTTGGTTTCGGCTCAAGTCCTGATCTTGGGGTGGTGGGATCGAGACCATGTCGAGCTCAATGCGCAATGATGTGCAGCTCGGAGTCTCCTTGTCCCTTTCCCTCTGTCCCACCACCCGCCCAGGCTCACGCACGCTCTCAAATAAATAATTAAAATCTTAAAAAAAAAAAAAAAAAAGTCTTTGTTTTCTTATACTCCCACCACCAGTTAAAAATCTCTATTCCTCCTTGTGTATTTCCTCTCAGAATGTTCCTGCATTTGTAAATGACATCTGGATGTGCTCAGTCCACCAACTCACTACTGAAGGCCATTCAGGTTCATTTCTGTCTCCACCAATGCACACCATGAGTGTCCCTGCCCATTCCTGTGAGATACTATCTTTCCTTAGGATCAAGCCCAAATAGATTTCCTGCATTAGTGATAGTGATGAGCTTTGAAAATCTTAGAGCCATTTTTCCATGTATATTTATTTACAAGTGTGACTGAGAAATCTCTTGCCATTTAGTTTTTCTCTTATTAAAAGCTCCTGAACATTGTTTGCTCACTGGTGTGGATGCACTTGCTTATGAGCAGCGATATTTGAGCAATAGCAACATTTCAATAAATGTTACAAATATATACATAATGTCTGTCACTTGATCACTAAAATACAACCACACAGGCATGCAGAAGTTTTAAATACTCACAGAGCTGAATCTGTCACTTTTTTTTTAAAGTTTCGGTTTCCTGATATATTTAGAAAATTCTATCCCACCCAAGATGCTAAAATAAAAGGATTTTTCTCTATGTTATTCTAGTACTTTTATGCTTTTATTTTTTGTATTTATATCTTTAACCATTCTAATATTCTATATAGTAGACTCTAAACATTGTAAGTCAAAAGGACAATGAGTGGTCCATTCCATATTTGTATTTAATGTATATTTTGCCTTCCACATTCAAAAACATTCATTATATACAAAATAAATTTCATACAACAACAGATTTCTGGGCACAGAGGGAAAATAATGCATCTGCTTTTACTCCCTCCCTAAAAGCCAGCTAAAACTAAAGCCAAGAAACTTTTCCCCCAAAGGCAAAACCCACAAAGATGAGAGTAGAATAAAAAGACAAGTGGAAACTGGAAAGCAGATTCAAGAATACTGACTCGGCAGGCTCAAGAAAGCGGGAGAGGTGGGAAGGGGGAAGAGTCCAGGACACCAGGGTGCTCTGAGACAGAAGGGCAGGGGCAGCACTAACAGAACTAGTGGCAAACTTTCTTATAAGCATTAAATCCTCAAATTCCTACCTCTCTGCCCCGCCACCGTCCAGCAAAAGGTTTGCTGTTTGAAGAATTCTCTGCCTCGGACACTGTGAACACTGTGCCAAAAACAAAGGGATGAGGCAGCCCTATGCACACTGACCTGACACTGACCACCTGCTTGTCCCCATTAAGCTCCCAGACAGTGACAGCCAATCCTTTGCCCTCCAGGCAGGAGACTGAAAGTGCTTTCTCTGAGGATATCTAACCAGCACTGACATGAGATATCCTTGAAATAAACGGCCCACCAGACCTTCTGCAATGAAGCTCAAGGTCCAGATGCCCCACACACTCAGCATTTCCAGCCAACATATTAGCCAACAGTTTTAATAGGAACAATCATGGATTTCCACACATCAGAGAGAAACCTGTAACATGAAAGTGAGACCAAAACAAGACAGCAACTTGGAGTAAACAGAAACTGAGAAGAAAACTGCAAAGATTAATATGATCGGAGATAAATGTTATATTCATGAAGCAACAATATTTTTGAAAGGAATATACAGAGTTCCTAGAAAATTTTTTTAAAAGCTCCTAAAAATTAAAAACATCCACACTCCCTAGGATGGCTGAAACCAAAATGGCAGACGACAACAAGTGTCAGTGAGGATGTGGAGAAACCGGAGCCTCGGATTCTGTGCCGGAGGACGACGTGGAGTGGCTGTGGCGCACAGCAGTCTCCTAACTCCTCCAAATGTTCCAGAGTTCACCACGTCACTCAGCAATTCCACCCCGAGGTCTACGCACGGGAGAGCTGGAAACACACGTCCATGCCAAACTCTGACTTAGAGCATTATCCATGCTAGCCAAAAAGTAGAAATAAGCTAAACGTGCATCAGATGATGAAGGGATAAATGAGATGTCACGCAGCCATACCACGTGATTACTTGGCAATGAAAACAAATGAGTGACACCTCTGACGAAAGGGATAAACCCTGAGCTACATGCAAGGGGCCAGTCACAAAAGGCTACATGCCATACAAGTCCATTCATATGAATTGTCCACACCAGGCAAATCCAGAGACCCAGAGACAGAAAGTAGATTAGTGGCTGCCAGGGACTGGGGTAAGGGAGACAGGGAATGACTGCTAATGCCTAAGAGGGTTCCTGGCAGGGGTACGGGGGTGGGGGTGGAGGTGAACATGTCTTACAATTACAAAGTGGTGACAGAGTTGCTTAACTGTGACTGAACTAAAACCCAATGAATCGTACACACAAAAAGGATGAATTTTATGTGAATTATATCTCAATAAAACGGTCAGAACTAAATTAAAAATAGGGAAGCAAAATAAAAGCCTCAAAAGATTTGATGAAAGAATTGAAAAAAAAAAAAGTTCCCCCAAATAATGCAAAACACAGACATGAGAAAGAACAAAAACAAATAAAAACAATTGGAGTATCAGTGCAAGATGTCCACATGCCCAACATTAAGAGTTCCAGATAGAAAGTAATAGAAAAGACAGAGAGATAGTCAAAAAAATTGTGATATTCAAGAAATCTCAGAACTGAAGCCAGAAGTTTCCAAACTGAAAGATCCCAGCACATAAATACAAACAGAATCCAAACCATGGAACATCAGCACCAAATTTCAGAGCATCAGAGACAAGCAAAGACCTTATAGGAATCCCAAGAGAAATATAAAACCAAACAAGTCAAATACAAAGAATATGGAATCAGAATGGCTTCAGCCTTGAACAACAATCCAGAGACCTAGAAAGCGAGCCTTCAAAATTTTGAAGGAACGTGAATTCCAAGCTACCTACATCCTTACTTAGGGAAGTACTGAAGGATGTGAACACGATCCACCAAAATCACAAGTAAACCCAGACAAGATGACGTGGCATCCAAGACAGAGGTAATGGGAATCCAGGAAGGCAGCTGTGCCCCAGAATAAAGCAGATCCAAAGGCTCAGGAGGGAATTTTTTCCCTGAAGAAAGTGATAGAATATCTGGTGGAGTGAAAGCATTAAGACGGCATTTCTACCTAACTGGCACAGAGAACTGCAAATAAATGTAGTTGATATTCACCATGCATTTAAATTAGGATTTTTTTAATACAAGTGATTCTTCCTTTATTTTTCCCCCCATCCTCTTTCCAGTTCTTTGCTAGTGGGCCTCATCTTCTCCACCTTGCCTCCAGATGCCATTCTGTAATGTTAAGTACTATGCAAGGAACATTCCAGAAACCTGACTCTAGAGTCACACACAGCTGGATTCAAATTCCTGTACCACCTCTTTCTGGCTGAGTGAACCTTGGGCAAGTTTGTTTAGCCTCCCCCTGCCTCAGTACCCTTTCCAATTCTACAGATAAGGAGACTGAAACTCAGGGAGGGGCAGAGCTGGCCAGCTGTCAGGAGTAAATAGGAAAAGCCACAGGAAGGGTTTAACCCAGTCCCTAGCATAGGGTAAATTGTCCTTAACATTTCAAGATGAGCAAGTTGAATTAAGGATACCATCATTCATCAGGGGAAACAAGAAAACACATGGGAAAGGAAAAACAATCGTAATTTACTCCAGAGTATAGCTCTGAATAACATATAGTCATAATAATGTCCACTCTGAGTAGTGACTTAACCGAAATCCTATGTAGGCTGAGAAGACTGGGGAAGCAGCAGGAGGAATGCTGAGGCAGGTAGGGTACAGGGTGGAAGGAGAGCTCAGTCTGCATCTTCCAAAGGCAGAAACTGAACAATATGCCCTACACTGAAAAACAAGAAGTAGCAATGCAAGTCTATTACTTAACGATACTAAAGCTCATCATAAAACACACAGTGCAATGGAAAGTGGGAGGGGAGAGATGCGGCTGGGGACAGCGGGCTGGCTTAACACGTCTTGTACATCTAGCTACCTCTCTAAACTGTGTTCACGTATATTTGATAAAGAATTTAAGACCACAAAACAGCATTACAAAGGAAAAAGCCAGAGACTAAGTACAGTCTCCGTTCCCTACAGCATTCTAAGCCCTGACTTTTTTCTCAGAGCTCAAATTCAGGCAGATACCGCAGCACCCTAATAACAGTCTCTTGTTTTTCTCCAATCTGGTCCAAACGCTGCTTAAGATGGTTGCAACCGTTTCTAATGTAGCTCGGAAGCATGAGCGAGCAGCAGGCTGGGTCGCAGCGGCCTGTGCGCGTTTATGGGGGCACACTGCACCCCACCACCATCCAGCCTCTGGAAGCAAGGTGTGGGGTGCACCCAACCAGGAGAGTTTGAAGTGACGTGCTTCCAGACTGCTGGTTCTCTCCCAGTGGTCTTGCTCTTCTGGAACTCCCACTGCAATGCTCAGGCTTCCCCCGAGTCCTCTCCCCTAACCACCATCTTCCCTCTTTCTCTGGCTTCTGGCTTAGTCCCTCAAGCTGTACTTTATACTTGTTCACTAATACAATTCCCAAGCAGCACGTTCTATTACTCATACTTATTCCACATTTACTCCTTTTCCAAAGCGTACTGTTTTAATTTTATCCACACAATACCCTCTGGAATGTCACTGTGAACATTTAGCACTTGAGAAAAAGAAAAGAAATCCATCTGTGCTCATTTTCCCTCCCTTCTCAGAGAAGTGAAATCAACACAGTGGCTGAGCACACAGGGCGAGTAGGGGGCATCAGGATAACCCGGGGCCAAGGGGCAAGCCAGGACTCGTGGGGCCGAGGTGGGGAGAGCAGATGCAAGCGTGCTTGGGAAAATGGCAAATACTAAAGGAGTCAGTACAATGTGAAGATACATAGCAGGTAAATGCAGGTGATAACAGGACAAGTACATTGCCAAAGTCAACCTCAACATTAACACTGCAGGCTGGAAGATTGTTTGTGGTGGCTTTCCTGTGCACCGTGCAAATGTTCGTCAGCGTCTCTGACCTCTACTCATTAGGTGGCCAGAGCACCCTCTCAACCACCAAGGTGTACGTGCAGGGTGAACACAGCAGGTCTGAGATGCTGTCCCTGGAAAGGCGTGCTAGCAAGGTGGGCCCTTGGTGGTATCTGGGAACTTGGATTTCTACAGGTTTCCCACCATTCTCTCAATGCCAAGAGTGGCTCACTGTGCTTAACTGCACAACGTACTTTATGCTGGAACTTGCTTTCCTTCTGGGAGCCTGGCGTCTGCGTATGTGCTAGGTAGGCATATACATGTGACCAGCGCCCAAGAGACACTTTGTGCCTTGTCACAGCACGCTGTTGGAGAACTTCAGTGAGTCCAGTCACCCTCACTGGGCTTCCTCGGGACCCCACCCCATGCATGGCCTTTCCTCCTGGCATATTTTGATTTGTATGCTCTCACTATAATAAGCCACCCGGTGAGTAGGAAAACACTGAGCTGGGGGTGAGGGATCCCTGACACAGTGTGACCTCCCACAGTGTCTCCAGACCTTGCCAATGAGAATACAAAGCTGTGCTCTTTAAGCTTCCAGGCACATGAAAGGCAGAGAAAGACTCAATTGGAAGAGGCTGAAGAGACATGACAGTGCTCTACGACCCACGTCCCCAAGCGGACCTGGAACCAGCAAGGCAGGCGGGATTCTTGGGCCTGCAAGCAAAATCTGAAGGGCCCAGGGATGGGATGGAGCGGCGGCACGAATGCCAATGTCTAGGCTGGAGGGCTACGGGCTCACTCTGTCGGAAAGTGTTCAGATTGCGGGGGAAACACACCCTGCAGTGTGCGGGACACAGAAAGTGTGTGTGTGCATGCCAATGACAAAGCAAACGAGGAGACATCGGAACTCCTGGTGAATGGGGTGAAGAGAATACCAGAGTTTTTGGTACTATTCTGGTGATTTTCTTTAAGTTCTAAGTTATTTCAAAAAAAATTATTTTTAAAAATCACACCAATCCCATTAATTGCTCTGCTGGGGGTGGTCTGGCTCACTGCTCAGCTTGCATCCTCTCTGATTTACGACATTTCCTCCTCCTACTTGTTAACTTTTTATTCATTGCTCTTATGTAAAGTCTACACTGATCTGCATGAGAGCTGAGTGTGTCTCCTGAGCGGTGAGCAAGGACCCCCATGTGATGTCCTCTGGCTCAGAGTGGACTGGAACAAGGCAGGAAGGTAGGAATGCCCACCCCCACCCCCCAACTCCACTCTGGGAACTTCCCACCAAACAAGCTGAGAGGCTCTGCTTCCTGGGAAGGGAGGACCCAGTTTCACATGCCTAGTCTTCAGCTGCCCTGACCTCATACATTGTGCTTCATCCATCACAAACTACCTTCTCCCACCCCGGTCTCTGCACATGGTGCCCTCTGTCCACAACACATCCCCTCCATCTCTTCCTCTTCCTCAACTAAGACTCACCCTTCAGACAGACCTCAATTCAGATTCACCTCTTCCATGAAGCCTTCCCCTGTCCCTCCTAGGTGCTCCCAGGGTCCCCTGTGCGCCCCCCAGCATGGTACTTACTAATATACTCCTTCCGTGGTGGTTTTCTCACCATCTGTCACCCCAACTAGAACACGAGCCCCAAGCCTCTTCTGTTCATGAGTGTATTCCAAAACAAAGCATGGCATCCTAGACCCAGTGATGCTCAAGAAATGTTTGCTCACTGAATGAATTACAATTTTGAGAGCCTTCTTTGTAATATAATCATTTACAAATCAGTATGTCTAAGAGAAGTCATGGTTTAGGTTCCAAATGATGAAGTTTAAACCACTGGCAATTATCAGTGGGAGCCAACACAAGCTTATATAAATAACAGGCTCAAATCTGCGCCAGGGGCAGCCAAACACCATCTATTCTGAACCTACTGTAGTGGCATGAGCTCAAAAGTATAACCACGAGCTCTGAACTCTCACAGGGCCCCCAAGGGTTAAACTGTTCTGCTCTGCAGTGAATGGAACTGGTGAAGAGGGGCCTCTCCTCCACCAGGACAGAGCAACTTGTGCCGCTGGACTGAAAACTCAGCTTAAGAAGTGTGTAGGTGCACACTCTCACCACAGGAAGGACCCGCGCTGCTCTGATGTGACTACTCAAGTCCAGCAACCCACAGGGACCTTGGGCTGGAGCTCAGTGACCAACCACCACCACCACTGAGGGTGGGCACAGACAGGAGGTGGGCTGTGGGACTACAAAACAAAGGATACCTAACGCGTGGTTAATCCACACACTTGTGAATGGAGTGACGATCACAGCCAGACCGATTTGTCAACACGGATGCAAAGAGGACAGGGGAGACGATTTCCAGCAAGAGGAAAGGACTGCTCCGCTCAGGAGAGAGCCAGCTTCCCACTGTCGTTCAGAACAAGCTCAGCATGGCCACGACCACCTCCAATGGGGAGACACCTGCAGCCTGCCTGCCCGTTCTCGGCCAGGTGCGAGGCGCCCGCGCGAAACCACCCAGCAGGCCACCTTCTCTGTGCAGGGCACCCCCTAGGCTCTCTGACACAGTGTCTCTCAAGTAGGGAACCCAGCACCCAATCCTAAGGTGAGGTATCCTGACTGACAGATCCCTGTCTGCTCCGTTCTCGATCTTTCCCACCCTCATTTCCTAGGCACTTCTTGTTTCCCTGTGTTTCCTTTCCTCACCATCCACGCCCGCCTTCCGTCAGTAGCCAGCAGCTTCTCCTTCACTGACTCCTGAGAACGGCACCTCATCTCATATCGTGCCACAAAGGTTCTCAAAATCTCTTCAAGTGACAGAATGTGCTCCCCCATTCTATCACCATCTCTCTCCCCAAAAAATTCTTACAAGGCACTCCGCGCCAACCCACCCAGGCCTCTGCTCTATCTTCTCAGCAGGCCATCAGGTGCTCTGGAGGCCTGTGTTCCACAAACGACAAATGTGAAAGCCGCTGAAAATTCCCAATTCTGACCTCATTCCAGAACTTCGATCCCACATTTCCAACACCTCTTGTGTCTCGGTTTCCACTTCTCTTCCCTCTAACAGTTCTCAGTGACTCGGGTTTTAATCGCTGGATCTTTTATTCCCCAGATCCGAAATCCACCTGTTCTTTGTAGTTTTTCATATTGAGACCGTTTTGCTTTTTTATTCCCATTCCTGGGAAGCTTCACTTCACCCAGGCTTTTGTTATCACTAGTGTGCATGAGTAAAATAACGTTCCAGAGCTAGCTGCACCTCCTCCAATCCAACCTGTACACCACCACCTGCTATTTTTACCAAAAACACCGCTCTTATGTGGTAAATGTGCAGAACCTCTCTCTACTCCGTAACATTGACAAAAATAAGTATATATTTTTTTTGGTGGTTACCACTCAAGATCTTCAATAATCTGCCACGTACCTATCTTTCCAGCCTTCCTTTGCAAAATTAAAGACTCATTCAAGATTCTACACGTGACTAATCATCCTCTTCCCCTAAAACGCCATTCCAGGCAAACACCCCAATGCAGTGGAGTGTTCTGACCTAGGGAAGAGGTCTGCAAAGGCCCCAGCCAGGCCCATCCCTCGACTGCTGCCTGCGCTGCTTGTACCTTCCAATGGGTAGAGGACCTGCGAACAGACCACAAGCCCTCCATCTGAGGATCTTGCCCCTTGCGGAACAAGTCTGCAGACCCCTGAAGAATTTAACGGGATTCCTCCTATTGCTGCTCTGAGAACCACTAGTAGGAATGCGGCAAGGGTGGAAAAGGGGGGGTTCTCTGGAGACTGGAGCCATAATCTCTAGGTCAGAGAGCACACTGGGTTCACACAGGGCTGGAAGCAGCGGGGACCAGCGGGGGTTGAGGCGGATCATGATGGTGGGGTCAGGATGCGAGAGAAAGACAGGAACCAAGGATGACACCGAGTTTCCGGCCAGGTGCTACTTTTAGCTAAGATGAAGACTACTATGGGTAGACCAGGTTTCTGGAGAAAGACGAGATCCACAACTGAAAAGTATAACTCATGCTGTTCTCCTGCACAGAGGCCCCCATCAACTCACTATCCTTTCAGAGTAAAAGCCACAACTCACTATCCTTTCGAGCCAAAATCCTTTGATGGTCTCTAAGGGCCCACACAATCAGACCCTTCTTTTACTGCTGTCATCGGACTTCCTGGCTATTGTGTTTGTGCCCCCCTCCCCAAATTTGTATGTTTAAACCTAACCCCCAATGTGACACCTCTGGGGAGTGATTAGGTCAGGAGGGCAGAGCCCCCATGAATGGGATTAGTGCACTTTACAAAAGACCCCAGAAAGCTCGATTCACCCTTCCATTAGATGATCCACCAGGTGACAGGGCGAGAAAACAGCCACAAACTAGGAATCGGGCCCTCCTCAGACACCAAATCCGCCCATGCTTCATTGATCTAGGACGTCCCAGTTAACAGAACTACAAGGAATAAACTCCTCTTGTTTATAAGCCACCCAGTCTATGGTATTTTGTTAGAGCAACCCAGCACAGACTAAGACATCTACATGCACTCCACGCCGGCCACGATGGCCGCCTTCCCAAGCACGTCAGGCAGGCCCCTGTGTCAGGCATCCACACCTGATCTTCCCACTGTATGGGACACTCCCTCCTGAAGTATCTTAAAGCTTATTCTGTCACCCCCTCTGCTCAAATACAACCTTCTCAGAAAGGACTTCCCACATAAATTCCACCAGCCAGCAGGCCCCTCCTCGCCCATTTGTCCTTTCCACCTTCTTTGCTTAATTATTCTCTACCATATTATCTTCTCATGCAACTTCTTTAATCTGTCTCCTCCCCCCTCCTAGAATGGAAGCTCCAAGAGATCAAGGATGTTGGCCTTTTTTCCTGCTGCTATAATCACATTGCCTAAAACACAGCACATGACCTACAAATACTTGTTAGATGAAACTGGCACAAAGAATAAATACAATTCATTAAAGATTCAAGAGAACTTCACTCATGCTCCTGGGGTTTTAAAGGAAAAAAAAAAATAAAACACGTTACACATGCCTATACAGTGCAGCTCAACTCAATGATTTAACTCTCTGTTTTCCTTCCATCCAGAATGCCAGTGCATGATCCCTTTCTCTCTCCCCTGTTCTCAACACTTAAAACGTTTGGGATCAGTTCCTAGATAATGCCCTTAAAAAAAAAAAAAGCTTATCTGGATGGCCTGTGGCCTGCATTCCTTTCTGATCTCCCCTCTGCTCTGCGCTCATGTCAGCCAGACACTGTTCCGCTCCTCAGAGGCACCCTGCTCCTCCTCACCTCCTAACGTTCCCGCCTGTTAATCCCTCCATGGAGGAAGTTCCTCCCACACCTCTTCTGCTCACCGTTCAGATCGCCCTACCTCACCTCCCCAAAAACATCCTGCCCACCAACCCAGCCAAGAGCACCACTCCAACTGCTCCTTTACTTGCTTCAGAATACTTAAAACCTTCCGAAGTCTTACTTGGACGCGTGTCTTACTTTTAAGAACAGATCGTCTACTTGGTTCACCACCGTGACCCTGGTGCCTAGAACACTACGCTGGAAACGGTGCTAATTTAATTCAATCTAGGAGGTGGGGTGATGTCCCACTTTGCCATTAAAGGCACTGACCCTAGGAGTTAAGAAACTCTCGACATCAGACAGTGAAGAGGGTCTAGCCGGAAACAAGTACCTGGGACTATCCCCACTACCTCACAAGACCTGGAGCCAGACACTAGCAACGCCTCTTCTGTCACTGCAGACAACAGTCCATTCTGCTGTTGGAAACTTCCAGTAACTGCAAGCCTTTAATGGATGGACGACCGACCCTCCAGCCAACCCGCACGTCGCGCCTCCAGGCAAAGAATATTTCAGGATGAGCCAGAGCAATCGAAAATCTCATTCCTCAGAGAGGCAGCTTCTCTCTGCATTTCACCCGTCCCTCGTCAACCTCAAAATCAGCCCTGGGGAGCCCTGAGACTGGGTAAGTGCAGGGGCCCTCCAGAACTCGCTCGCTCCGCCCCACCTCCGCCGCATCACGGCAAATGAGTCCTGGGTCACAGGCCTAAATAAAACAAAAGAGGCGGTTCCCCAAACCACTGCAGTAGAAAGGGGAGTGGGAAGGGGAGGAGGGGGAGCTTCCGCTGCCGAGTGGGAGCCGCGCGCGGGGGCACAGCCCGCGCGGCCGGACCCCCAGCCCCGCGCCCTGGCCGGCCAACTGAGCTCCTCCGCGCCCTCGGCCCGGGAAGGCGCCGCACCTGCTGCAGGGAGGCGCAGCCCTGACACCGCGAGAGGTCCGCCGCCGTCCCGGGCGCCGCCGAGTGGGTCTCGCCCGGCATCATGGTGCCAACGCCGAGCCCTGTGGGCCCGCGCGCCTCAGGGACCCGCGGCCTCGGCCCTGTCCTCCCTCTGCTGACACCGCCGGGGCCGCCGCCTGCCAGGCCGCTTCCCGCCGGGTCCGGGCGGGTCCATCCGTGCACAGAGGTCCCCGTGGAGCTGGCGAAAGGCTCTCCCAAACGGAGCCGCCTCAGGCAGTAGAGAGAAACGCGACCCGGCGCGGCCCCCGAGCGCGACACCGCCCAGCCAGGACCCCGCCCCGCCCGAGCTCGCCCCGCCCCTCGCCGCGGCGTGGGCCTGCCCGGGGCGCCGCCTGAGCAGAATGGGAAGGGGAGCCGGGCCGAGGTGGCCGGAGAGACGCCCACAAAGGAAGAGCCAGAGAGATCAGAGGCATCGGAGGTGAATTCCTTGTGCTGTGTAGGGAGTTCATCTTTTATTGTCGGCTTGCTGTATGACAGACTTTCCATAGACACCTAAAGCCTTCAGCGAGGGGGCGGTGACGCCCTTGATGACGTCACTAGGCGCCTGCTAGACTGGAAGGACCCGCACCCGGACGGGCAGGTGTGGGATTTGTAACCCGAGGGAACCGCTCTGTGCGAGTCCTGCCTGGTACCCAAAGGAGCTGGATGACTACGGTTCCCGACGCCCCGCGCGGCGGACGCCCCGGAGCGATCCTCCGGCCGAGCCGGGTGCGCTTGAGCGCCTCGCCGCCGCCCTCGCGACAGTGGTCCTTCCTGCGGGACCGTCTTTCCTCCCGGCAGCTCTCCGTGCGTGCTGCAGTCCGTTTGTCCGCTTGCCAGACCCTCCCCGCGGCCCGAAGCCCAATCAGAGACCATAGCCAGCCACCACCAAATCCCACGTTAATGCCTCTTTGGGGGAAAAAATAAAAAAAAGTCCTCTCCCAGGCCGCTGTTACTGGGTGAATTCGGACCCAGATCCTCATCTTGAACGAGGTTTTCACCTTATCCTCCGCCACCAGAATCATCTTGTCAAGGATCACTGCCTTACTCAGAAACTTGCCGAGGCTTCCCAGCGTCTGGTTATAAAGTCCAGATTCTTAGCATGCAGTACAATCAATGCACGTGTTAAGTAGACGTCCAGCTTGCACCAGCTCTTTCCAAAATGTTCAGTATGGAATTGCAACTGGAAACCCTTCCGAGAAAGCAGTCTGGTTCCTCCCCAAATGCCACAGCCCTGCCCTTTAGTACATAATCCGTGGCTGGCACGTGCTGTGGAGTGATGGACCGGGTATCCTAGACCTGACAGCTGGGTTTCTTGTCCCCGACACCTCAGGTGGCACCTGAGAGAGGAAGTGCTCTGATGGCTCCATTTACCCAAGAGCAGAAAACAAGACCAGGCTTTAAAGGGAATGGAGAAGTGAGCAGCACAGCGGGAAGCACCTTGGAAGACCCCCCCCCCCCCCCCGTGGGACCCGTTAGAGAGGGGAGAGGAGACCATGTATGAGTCCTGATGGCTTTCCATTTCTGGCTTCAGATCCCTGACAAATACGTTTTCACAGTAACTTACCTTTTATTTAAGGTTTCCCAAATGAGTGGGTTGGTTGTTTGTTTGTTCTAATTACTTTAGTGGAGGAGACACCAGCTTAGCCTTGAGCCTTTTCTCCCTCTACACTGTCAACCCACACCCATAGCTCACCTCCTTTCCCTGGCACTCAGAACTCTCACTGCTGCCTTCCTGCCTGTGTCTTCGCCTGTTTCTTCCCCTTTGCCTGGAATGCTTTCCTCCCAGCTTCACCAGCTGCAATCAGCCAGGTAGTCCTTCCAGGTCCCACATTTTACCTCCACCACCCCGAGTGACACCCTCCTTTTTTCTGCACTAATTTTTTGGTAACGAACCATTTTGACTTGGATCACAGTGATTTTTATGTCTTCTAAGACCTCTTAGTTTTCCTTTTAAACCTTGTGAAGTGCTATACACAGTAGGTGCTCAGTGAATGTCAGAGTGGATCAAATTTGCTGCAACTAATTGACGGTAAAAAAGAAAAAGCACTCATGTGCAAAATTTCAAATGCATTTGTTTCTACTTCTGCCCACCTCAAACCAGTCCTTAGGACATTTAGAGAAACAAAAGTCTTGTTTGTGTAATGCAGGGTCAGCAAACTCTCTGTGAAGGGCCACATGTTCACTATTTTAGGCTTAGGGGACCTGACAGATCTCTGCTGCCTATTTGTCATTAGTTTTTGGTTGGTAAAGAACCACCTAAAAACATAAAACTTGGGTGCCTGCCTGGCTCAGTCGGTGGAGCATGTGACTCTTGATCTCAGGGTTGTGAGTTCAAGCCCCAGGTTAGGTGTAGAGATTACTTAAAAATAAAATCTTTTAAAAAAATGTAAAACTCATCCTTACCTTGCAGGCCGTACAAAAACACGTCATAGGTTGTAGGCCACTGACTGAGGAAGGCTAAAATTCAGGTTTTTCTCTTTCCCACATGAGGAGCCACACACGTTGGTCATTGGGATGGAAACAAGCGTCTACACTGCGGAGTCATGAACAGTGAATTAACCATTTCAGTGGCTTTACATTCTCAAGTGAGCAGCCTATTTGAGCTGGTATTCCCTTACAGAGCATCAGATGTCATTTAAGTGAAAAGTGACCAGGACAGGGCCAAATCCATAGGAACTACTATGCAGAGAGTAGTTCATAACAAGCTACTGATGTCATGATCCATCTTGGAAAACAAATGTGTCTTTAGTTTACTCACAGAAAAATAGTGGGTGGTTTTGGTTTGGGGGTGTGGCTCTTTTTTTTTTTTTTTTTTTTTTTTTAGTCATTTTTCGTATCAAACTTCCAAGAAAAATGTTGCATTTTTCTGTCAGTGTCGCCAGACGTGGAGGGATGTCTAGATTCTGGCTTCTGATGTGGGGGCACCCTTGTGGCTCTGGAGTCCAGCCCACTGCTCAGAGGATCTGACTCTAAAAGTCTCAGTTCTTGCCTCACAACCTCCCAGATACTCGGTCACTTCTCCAAATTAAAGCTTTAGAATGTAACATAATTAAGAGGCTAGTTAAACGGATGATTTATTAACATCTGCTTCCACTGAAATGGTTAATGGATTTGGTCTAGAAGCCAAGGAGATTATCATCGTATGAACTCAAAATGGAAAGCGATTTGTTCTCTGGAAGTTCCTATATTTTGCTTCATGAAGAGCCATTCTTTCATTTGATGCACTTATCCATAATAAAAATAAACTATATTACATTATTTCTTTTAAAGCCCCTAGATACGTTTTATGGAGTCGTTGGCGGCTCTAACAGTTTAGGATTCAGTGACAGTATCTGATTAAGTTCTACGCATTCTCTGACCCGTGATGTAATGCTAATAAATGGCCACAGGATGCCAGTCTTTCCCTGTGTCCTAGAGACAAATGGACCTCTCCAACAGATTTCTGTTTTCTCCTCTGAGGCATCCTGGGGGAGGCACTCTGCAGGGCACCTGTGCCCCTTCACTGTCCCCCAGGCATGGTCCTAAGTTATCTTTGCTCCAGTGTTTCTTACTGTCCTGGGTTAGGCCATGATTTGTCCCCATGGGCAGCAGCAGGCCCTGGACCCTTGCTTAGAGCCCAGCTCCCACCCTGGAAGTGATGCAGAGTTAGGGGAAGGATGGATGCTTCCTGGAGGATTGAGCTCACTCAGCAAGCAGAAGAATCCATTTCCCCAAACACGCATCGTTTGCAATAGAGCGCAGAACCGACATGACTGTTAATGATGACGCACAGTCTTAAAGGACTTTCAGGGTTGTGTGACCCCCTTCAGGGGAGTAGGGGGTCACTCCCCTTTTGGGGTATTTTGTAAACACCAGGCAGCTGTAACAGCTTGTCTCCTAAGACACTTCCTGCGTCTCAGGGATTTGTAGAAGGGAGGTGGCTGGCAGTCTCAAAGAGGGGCAAGGGAGAGAGGACTCTGTTAGGGAGGGTGGGTGGACAGGGTGCAGCCCACCCACCCCCAGGAAGAGGGCAGGAGAGGGAGGAGTGGGGTGAACCACTCCAAGCTAGACCTGTGCCCTGGTGTGACTCCACGGGAGCCCGGGAAGGCCAGAGTGGTGGGAGATGCCAGAGCCTGTGGGAAGTGGGGCAGGGAGCACTGGGAGCAAGATGCACTTCAGCATGGGGCAAAAGGGAAGGTTTTCTGTGCACTAGGTACTGTGGACCTCTCAGCGGAAGCTGTCCAGGGAGCCAAGAGCACAGCCAGGCGGGAGGTAAGATGTTCTTACCTCCGGTGTTCTAGCAGGTGTTCTAGATGCCCGGGCCCAAGGCAGAGTAGAAGCAGGCAGCCAGAAGTAAAACGTGGCTCCCACACCCACCATCAGAAAAAGTGTAGCTGCGAAGGGCTGGCTCTGGCCACCCCCCGGAGTTGTGTATATTATCTGCTGCTCAGCAAAGTCTGTTTCAGTTTCTCCGAGGCATTCAAGAACTCCCCGGCCCTCCTCGAAACAGGCATGCAACTATGTGCTCCTGGTTGAATGTCAGCAGCAGGGGCCTGGCTCGTAAGGCCCCTTCACGATCCTTGCTTCCTGCCCACAGAAGCGGAGATGAACCCAGGGCACTGAGCCAGCCATGAAGCTACTGTCTCTCAACCCCAGACCTCCCCTTGTGTACCCTGCTTTGTGATACTGGGCGCGTGGAGCCACGTGGCCACCTTGCCTGCTGGGGTCCGGCAGACTCTGCCCACAGGTAGTGCACTGGTCCACAGTGATGGGAGGAGGGCGAGGGGCTTCGCTTTTCCTCTCCTTGGACTTTGGGTCCTGTCCCTCTCTCTTGTCCTTGCTTTGCCCCAGGCCACATCTGATTCCATCTTCAGTTTCTCTGACATGTGCAGAATCAGCCTCTGAGACACGGGACCCTGTCTCCAAGTGCAGAGACCCAGCACTAGCCCAGCAGGACCCCTGCTCCGATGTCTGAATTTGAGCTCCAGCGGGCACGCCCTCCAAGTGTCCATGTTTTGCTCCTCCCATCCTTTTCCCTTGGTTGCCTACAGCCTGAGGGGTGGCAGGAACATCTTGCAACACAGAAGGTCCCTGCAGGGATGGAAGGAGGGGACTTACCTCAACAACAGGTTCATCCAGCTCGCACTCTGATCCAAGCCCGTGGTGAACCCAAGTCACAGCAGAACTCACCGTGACAGAGGGTACCTTTGTCTCCTCTTCCCTTCTCCTCCCTGCCCAACCCTGGAGGGACCCCACCCTGGCTGGGGATGGTGGGCTTGGCAGGCTTTTCTCTCCCCCACCCCTCCTGCTGGCATCTGAGAGCAGGCCAGAGCTCCAGGGATGGCAGAAGCTCCAAGCTGAAGACAGAAGATGAGTGACCAGTATATGGTGCTGGACTTTGTGTTGCCCAAGAACATCTGCGAGGCCACAGGCCCAAAATGTGGTCTAGGGTAAGCGAGGCCCCAGGGAGCCAGAGCCGCAGGGCAGGGATGGTGACTGAAAACTCAGAGGAGCGGCTTCATGAGGGCTGTGCGCTGTGCGGGCGCTGCCCTCCTTCCTACGCCTGCTGTGCTGTGCTGCGCTTCGCCGTGGGCACCGGGCACCTGGCAACGCCCGGCTCCGCAGCGCGCACACCTCGCCACCCTCGGCCCAGCTCGGAATGGTGGCGCTCGGCGTCCCAGGAGGTCCTGGCTCGAGTTCAAGGCTCCTGCCCGCACACCTCCTCTGGGCACCTCCCTGCTATTGTTCTGCAGGTCTCATTGTTTTTAAAGATTTATCTATTTATTTTAGAGATTGCAAGCAGGGGAGGGGGGCTCAGGGAGGAACAGAAGGAGAGGCAGTGAGGATCTTAAGCAGGCTTCACGCTGAGCGCAGAGCCCGATGCTGGGCTCCATCCTGGGATGATGACCTGAGCGGAAGTCAGACGCTTAATCAACTGTGCCATCCAGGTGCCCCTTCATGTCCCATCTTATGGTCTTGTTTTGATATCATTCCTGCTCCTCTTTTTCCCCTCGCCACTCCGCACAGCTGAGCATCATCAGGCCCTGTGGGGGCCACGTCTCCAGGCATCCACCTCCCTGCTCCTGCAGCTGCCACTAGCTTCCGGGGACCACTAGCTCCTGGTGTTGGCCAGGAGCCCCTCACAGTGAGCCCCAGCTGTTTGCCACCAGCATGAGTGACGTCCAGGGGCGTCAGGGGGAGGGGGCTTCAGGCAAAACTGAACTAACAGGATTTTTGCCAGAGGCAGCCAGCCCGACCAGATGACCAGATATCTCCAGAGGAACAGTAGATTAGATTCAAGAGGGCCAGATGTCGAGGGTGGGGGGTTCAGGTTAGACTGACTCAGTGGAACTCTGGATAAGACTGGACAGTGCAGAGATGAGCACAGAAGCCCAGGACTCAGGGCCTCATTGAGAGTTCAGAGCATCACCAACGTTGGGTCGGGAGAGACTGTCAGAACAAGAGGCAGCTACTGTCCCCTCATGCCCACTTCTGCCGGAGCAGATCAGCCACTGGGGTTTCTCCAAGATGCCATCTCAAGGAGGGATTTGACTCCCAGAAGAAACAGGGTCCTCTGCCAGAGTCAGAGCCAAGGCCAGCTGAGGGGGGTTTTGCTCCTAGGAAGTCCACCAGGACATTTCCAAATCAGATGCCTTATAAAGAACCTTCTGGTATGACCACCTCAAGGCCGAGGGGGTGCGTTCCGGCACCCCGTGATAGGAGCAAGGCAGATTGCACAAGACATCCACGCTAAGAGCTGCCCTACCTTAAAGCCGTCCACTGGCGCCTGCCTGCAAGTTACGTCTGACCCCCTAATCCTTTTAGGCAGGTGTGGAGGAGGGTCTCTAATGGCCACTGTCCGAGGCCGGTGGTGCTCCTTTAAGGACGGGCTCCCGTGTTCTACTTCATGGGAGTCTCAGCTGCTGCATAGAAGCAGGCGCGCCAGGACCCAGGGAGCTGTTCCGGGCCAGGAGCCCCGCCTGGCCGCGCTGCCCACCCTCTCCCCGCAGCAGCCCTGGAGGAGGCACACTGGAGACTCCGTCCCCGCCCCGGGTGTCTGCCGCCACCTCCCCCAACCCCTCAGCAGGTAGTCTGAGCCCTCTGCTCACCCTCAGCCATGGTCTTCACAGGGTTCTGGGCATTCTGTGTTCTACTGTTCCTTGGACACTGTGCCTAATTCCCGTCCTCTCTGTGCTCTGGGCTCCTGGCTGTTCCCCCACCTGTTTCCGCTGTGCGTCCTCACAGCCAGACGGGTTCGGCCCCACGGCTTCTGCCTGTGCATCCTGCATCCTCATGCCCCCTGAGGACCCACTCTGGAAATGGTCTGTGTCTACACTGCCTGCCGACTCCCAGGTTCCCCTCTCTGAGCACCCCTTCCCTGCTAACTGTCATCTAGGAGGACCCCTTGTCCATTTAACTAAAACATCTCGATGGTCATCAGGCTAAACAGCATTTCACCGCCATCTTTTTATTTTTGAAGTTGAGCTCTGGGGATCCCCTTTCGAGGCTTGACACAGCTGGCCCGTGGGTGTCCTCAGTCCCACGCAGGGAAGTACTTTCATGGGTTCGTGAGCTTGCCATGGCCTTTCCCCTGGGCTCTGCCAGGAGGGCCTGGAGCTGGTGGCTACTCCGGGTGGGTCTCCTGGGGCTTCGGCCGGGGGGTTGTCCTGGGCCCTGGGCTGCAGTGTCCCTCGCGCCTCACACGCCATGCAATGCCCGGAGCGCCCTGGCCGCCCCCGCCGAGATCACGGAAACTCTCTGGACTTCGCCGCATGTCCGGGGGGGGGGGGGGGACCACTGCTCTACAGCTCAGTGGTTGCTTTCTAAGTTTTTTTTAGTGGCCGGAAGGGGGAATATGGAGTCAAGGGAGAGATTTTTTTCTTTTCCTGGAAAAGAAGGTGAGAGGAAAAGGATCCAATGCAACATGTCTTGTCCCTGAACTTGACGACAGTGTAGGCCCGTGGAGCTCTTCCTGGGTCATTTCTAATGTTGGACCTCCCCCTCAGAATAAAATAAGACACTTTCCAATGGCCCAGAAGGCCCTGCAACAGTTGTCCCTCGCCCCAGGGGACAGATCCGTAAAGCTGGGGGCACACATGTTGGCCTGAGCTGATCTCTGGCACAGCCCGCAGCACCCTTTGTCACAAACCTTCCTACTTGACCCCATGTCCTCAGGGCCTCGGACCCTCTGGCAGGATGCCCCCCCCCCCCCGGAGGCTGCTCCCTCTTAGCTCTCCCTGGCTCCCCTGCCCCTTCTGCATCTCCAGCCCTAATGTGGGAGTGCTCTGGAGCTCGGCCCTTGACTCTCTCTCCCCCTTCCCACCCAAACCCGGGTGGTTTCCTCCAGCCATGTGACTTAGAGTGACCAGTTTTAGCCGAGGCCTCTGGCCTAGACTCTAGAGGCAGGTGTTTGGGGGCCCGTGTGCTCTTGCCTGCAATGTGTGGCAGGAATCCTGAACATTCCCCAGCTCGCTGCATTGCAGGGCGGCACATTCTGCACGTACAGAGCCCAGAGCTGGGGAGTCTCCCTCACCCCTCGTCCAGCTGCCCCTGACAGCTGGACAGTCAAAGCACCTGCAGCCCCCCCCACTCCCACCCCTGTGCCTCACGTCTGTCCCACATACTCATGCAAGTGATGCTTCCAAACATAAACCAGCGTAGGTTCCTCTGTGGACCAGGAAAGAGGAAAGTCTCAACCTTCCTGGAAGACCTGTGACCTCCCTGTCCTCCATCCCACCCCACTTCCCCATGCACCCTCATCATGCCCAGGAGTCTCCCGGCTGAGGAGGGGCACCAGGCACCCCCTGCCTCTTTGTGTTGCTCTTCCTTCTTACAGAATGCTCTTCTCCCTGACCTCTGCCGTCCTCTCTCCTTACCCCATTCTTGTCTCTGCTGCAATGTCATGTGACCACAGATCCATCCAAAGCAGCAAGTTTGGGCAATCTCTGTCCCTTCCCCAGATTCCTTGTCTTCCGAGCTCTCGGTAGCACCTGCCATCACCCATTTGTGGAGGGCTTTCCTCCACTGAAACCCATGTTTGTGGAAGAGATACCCACCCTTAGCTTATTCTGTGCTTCCCCCCCACCGCCCAGTACCTGCATCATGCCTCACACGTGGTGGACAATCGACAAATAGTTGTTGAAAGAATCACTGGGAAGATAAATAAATGGATATTTATCTGAATAAAAGTATAAAGCTAGTGAGATTAAGAACCAAGAGCTCCAGCAATCACACACCTTGGTATTTAACCAGATGATTTGAAAACTTATTTCCACGTGAAAGCCTACACACACATTTATAACAGCTTTATTAAAAATTGCCAAAACTTGGAGGCAAACAAGATGTCCTTTAGTGGGTAACAGATAACCCAGGGTCCATCCAGACAGTAGAATATTATTCAGTGCTAAAAAGAAATAAACTATGAAGCCATTAAAAGACACAGAGGAAACTTAAATGCATATTCTTAACGGACAGAAGCCAGTCTGACAAGGCTCCATACTGTATGATTCCAACTCTGTGTCATTCTGGAAAAGGCGAAAGCATGAAGACAGTAAAATGATCAGGGGTTGTCAGGGGTTGGGGAAGGGAGGAGGGATGAACAGGTGGTGCCCAGAGGGTGTTCTGGGCACTGTATGTCAGTGTACATTTGCTCAAGTCCACGGACGTCCAGCACCAAGAGTGACCCCTAATGCAAACCATGGGCGTGGTGATGATGACGTGTCAGCGCAGGTTCGTCCGCAGTAACAATGTACTGCCCCGTGCTGACAAGGACAGAGGCTGCGCACTGTGCCTCTGGACCTCCCCCACGGGGCCATGTGGGGACTACGAACCTTCCACTCTATTTTGCTGTGAACCTAAAGCTGCTCTAAAAAATAAAGTTTATTAAAAAAAATAAGAACAAAAAGTTGCAGACAGTGGGGATAACAATAGAAAGTCTCCACGTTGGGAGTGAATTTGGCATATCAAAGCATCAGAAATCAGTTCAGGGTCTGGAGTATAGTTACTCAAGGAGGTGGGGGGTGGCACAGACCCATAGCACAGGGTCTTGTAAGCCAGGGTAGAAATGTTTTAGGTTTTAAGTGCAGAAAGCAGCCATTAAGGAATGTTAAGAAATGAAAAGGCATTATCTGATTTGCATTAAAATCTTCTGTTCTGGCTGTCATATGGAAATAGAGTGGGATACTGGGTGCCATCTCCCCAATTGGGAATGAAGAATTGGCACTGGGTAGGAAAGTCAAGGATGTGTCCATTCAGAGATTATGTAACTTTTTAAAAGAGGTTGTTTACCTTTCTTCTGGAAAAAGCACACAAAAAAATCATCGGGAGCCCGGGGTCTCAAGAAGTTTTTGAAAAGCAGTGTTTTGCATTTCTTACTGGTCTTAAGAAGCCATGATTCTCAGAACTTCCTTATTTCTGAAATTGATGATTCAGATTATGAGTTGGAATGGTTTTATTCTAAGATCATGAGAATATAGTACATTCTGTAATTTATCCAGGCAGAAAATTATTGCCAAGAAGGGGGGGGGGGAGTGTCTTTCATTTAGAATAAGTGTCTAACAATTGCTTAACTTTTAGACAAAATGATACCAAACCTCTTTGGCCCGAAATTTTCCTTTGGGCTCATCTTCAAACCCTGCGATAAAGAAAAATGGGGCTAAACTTGAACAGTACATTCCAGATCTGTGGCTGATGCTCCAAGAATTGGAGACCATCATTCAACATATACTAGAATGAAAACAAAAAAAGCTTAGCTTAATGTTCTTCATTGAAAACCAGATAGTGAAGTATGACCCCCAAATATCTCTTGGATGTTTCCTGCTGAATTTGTTGTTATATTCGGAACTTCTGTTAGAGAAGAGATTCTCTATCCAGTGGGGCATTTTATGGTTGAGGATGGAAAAAAATCAAATATTTAAGTACAGGTTTCTTTCTTCCCTCCTGCAGAGAAGATGGAATCACTTCTCATTTGTATGAAGAATAAACCCGTTACGTTGGGCAGGAGCGTGGAGATGTGCTTGGGGTGGCGTGGAAGCTTCGGTGTGTGTAGATTCTGATTTGTGGCACATTGGCAGATCGGCACTCAAGGTCCATTCGAGACTCCGACTAAGGTGGCTTCCTGGAGGTCCGAGGTTGAACAGCCTTTCGGTCCTTCCAGTCCAGCTCCGTTCTGCATGTATGTCACCTTCTGAGAAGCAGCCATTGTCGTGGGCACGCTGTCAGGCAGGGCACAGGGCGCCCACCTCACGGCCGCCTTGGCCATCTCGGCTGAGACGCAAGACCGAGATGCTGGGTTTCTGCAGCCCCCTGTCTCGGGCCTCACTTGCTGCGCCCCAGAGGCCGCTTTCTGGTGGTGTCTGGGATGCGACTCAGGCTGGGTGTTCCTGAAGACGCGTTCCAGTGGTGGCCTCACCCTGCCTCACCTTCCCCCTGGTATATGATGCAACTCCGAGAAAGGCCTTCGGGACCCATTCCTGCAGCCTGGGGCACAGACCACTCCTCCTTCTGACCCAGAGGAAGCGCACAGTTCTCCGCACTAAACCTGTTTAAAATAGCTTGTGGTTCCTGCTGCTTGCTTGTTAATAGGATGTGGCTTTGGAGGCAGGAATGCTACTCCTGAACCCCAGCCCCACGCTGGTTCCTGCTCCCTTCCTGACTTCTCCCCATCAGCCCGCACTTCCCTGCTCCCTTGCTCCCTCTCTGCTCCCCTGCCTTGCTTCTCATCACAGCCAAGTGTGTGCCCCTGTGCGCCCTCCCTGCTCAGCACCACGCTGGACTCCTTCCACTCCCCTCTTATGCTTTACACGCTACTTCTCTTGAAAAGTTTCGGGTTTGTTTGTTTGTTTTTATATTTTATTTATTCATTTGACAGAGACAAACACAGCGAGAGAGGGAACACAAGCAGGGGGAGTGGGAGAGGGAGAAGCAGACTCCCCGTGGAGCAGGGAGCCAGATGCGGGACTCGATCCCAGGACCCTGGGATCATGACCTGAGCCTAAGGCCGACGCCCAGTGACTGAGCCACCCAGGCGCCCCAAGAGTTTCTTTTTTTTAAAGCAAGTTACTCTCTTGTCCTAAAAACAGTCACTAGAGTAACCCACAAGAGAAAGCCTTGCTGCCTTAGAAGGACATTAACATCCTCCTATGCCGCCCTCCCCCAGGCTTCTGGAAGTTCTTTGAAGCTTAATTATCAATTAGAACATTAAATCAACCCTCAGACTCCCAATCATGCCTTGGATGATCTCACCTTTTGTTCCAAACCTCTCCCTCCTGCCCATAACTTCATCCAAGAGCTGCTACCTTTGCCTTCCTGCCCCAGTCCCACAGGATGGGGG
Organism: Neomonachus schauinslandi; assembly: GCF_002201575.2. NCBI lineage: Eukaryota > Metazoa > Chordata > Mammalia > Carnivora > Phocidae > Neomonachus > Neomonachus schauinslandi. The sequence continues at coordinate 146,877,953 of NC_058409.1, forward strand.
GGGGCTGCCTCCCTAATTTATCTAGCCCAGCACTCTGCCCCATCCATCTGAGCCCTGTGCTAAATATTGCACTGCCTTGTGTCCTCGAGAGTCCCTCTTGGGCTGCTCTGCACTCTTCAGTGAGTAGGGCACAGATCCTTAGAACCACGTGGTATCACCGTCCTCCACAGTGCATATGGCAAATCAGCAGGCTTTAATCTGTAACCACATGGGGGTACGGACACTTGGAAATGACAGATGGGAAGTATAGCTCGTGCGATCAAACCTAGAGGCTGGTGGTAAATATCTCGTGTCTACTATCAACTTGGCTGTGCATTTCTCGTGTGCTTAAAAATATTTTTTTCGCTTATGTTTCAGATTTTCTTCCCCCAAAGTGGGGGATGTATATTGACTCACTTAGCAGGAATCCTGTGAAGTGCAGTGTTATTTATAAGTAACTTGTTTCTCATTGATAAATAGCAACATGAAAAGGACAGTGTAATTTTCTTTATGAAGTATGTTTAAGCCACAGATCTAAAATTTGGGAAAAGCAAAAGGAACTTAATAAATCTTCAACTTGACTAACATGATTATCTTTGAACTCAAGTGGTACTAATTTAGCAAAGAAGACAAAAAAAAAAAAATCCTTGTTTCTGCCAGAGTTTATGTTTTTAATTCACTTATCTGAAAGTCTTTCCTATTCTCTTGGAAGGGGAATTCCCATTTTGCACTAGGTTTGATGATGCATCCATATGTTGTAAGAGTAGAATGCACGATTTCCTCATGTAAGCATCTCTGCCCCCAGCAAGGGCTCACGCTAGAACATTTGCCTGCACTGCTTTTGCTCACTGAGCCGTGCAGACTGAGTGTGTGCTCAGGTGGGGCACTGCTCTGGGCTGTGGACGTGCTGGGGCTGCGCTCCTGGCCTGCTAAGCACCTGCAAGCTGAGATGCTCTGCACCGTGCCTGACTCTAGAGTAACAGAGAGGTTCCACATGGTCAGAGACAGGAATCTCACTGGATATCCGGGAATGCCTCACAAAGGAGATGAGCCCAGGATTTTGAGGTGGACAACTAAGAAAGGATTTTGCTAAGAGCAGAGCCACACGGTCTAGGGCATTCCTGGGGGAGGGACGACTTGGCAGAGGTATTGGCTTCAGGAGGGGAGCTGGATGGTAGCACAAAGCTAGAAAGGAGGTTGTGCTGGGCAGGGCGGAGGGGCTCAACAAAGGTGGACTGCGGGGCTCCTTGAGTCCCAGAAACAGAGTTTGGGCACCAAAGACACCGTATTCGGTGGGAAGGGGGGGGAGGAGAAGGGTTTTGAATGACAACCTGGACTTCTGAGGAAGAGAGCTTCCTTGGGGTAGACTCCTCTTTTCTCTGGGACAGAAATAAAAACACACATGGAATACAATGGATGTTTTATGTCAATGTGGGTATTTATAGGAACAGAGGGTACGATCCCAGCAGAGTATGGCAGCGGGCGTCACCGTGGCTTTCTGGAAATGCCAGGGGGCAGTATGGCATTGTGCAGAGGCTAAGAGCTTCGGGTTTAGCAGCTCAATGTATGGCCTTGGCCAAACACTCAGCCTCGGGGAGGGTTCCAGTTGGAATCATCTGTGCAGTTGCTTTCTTTCACTAACAAAGCATTTTAAGGGCTGAACATCTTGCATGGTAGAGAAAGCGGTACATCATTCAATGATCTGACGGTCAACAAATATCATAGAGGCTCAGCTGGCCTCTGCATCCCAGAGTTGGAATGGATGGACAGCCTGCCCACATGCAGCTTTGCAGACGTAATACGATACTTGGTGTTAGATAGAGATATAATAGATGCGGTAATAACACGCATCTATTAATAACAGCACAGCTGTTCACACAGCTGTTCACACAGCTGTAAGATGGGGCAAAGGCACGTTTCTTTGTGTTGACTCAGTTGCACGTATAATGTACCTGACCAGCAAGTAGGTACTTAGGAAGTGACAGATGCTGAGCTATGAAGACACATCACGAGTTTGGCACTTGTGAATTTCTCTCCAGCCGTTTGCCGCGGGCGGCGATCTCCCTGGAAGCAGGTCTACATGGCTGCCAAAACGCTCCCCTTGTTCTTCTAAATAATGAGAAGGGCTCACACTTTGTCGACATTCGACCTGGCCACAGCGTTCAGCCCCAGGCGGCCCCGCTCCCCGTGCAGAAGGCACCCCTCCGTGGCCAGGTGGCGGGCAGCGCAGGGCTGTGGCTGGGCTGCCACAGATGCCCTTGTCGCTTACGGAATTTGTCCCCCTTCTGTCTTCTGCTCCACACTTTGTGCCATTGGGACGCACCCTTGGAAGTCATCCAGGGTATGGGTTTTGGAAGTCATGCGGAGAAAATGTTCTGCTCCGACAGCTGCCTTCCTTGCAACATACCCAGGTAACCCCCTCCCGTCCCCACCATTGGACTCTCTCGGGGTGCAGGGGTGACTTCTGGGTTTTCTGTTCAGTACGGGTCTCCCAGAGGCATGCTCTGCTTAAGCTGATTCAGGAATTTTTGGTTGGCTTAGTACCGAGAACCAAAACATCTATACCCACGTACCTGACTGTCAACTGTAACATCTACTTACTATCCCACTGTCTTAATCAATCTGACCTCACTACTCTAGATAACTCTTGCCCAGGAAGAGAAAACTTGCAGATAACTTTATTGCTAACTTCAGGAACTTCTCCAATATTAATTTAAATGGGTACCAGGCCACTCAATTTACAATGAACCACATTGCATGACGGTATGTCCTCAAGGCTTTCTGAGTCTGTTTTTCCTAAACTACGGGTTACGCTTGAACAACGCAGAGGTCAGGGGTGCCGACGCCCACCCACAGTCAGAACTCTCCCAGATAGCTCGGACTCCCGCGAAAATTCACTACCCATAGCCCGCTGTTGACTGGAAACTTTGCTGATAACATAAACAGTTGATCCACACACATTTTGTGTGTTATAGGTATTATATGCTGTGTTCTTATAATAAAATAAGCTGGAGAAAAAAATGTTAAGGAAGAGAAAATTTATTTATTTGTTTTTAAAGATTTTATTTATTTATTTGAGAGAGAGAGAGAGACAGCACTAGTAGGAGGAGGAGCAGAGGGAGAGTGAGAAGCAGGCTCTCCGCTGAGCAGGGAGCCCGACGCAGGACTCCATCCCAGGACCCGGGGATCACGACCTGAGCCTAGAGAGACACTTAACTGACTGAGCCACCCAGGCGTCCCTACTGTATTTATTGAAAAAAAAAAAAAAATCCACGTATAAGTGAACCTATATGGTCCAAACCCATGTTGTTCAAGGGTCAACTGAATTATATCATGGATCTTAACCAATCGTAATCTAGCTCCACTTCCATTTGGAAGACTGGCCTCAAACCAAACATTAGAAACTTCCTAAATATGTCACCTTTTCCAAACCCCTGCAACACAAATCTAAGACTACTAGGGTAGTGCTAGCAAAGAGGAGATGGCCACGTGAAGGGGCAGAGCTGGGAGTGAGGTGCTTCGAAGACAGTGGAAGGGGCCACAAGCTGAGGAACACTGGTGCCCTGAAAGCTGAAAAGGGCAAGGAAACAACGTCTCTGGTGCCTCCAAAAGGAACCAGTCGTGCTGACACCCCGATGTTAGCCTGCCTGAGGACTTACGCCCTGCAGGCTGTAAGGGAATACATTTGTGTCATTCTGAGCCACCAGGTTTGTGGTGATTTATCACACCGGCTGAAGGAAACTAACAAGTACACTCAGTTTTCTCACATTTAAAGTGCATGTAGAGATAGAACCTGTCTCCGGGGGCTTATACAAGGGTTCAATGAGTCCGTTCATATAAAGCACTTAGGTCAGTGTCAGACAGTAAATACTGAGTGTTATTACCGCATCTATTATATCTCTATCTAACACCAAGTATCGTATTAAGTCTGCAAAGCTGCATGTGGGCAGGCTGTCCATCCATTCCAACTCTGGGATGCAGAGGCCAGCCGAGCCTCTATGGTATTTGTTGACCGTCAGATCATTGAATGATGTACCACTTTCTCTACCATGCAAGATGTTCAGCCCTTAAAATGCTTTGTTAGTGAAAGAAAGCAACTGCACAGATGATTCCAAACACTACAAAGCTCTGAAGTTCTTTTTATTCAGCTTTTAAATTAATTACATAATGTTAGTGGCTGTAGAATGATGTCCCTTAATTTATCTTAGGCTTCCACAACTGATTTTCCCTGGATGTGTAATCCAATGATAGAAGAAATGGTCTGGGTTGGCACTGAGTGGAGGAAGCCAGGAGAAATGAGGAAGGGAAGGGGTCAGATGCAGACACTTAGCTGAAGGTGATAGAGAAGTATCCCACTGTCCCACCTATGATCATGAAACTCTGAGCAATACAGGGTCTTCTGAAAAACCAGAACTAAGAGGAGATGATGGAGAGATTGATGATAGATAGATAGATAGATAGATAGATAGATAGATAGATAGATGATAGATAGATAGATAGGGGGAGAGAGAGAGAGAGAGAGAGAGAGAGATACATACTATTAGGAGAGAAGGTGGAAAGAGAGGGATTTTAAGGAATTGGCTCATGTGACTCCAGGGCTGAATGTCACAATAACTTTCTACTAGAAGGTAGAAAGAGCAGAGTGAGGCTAATGGTCTCTGATTAAAAAGCAACAACCACTCACATCAGCCAGGGTGGAGGGACCTTTAGCCATGTTTGTGGTTTTGACAAGGCTCTTTGCTTGTGCCTAGACTGATTTCAGAGGGGTCTTCGTTTCACTCTGCTCCAGGATGCCCACAGAGTGGCCTTCTGTGATGCTGGTGCTCTGTGACACTGTTTAACCTCAGCAGGGGCCTGAGCGTGGCCAAGGGTACCAGGGGTCTGCCAGCACCTGGAGGCTGCTTTTCTTTTATGATGTATTCATAGGTTCTGATCCATCAGGTCTTGGATAACTAAGGGCCCACTATTCCCTCTATATAGAGAGAGCTGTAATACTTAATGAAGTTTTTTGGCTCATGTGTTCTCAAAGGAGAGGGAAGCTTCCCACATTTTTTTAATCTATTGCTGCATAATGAATCACCACAGATGTGGTGACTTAAAACAACACATGTTAATTATCTCATACTTTGTGCAGGTCAGACATCTGGGTACTGCCCAGCTGGGTCCTCTGCTTTGGGTCTCACCAGGCTGCAGTCAGGCCTTGGGCAGGGTCATGGTCTCATCAGAGGCCCAAGGGGGGGAAGATCAGCTTCCAAGCTCTCTCAGGTTATTGGCTGGACTTGAAGGATGGAAGTCCCCATCTTGCTACTGGCTGTCACCTGGGGACCACTCTCAGCTCCTGGAGGCTGCACGGTTCCCTGTCACATGGTCTTCTCACAGGTGGCCTCACAAAATTGCAGCTCACTTCTTCAAAGGCAGCAAGGGACAGGCTCTCTTCCTCAAAGTCTTATACAACCTATAACCACGGATGTGACAGCCCATCACCTCTGCCATATTCTATCATCCAAAATCAGTCACAAACCCCACTCACTTTCAAGGGGTGGGGATTATGTAGGATATCAATCATTGGTGAGGGTCTCCTCATGGTATGTCTACCACATCACCTCAGAGTCTATTAAACAGCTATATGAACCCTTCTATTTCTTAAGCATTGAAAAATTACAAAAGGAATAAATACAGTAAATGTAGATGGCATGAATAAATCCAAAGAGGGAAATAAAATCATTCCCAGTGATTACTAGTTCTACCATGAAGAGATGATCACTATGACACTTAAGTGTTATGACTTCTTTCAGTCATGATTTACTGTTCAGTGTAGACTGAGGACTCTTCACAAATACAGTGGGGGACCAGCCACATTCTTGTAAGACACAGAGAGGAGGCTTCCATCTTCATTGGTGAGAGAAGCTTCTGGAGCTCCTTCTCCACCTGCTAGTGGAGGCCATTGACCAACTGGACCAATAGAGCCCCAGGTGATGTGACATTTTTTAATTTCTGATTATCACACTGTTCGGGGTGGAGGGAGGGCTACGGGCATCGAGTAGGTGGGGCCTAGGGATACCGAGGAAAAATCGCCCAACACACAGCATCGTCCCACCCCACACATCCATGGTGCCGAGGCTGAGAACCCTGGGTCTCAATCCGTACATGAGAAACGTGAAGCTGGAGATGCTCTGGGGCAGGAAGGGTACTTCCATAGGTGATCCTTTCTCTCTCAATCATGGCTCCTCGTAGCTCAACCCAATGGAAATGAAGAGTGGCAATCAGCTGGTTGCAAAGCACCTAGTGAACTCAGCACGTTTTAAATCCCATAGCAATCTTGGGTAGACATTCACACTCACTAGCCGATGAGGCAAAAATTGTAAGTGCTGCAGAATGGGAAAAGATTTATTGGGCTTAAGGAATAAAAGGAAAATTATGTTATCGAATGATAGATTAGAACCAACCAAAGACTAGAAAAGACTAGAGAGCCAGCCTCCTCCACTGCTTTCTTCCCATGAGAGCCGCAGGGCTGGCCGGCCCTCTGGATTTCTACGGTCACAACCCAGGCCTTGAGAATGCTTTGTAGGAAGACATTTCTTTGGGACACTTGGGGCCCAGCACTTGGACAGCGGTTTACCTAAACTCTGTGCCCTGGAGTCTGTGATCATTCAAAAGTAACAGGAGAAAGCTGTCAAGCCAAGGGGATGATTTCCACAGGCCCGTCAGCAGTAAGGATGTAAACCATTCATTCATTGCGAAATCCGGGGACAGACACCAGATGAAGAACTCACAGGATCCAAGCACTGAAAACACCCTGGAGACAGCTGGGTTGACATGCTCATTCTGCAGATGAGAAGCCTGGGATCAGAGGCAGAGGGCCAGGGTTGGAGGCCGGATCTGAGAGAGAGGGTCCCTTGTCTCCCCACCTCTCTGTGCCTTCTGCTGTCAGGTCGACGCAGTGAGTGGACAGACAGGGCTGGCCTCCGGGCGGGCAGCAGGACCGGCCTCATCTCTTCCCTGTGCTCCTCGGGGGTGGGCCCTTCTTGGGAGCAGCTCCACGCAGAGGGGCCAGTCCGAGCTCATCACCACACCTGTCTGCCCCTCAGGGCAGTGCTGAGTGACAGGCAGGGGCTTCATAGGCAGGGCGCCCAGCTGATAAGGAGTCAGTGGGCCATCTCCCCAAGACACATGTATTATTATAGATTTAACAGTGTCCTCACTTAGAGACAAGACTCCTTCATGATGGGACCCCAGGCTGAATTCAGCATCCCGTAGAAGAAGGCTCAAATAGAGAGAGAGAGATAAATTGGAAAGGGTGTAGAAGAATAAATACTATCATATGTGTGTATACAATATATATATATATTTACATATATAATAATACATATTTCTTTCATATGCTACTTTCTATAGAGATATAAAAATACATTTTTTCTATGAAAAATGTGAAAGATAATATTCTATAAATATGTATATACTTTATTAACGTATTTACATTTCCTAGCCATGTGACCATCACAAATATAATTTTATAATCATTTTTTCACTTAACAAAAAGCTCTAAGCATTAATATGATTAACAGTTTTTCCTGATGGTTGCAAAACATCTCACTTAATCGATTCGACCTTGTCTCTACATTTGTGCACTTTGGACAGGGTACCTCAGCCCCAGCACTCTGGCTCTCGGGGCCGGATCATCGTGTGCGGCGGCCAGTCCCATGCACAGCATTGAGCAGCATCCTTGGCCTCTGTCCCCTGGATGCCGGGAGCAACCCTTTCCAGTGTGACCATCAAAGCTATCTCCACACATGTTGAATGTCCCCCAAGGGCTGAATCACCCAAGGTTGAGAACCACAGATGTAAGGTTTTTTTTGTTTGTTTTAATTTTTTTCTTTAAAGATTTTATTTATTTTTTGGGAGGGGGAGAGGAGCAGAGGAAGAGGGAGAGGCCGACTGTGCTGAGACCCTTAACTGACTGAGCCATCCAGGCACCCCCTTAAAAAAAATTTTTTTTGAAGATTTTATTTGTTTATTTTTTAGAGAGAGAGCATAATTCGTTTTATTTTGTTTGTTTTTTGCTTTGACTATCATTACACAAAACTGCCTGAATCTCTTTACAGCCTTCTTTCTGCTTCTATCCAAGCACACCCAGAGGGTACATTCCTAGATGCTAAATTACTATTGCAGTGAAGAAGTATCCATTGAGAACTCTGATCCATTTTTGCCAAGTTTCTATCCAAGTGTCATTTTTAAAGAGTTAAAAGCACAACTGTCGCTCACATATATAGGGAGCCTACGTCAAAGATTTCTTTGTCTCATTCAGTGAGACAGCCCACAGGCTGCGGAGGCTGGTTCGGGAGGAAGCAGAGAGAGGTGCCCAAAATCACGGTGAAAACCCAGGGGGGAGTTGTTCAATCACTTGCACAAGGACGCTCTACCTGTGGGCTGTGTCCTCTATGAGGCACCAGAACACGGGTCGTCTGCATTGCGGTCAGCCTTCCGTGTGTCAGCGTGGACTCTCAGAGTAATACGCTAATCAATGGAAGCGGTGAGTCAAACCAAACAGTTACTCCTACTGACTCAGATACATCTCAGGAGGCTATCGCGCTCACCCCCATGTACCTTGAAAAAACAGAGCCATCCTCTTGCCTATTTCTGCATTTTGACCTTTTTCTCTCTTACCACTGCCTTCCTGACATTGTGCCAACTGTCCTCTCCCTTCAAGTGCACCCCCCTCCCCCAAGCATCCACCTGCACAGGGGAGGAGCATCCCTTTCCCTTAGCGCCCATCACCCATCAGACAGGTGCCTGGAGTCCTAGATCCATCTCCCTCACTTCTGTGAGCTTCAGGATGTCCTCACACATTTATGGGCCATTTCCGCTCTGATTTACTCTGCCTGCATGTCCTTTATCGATTCTCCTTTCAGAGAGTCCCACTTATCCTCATACACTTGCAACCCGTTTATGTATGCGTCATTTGCCTCTTATAAATATTAGAACTGCTTTTTCTAAATTTCCCTTTAATAAAGAAATCGATACAGAATCCAGTCCACCAGTATCTGTGTTCATCGGTTCATGTCTGAGATTTTATGTTGAAAAGCCCTTTCTCAGTCCTGGGATTACGTCTTCACCTATGCTTCCTTGTAATATATTTAGAAGTTAATATTTTATACTTAAGTTTGTGTTCCATCCGAAGTCCCTTTCTAAATGTTGGAAGTTGGAGATACAACTATTTCCCCCCTGTCAAGAGTTAGCCAGTTTTCTTGGCTCTGAATTATTCATGTTTTTAAGTCCTATTGCTCAGATGTGAAGTTTCTGTGTGGAAGAGTCTGATTCTGGCCTGCCTGTTCTATTCCCTTGATCTGCCTGCCGTCTTGGCCCCAGGCCACAGAATGTAAATCGCTATCGATACATCATACACTTCTTTATCTGCCAGAGCAGGTCTCATTTTAAATGTCACAGCTTTTATTTGCAAATGGTAGAGTGACTATTTGTATAGAATTTAGATAAGTAAAAAGGTGTTCTTTTGTTTTATGGACAGTGGTTTTTCATTATCTTATCAGACCAACTATTTTCCTACTAAAGAGATATTTTCACTTCTTTGTGAACACTTGGAGGGCATGGAATTTCCCTCTGTGGAGTGAAAGGCTGTGCCAGTTGTCTTAAATATTCTCACCAGGCACGCTTTTCCTATGCCTGAGTGTCTGGGAATGTTTAGGCCCAGGGTCCTAGGGGGGTGTGCAGAAATCGGCTGAGGGAGGGCATCTGGGCACTTGAGTAGATGCAGACTCTCCTATGCTTATGACACAGCATGATCAGGGTGCTTGCAATGGGGAGTCAGCAGCTCTTTATGTATTTGTTTGTTTGTTTGTATTAACCTCTAAACCAGTTTTCTCAAACACGGCTCCTCCAGTCCCATGAGATTTATCAGAGTGTGGCTGGAGAAAAGTTCTTTCAAAATAGGAAGGTTAGAAAATGCCCTGTTACACCATGTTGAGCAAGGTTCTCTGCAGCAGGACTTCTCAGGACCTTTGATCTGTTCATATCCTGTGACTCTACAAAGAGTGTGATGGTTATTAGACCTTGGCATCTTTCTCCAAGATCCCAGTCAACATTAGGCTGTCTAAGCTCTGCAGCCTGGCAAGCACTATTTCCCAGATACTATTATTTTTCAAGCAAAACTGAAAAAGACAAAATGTCGCCAACAGAGCAAAAGAAAATAGCTATAATTAATGGTAATCATTGACAACAAGAACAAGATCCACTCTATCTTTGGTGGCAGTTTCAGTTTTCCCGATTGAGTTCTGTACACTTTCTTGGCAGCCCTCCCCGCTCCCCAGTGAGGAATGCAGGATAGGATTTATCATCCCTCTTTGCCGAGAACGTTGATGATGTCCCATGGCCATGGGATAGTGGCGCCCACGCGGGAATCTGCATCTGTTGATTGCACAACAGATTTTGTTAGTTTTGCTCTGCTGTGTAAAGTGACAGAACTTAATGGCATAAACCAAGAGCCATGTGTTAGCTTACAGTCCTCCGGGTCAGAAATCCAGCACAGTGCGGCTGGGTTCTCTGCTCAGGGGCTCACTCGGTGAAATCAGGGTTGGCTGCATTTCCTTCCTTTCTGGAGTCTCAGGGGAAGATTCAGCTTCCAACTCATGTGGGCTGTTGGCAGAATTCATTTCCTCACGGTTATAGCACTGAGGACACCAGGTCCTAGGGACCGTGCACACTCCTTGCCATGTGATCCCTCATCTTACGAGGCAGCAACAGGGAATCTCCTTCATGTTAATGCCCCCATGCATCAAGTGTCTTGCTTCAGGTAGCGCTCCATCCCTTTTATGGGCTAGCCTGATTAGGTCAGGCTCACCCAGGAGAATCTCCCTGTCTTGAAGTCAATGTGTTTTGGACCTTAATCCCACCTACAAGATCCAGGCACCGCAGTATCTGCATTAGTGCTGATCACATATCTGGGAGACAATTTGTGTATACAGTGGGGTTGGGGGAAGCGGTGGTTGTCTGGGGAGGCTGGGGGAGAATTCTGCCCACCACCTTCGCTTCCTATGGGGTGGGGTAGCAGGACTGCACTTGCTTTAGAATGTTTCCCTGCTGCTAAGATGCTCCATGTGTGTTTGGGGAAATAAAAAATGAGTCAGAAGAGATTTACTCTCAGTTAGAAGTAGTAGAACACATGAGACTTCCAGAGAAGCCGATGCTGACAACCGGGCCATGTTCTTTCCACCTCCAGCAAAACCGCTTCCCTTGGGGCTCCCTGCCCCTGCTGTCCTGGGGTTGGAAAGCATCTGTGCAGTGGTTCAATGGTCGCCTTTTAATGTTTTTTTTTAAAAGAGACTTTCTGAAGTCTCTTTTAAAAAAAAAAAAAACAACTTTTTTTTTTTTTAAAGGCTCTATTTTAAGCTCCATTAGTTGTTTGTGGCTGAAATAACGCTCGGTGTATGGGGGCAATTAAATCATTCACCATTATGGCACAGCATGCTGTTCTTTATAGGATGTTAAAATCATTCACATTTCCTTTGTCCTTGATGATCAACCGATAGAGATCATCTTGCCATCCCCAAGCCCGCACCCTGGGATGTGTACCATGAATGTCAGATCTTTGCATTCTTTGTTTTCCCCAGCTCACCTGACCTCACCTTCCCGAGTTCCTCATCGCAAGTTTGTAAATGTCACTCTACGTTTTTAGTGAAATTCAGCAAGTGAAAACATTTAGCCAAACCAGATTCCCTTGGGTCCCTGATTGGTTGGTGGCAGCTCCCCCTTTCCAGCCAGCATTGGAGGGGCGCCAGAACTGGGAACTGCTGAAGGGACAGCCCCCTCCTCTCCCCTGCAGGAACCATCTGCCTTCCCACCAACTTCCCACCAACTGAGGAAGCTGCCATGGATTTCCTGTTACAACACGAAGCAAGCCTCCCCTGGGGGCTGAGTGCACAAGCCCTACCGCAGGGTCCCCCTGCTCCGGGGCCGGTCACCACGTGTCCCCACCATCCCCTCCAAGCTCTGATGTCATAGGTACCACGGGCCCAGAGAGCAGGGCCAGGCTGGGTTTCTCAAGCAGGGCCACGGTAATATCATTAAGCTGCCTGGTTTTAATTTGCAACCACTTCCCAACTGTCTACTTAGAAGTGTTTAAAGCCAAACTCTTTTCATTCTTTCCACCATTTACTGGTGATTGGAGAAGTTTAATGATTGTCTTGTGAGGAGGAGGAAGGGACACAGATCAGGCACAGGCAGAGAGTGATGAGAAAGAAGAATTATAAGCTGGAAGAGAAATGCAAGATAATAAAAGTGTAATTTAAGACATCATACTTGTACAATTACCATGGTGTGTCACGCTTAGCAGGGAGTCTAAATTTATCTCACTGCTGATAGTCCACTGTGAGAAATAAAACTGTACGAAATCTGGGGGGCGTTCCAGATTTTCTAAACAACTTTATCTAGCGGTTCAGCGTGTGGCCAGGAGAGTGGGGGGGACCTCAGGGCCTTCCGTGCTGCTCAGCCCTCAGCGACCATGCTGCGGAGCGGAGCTGGCTGCCCCCCGAGTCTGCAGAGCCCCCCGTCTCTGGAGCAGAGCACAGCCGCCCTGCAGCCCTGCCTCCCATGCCGTGGCCTGTCCTGTCCGAGAACAGGGTGGTGGCTGTGAGGCAGTTATTCCGGGCCCCCCCTCCCTTCCACGTGCCCACACAGGTGCCCCATGGGCGTGGATGGCACACACCCCTCCCTGTCCCCCTTTGCGGGCCCCAGCTCTCCCCGTTCTCTGTCAGCAGCCCCACCGCCCCTCACACCTCACGCGGGAGGTGTTCCTGGGTTTCTCCCATGTTCTCCGAGCTCAGATCCCATGACAGGATGTCCTCCTGGCCCTGCGTCTCCCCGCCTCCCTCATCTGGCTGGGCCACATCTCGGCCGCAGACCACTGGGAGGGATTCCCACCCCAATACCTAGTGTCTTCCCGGGGGCCAGGGGAATGAGTTCCAAATATAAATAACATCACTTGGTGCCCCCGCTCAACGTCCTCCAACAGCTGCCCATCCTGCTTAAAAGAAAATTCAAATATGACAGTGGACTGCAGCCTGCTTTCTCTGCTGCAGCCTCTTCTCCCCACTGACCTCCAAGAGGGGCCTCTCCTTTCTGCCCGCTTTCTTCCCCCGTCAGGGCCCTTTCGGGTCCCGGGCTGTCTACCCGGAGCACACTCCCTCCAGACCCTCCCACGGCACACAGGCCTCTGCTCAGATGTCCCCTCTCCAGAGAGCTCCCGCTGCCACAGGATGGGAGCCCCAGGGGGAGGAGTCCCCAAGGCAAGAGTGAACCTGGCTTGCGCAGGGCAGTCCCACTAACGTCTGGAAAAGGAATAAAGGAAGATGTATCACTTCCCTGATATCGTGGAAGGTTTAACTATTTAAAATAAGAGCCAAGATAGTTTCTGCTGCTAAGTCCAGTTCACCTCAGGACTAAGTACTCTCTATTCCAAGCAGTATGGAAGCTTCTGGAGTCGCGTTGTCCAAACTGGGAGCCGCTAGCCACATGTAGCTATAGAAATATACATTTAATTGACTTAGGGTAAACCGCAATGAAATATCCAGTCCCTCAGTTACACTATGCACGTCGAAGAGCCCACACGTGGCTAGTGGACTAAATGACGCCCCCCCATTTCATGTTGAGACCCAAGCCCCCAGGGAGATGGCATTTGGAGACAGGGCCTTTGGGAGGTGAATAGGGTTAGATAAAGTCATGAGGGTGGGGTTCCCATGACGGGGGTAGTGCTCTGCCTTATAAGAAGAGGAAGAGACCAGAGCCCTCCCGTCTGTCCCACGTGGGCACAGACAGGAAGTGGGCTCTCGCCAGATGCTAAAGTGGATGGCACCTTCATCTTAGACCTCCCACCTCCAGAGCTGTGAACAATGTCTGTTTTTTGAGCAACCCTGCCTGCGATGCTTGGTTGTGGCAGCCTGAGCTGCCTGAGACATTAGCTATCCAGCTCCCAGACATGTCTCTGCTGCCCACAGGTACAGATGGGGAGCTCCCGCATCCACGCCAAAGTCCTACTGCACAGAGCAGCCATGCCACGTGGTAGGAGGGGCTCCATCATGCTCTCCAACAGGGTTCAGAGTTGGCTGCAGGAGGATGGACGGGGAAATGGTATCCGGTTAGTCCCGGGAGATGAACACACAGGTACCGAGCACTTAGCATCAAAGCAGAGGTGGGCCTAGCAGGTGCCAACTTTGAGCCAAATTTTTAAGGATGAGCAGGAGCCACCGGGGGGGCAGACTGTGAGCCATCGGGGGTCAACCCTACCAAGTCTCCTGAAAATAAATATAAATGTACGCAGGTGTAAAACCCCAAGCATGTGTCTGCTTACCCATTATCCCACCACTTCTTTATGCACCTTGCTTCAAAGGAAAGAGCATGTCCCTTGTGTTCCTTGGCAAGATTAATGTAGAGAGAGGCACAGCCCAGTCCAAATGCTGGGGGTGAGACATGTTAGTCCGTGCGGAAGCAGCTTAACTAGCGTTGCTGAGATAGAAGAGCTAGCCTGAGATTGCAGGAGGTAACGGATCGTCGCGTGAACAAAATGCCTCTAGGTAAGACCATGAGGGCAGTGGGAGTCCACACGTCCCGCAGACAAAGCACGTTGTGGGAGCAGTGGTCGCAGCTGTAGAGTGGGGGTCCATCCACACAGGGGGGCCCCCCGCGTTCATATAGCCTCCGCCCAGAAGGAAGCTCAATCAGCCTTCTCTCTGCTCACCTGGTACAGTTATTTTTTGCCAGGTTACTTGGTTACCAGCTTGCCCATCATCCAGCAGTTTCAATGTGCTTTCCCGCTGGGCCTTTGCTTCCATGGGGTTCAAGTGCCGGCAATGTGTATGCACCCAGCTCCCACCCTGGTCTTCCTTCCTCCCCAGCGCTGGCAGGATGCTTCCCGGCAGCGGGCTTCTGCCATGGGAGCCCACACCTTGGAGCATGGTACGTGGACGCCAGCCCTCCGGGCTCTGCACCAGTCCTCAGCTGGGGGCTGGCCTTGCTCCGGTCCTCCTGAACTCCGTCCACCAGCACTGTGGGGAGCAGGGCAATAAGACCGAGGACTTGAGATTCCCCAAGAAGCGCCAGAGGGCACCTGTGGTAATTCAACAAGGGTCTCCAGGGTTCCCTGTGAGGAGAGCCGGCTGAGGAGGCAAGGGGCGGCCGTCGGAATGCGGTGTGTCTTGGGGCTGGTCAATGGGAGCAGAGAGGCACCCAGCACAGGCAGGAGCCTCTGAGGCTGCGCGCCCAGAGCACAAGCTCTGCATGTGACCCCAGCAGCCCCGTCTGTGCCACTGCCCGCGGGGAGGATGGGGGCAGTCGCCAGGTACTGACCCAGCTAAGAGCACTTTTCCTTGCCTGCTCCGCACTGGCCGTTTGTCATAGCTTTTGAAGGCTGTGACTGCTTCCACTGTATATTGTGTGCGAGAGGATACAGCCAGCCGAGCGTGGGGTTGAATAAATGTGGGCAGCCACACCAACTTCAAACTGATATTACTGTCAAGGTTGCTTTTTATAGTTCTCCTGAAGGCTTTAGCAACAACAGACAAGGCAAGCTTCATGGTACCTGAACCCGAATCAAGCCCGCATTTTTCTGATGTGTATTTAATTTGGTCTTGGCACAGAGTCTCTGTTTTTCTTGGGTTTTACATCATTTATGAGGTTGCATGGATACACTCTAACAAAACATCATCTATAATCAAATGAGGCTCACAGAAGAAAGAAATGCATGCCAATTCCGACTAATCTTAGCCTTTATGGGAATAGCTATTTGCTCTGAATGATTAGCCAAACATCTGTGTCAACACTTTCTGAGCTGGAGAGAGAGATGTTAATCGCCACATTTACGGTGAAATTTCGAGTTCCAAAGAGGGGAAGTGCTCATCGCAAACAAATGTCTCAGCTAAGCTCTTCTGAGTGAAATCTACTCTCCTAATTAATTATAATAATTAAAGGCACAGATATTTTCAAGGGGCGCTTGTGTGCGTGTCGGGCAAAACCCGTTTGCCTTGCCTCACGCTAAACTTTCTAAGAAAATGACGTCCAGTCATCCTACGGAGACATTTCAGGAAGAAAGCCATTTCCTTCTCCGCATGAGACAGAGGCGTGCGGTCTCTCCCACCCCTCTAAACCGGGCATCACTCAGCACTTTCTGGGTTGATAAAAAGACATATGTGCTCATCAAGGTTGGTTTATGTGATTAAGGAAGACCAAAGAATGTCAACAATTGGCTCCGTTGTGAAACATGTCCTACAAGAGACAACATCTGTGCTTTGCTGTCGTGCACACACAGGGCAGGGCTCAGTGTTTGCTGTGGGCAACACGAGTCTCCTGGTGATTGCAAGGGCGCAGCTGCAGACGAAGCGGCCCCCCGGAGCACACGCTGGCGGCGCCGCAGGGGAGGGCCGTCTCCTGTTCTGCCCTTGGCTTTGGCCTCCAGGGGCAGGGCTGCGCTGCTGGGCTGCCGATCGACCTTGCTCATCTGTGACATCCTTTCCTGTCGCCCTTCTGCAAAGTGGACACGGAAGGAAGGGACACGGTGATGAAGTGAGATCTGCACACATGTGGCAGCCGGACCAGCTTCTCAATTTCGAAAGAGTCATAGACGCTGCCGACGAAGAACCAGGACACTGTTCCTAGCCTGCAGAGAGGCTCATGCTTCTGTTTTCCTGCAACTGGAGGGCTCAGTGCAAATGGGGCATTTCCATCCCATCTGAGCCCACGGAAAGTGCCCACTGATGTGGGGCTCAGCGCTGTCTCTGTTTTATCAGCTGTGTTGTCTGTGGGCACACGAGGCTTTCCCAAGCCCTCCGAGGAGGCCAGCACAAAACCTTTGAGTTACGGGATCAACTCTCTAAACCTAGAGACGAATTCCTTGAGTTTAATAAAATGAAGTTTTAAATAAAATGAGGTTTTTGTTGTTTTTTTTTTTCTTAAATGTCTGTCCCTATTGAATTTGGCTTCTTCTTAAGCCCCTGAACTGTGGTATGTAGGAGCGAGTGATGGAAATAGAGCAGTCTGAGATACTTCAGCCTCCGACTCCAGTGGGTTCTTTGAATTAATCACGCCAGTTGGATGGAATCCAGGTGCAGATTTGATCTCACTCTGAACAAGCAGTTTTATCTTTTTGTTTCCTGAAGTCTGCCTTTTTGTTCCTCAGAGTTGACCTAGGAGGCAGGTTATCTTGCAGCACAACTGGGGAAAGCAGCCCAGACATAGCCAGGTAAACTCGGTGAGGCTTGCAAGTCTCTTTCCGAACTGTTCTGGCTTACTCCGAGCACGTGCTGGCTGGGACCCAGTCATTGCATCTGAGGCTCTGCGATCAGCGGACTCAAGGTTATAGAGCTTTCGCCTGGCCCTCTGGGTTCTCCCCACTTGGGTTCATTACAAACCCTCATATTGTTCTGGTTTTTGCAAATTTAACCCGGGAAAACCATTTATCAACCTTCACCAAGAAGCCAAAAGCTGACAAGAGAGGAGATTGGGTTTCATTTTATTTCAAGGGTGGCCAGTCCGGAGGCTGGGAGACAGTGTGTGTTTCGAGGTTGAGTGAACCCCGACCTCTGGTCTGATGGCCAGCATCAGGGGTGCCCCTGAGCCCTGCACTCCTGCCTGGGAATTCAAGTGCTGAGCAGAAGCTCGGTCCAGTACATCTTCATGGAAGTAGATTGATGCGTCAGCACCAAGTCGGCAAGGGGACATAAATGTAGCTGGAGAGGATGTTCAGGTGTTCAAATAACTTTCATGAAGACGGAAGTACTTCCTGTTTTCTAAGCAATTTAATCGCACCTTCTGGTCCGTCGGACTCCTCCCCTCAGGTGTATTTGTGACTTCGCTGGAGGGTAGCTCAAAGGATGGCAGCCTCCCTGGAGGATGAGTTTAAGGACAGGATGACTGTCGAGCGCTCTGCTGTGGTTCAAAGCTCTGCATCCCGCTCCCTGCCCTTTCCCTGGGCTCTCAGATCAGAGCCTCGGGCACCTGCATCCACTGTCCATTTAGAACACTATTACTTCCAAATCCCTTGGTTTTGAAAATACTATTCATTGCTAACAGGTTTGATCAGTGACCCTCCTACTGTTCCAGTCCGCAGAAAGCTCAACAGCTCAGTTTGGCACCTTCTCCTTGAAACAAGTTGCTTTTGAGTCAAAGCTACGCCACCCCCCACCCCCTCCCCCGGGAAGGAAGCACAGGGGCGGGGGGAGGCGAGACCACACATCCAGCCAAGGTCACCAGGGCTCTTCTGTGTCCCCCCCCCCCGAACAACACTGCCGACTCAGTGTTGGCACAAAGATAAAAGGGGAAGCCCGCAAACTATTTATTGAACTTATTTATTTGCATAAAAGACTCCAATTTAAGGGAGTCTGTTTCTTGCATTTGGACTAAATTTTGGACATTTTAAACCAGTTAATTGGAGTCATTCAGGAATTATCATAATTCACTCCACTTCTTTCCAAAATGTCCCCTTTTCATCGAATCGGTTGTGTGTATTATTAGAGTGATCCACAGCCAACTGTGGATCGCAGGTGCTATCTTTCTAGTTCAAGTATTTCATTCTGAGATAAATAAATATATGAAAATGTGAATCTTTGAAACTTGTTGTCTTGAAGTTTCAGTGGTTTCTTTTTCTTGGGACATTGTTCTTAATTTCTGACTCAAAGGGGCTGGCCAACCATGCTTTCAATAATACCTTAATGATTTTATGACTGTCCAAAAATAAATAGAAAAGATCAGTAAAAGCAAATGAAGTATTGATGAGACTTCTCTGCCTTCAGGGGCTGTTGGTTCTAGAAATGCATCTTGGGGAGAGGAGGCTTGCAGGAGGGGCTGAGGATGGGCAGGGAGGAGAGAACACTAGCAACAACCTTCCACAGTGACAGACGGAACGACAACTGGAATAACTGAGAAGGGGCTCTGTGTCCTGGGACTGTGCAGGGGCTTGGGTTGGTGCAGGGCACGTCCCTTTTCTCTGAGCAGGTATGTGGGGGCTGATGGCAGAGGTAGAAGAAGAATCAACAGGGGCAGGGGTTTTAGATGAGCATCCCAGGCCAGGAGACAGCTTTTGTGTTTGTATCCACTTTGCCTTGGACCCAAGTCCCTAACCCTCCATCTAGGAAATAACTGGGATCCGGCCAATTCCTTAAGCCCCCATGCTACCACCCTGTGGGCCTGCTGCAGGGATGCTGAGGGCCAGCATCATTCCAAACACTCCCTGATCTCCCTGGGTGATGTGACTGTTCATCTCCTGGGTTTCCCTATTGTCCGTGGGCACACTCCACTCTCACCACATGCCATATGCAGCACGAGCCCTGCCACCCTGTCATCTGGTCACATCTCTTCTTCTTTCATGTTGGGTTTCGATGCCTTCCCCATGCAATGTCCCCTGCATCCACTACAGAGGTTAGCATATAGTAGGTGCTTAGCAGAAGTCAACTGAGTGAGTGGTAGAAACACCCACCAGACCACCTACTCATTAAGTCTCAAGTGGTGGGGAAGAGATGTGAGCTAGTCCACACTTGTCCCCAGGGAAGAAAAACCTTGTCAAGATGAGGACTCAACATCGCAGTTACCCCTTCTGAAAAATAACCATGTATTTTATTTTATTTTTTTTTTAAGATTTTATTTATTTATTTGAGACAGAGAGAATGAGAGAGACAGAGAGCACATGAGAGGGGGGAGGGTCAGAGGGAGAAGCAGACTCCCCGCCGAGCAGGGAGCCCGATGCGAGACTCGATCCTGGGACTCCAGGATCATGACCTGAGCCGAAGGCAGTCGCTTAACCAACTGAGCCACCCAGGCGCCCTTATTTTTAATATATACCTTTAAATTTAAGCCATTTCTACCTCCAACTTGGGGCTCGAACTCATGACCCTGAGATCAAGAGTCACATGCCCTTCCGACTGAGCCAGCCAGGCGCCCCAATAACCAAGTATTTTAAAACTCACTCATTTTAGGGATGCTTGGGTGGCTCAGTCGGTTAAGCATCTGCCTTCAGCTCAGGTCATGATCCCAGGGTCCTGGGATTGAGCCCCACATCGGGCTCCCTGCTCAGCGGGGAGCCTTCTTCTCCCTCTGTTTGCCTCTCCCCCTGCTTGTGTCTCTCTCTCTCTGACAAATAAATAAATAAAACCTTTAAAAAATAATAACATTCACTCATTTTACCAGGGATTTCTTTTTATTAGCTACTTTTCTGGAAATGAAATATAACTCACTTCCTTTGGACACAAGCTGTCCATCCCCTTCTCGGCCGCTTTGTGTCCCTCCCAAGGGCACTGTCTTCTTTTATCTTGCTTACAGCCTCGTTATCTTCTCTGCTGCTTTTCTCTTCTCCCTGGGCACAGGGATGCTCACCGTCTGCTCACATAGCCCTTCCCTGGGATCATAAAGTATATTTCTCCCTCCCACCCTGTATTCACAAACACTTGCTCCAGATCCCTCTCACACTCCCCATGACAGCTGGACGGGACCAGCTCATAGTTTGGGAGATTAGGTCACTGCAGCTTGTCTATACAGCTGTGTTTCTGGCAGGGCCCCGGACCCGCTAATCCCATCCCTCATGGTGGGGCCGATAGTTTAGTCTCAGGCAAGCTCATACTCCTGGAAACATGACACATTCATAATAAAGTCCAAACACGAGTCACCTAGCCCCGGAACCCAGTTCCACTTCCAAATGTCTTCCTGCAGCTTCCATGACCCGGGTGGGAGCTTTGGACGCATGGAGACCCTGCCAAGTGCTGATGGAGTGGTTGCTGTTAGGACCACCACGGCTGGGGACTGTGTGGTCTGAGGACCTGGGGTGGGCTCTTCTTGTGATGACAAGAGCAGGGGTTGCCATTTCAGTGTAGAGGAGGCCTGGCACGCTGGCCTCGCGATGGCCACTCCTAGTAATGGCCCTGGACACACCTCATTTGGAATTTGACACGTGAAACAGGACCCATAGATTGGGTCCAAACCAAAAGAGTGTCAAAGGCATGCCCGAAAGGAGTTGGGAATTAAGTAATAGGGAGGGAAAGGGGCTAGTCCATGACTGGACTCTCTGTCCATCTGTGGTCACTAACAGTCATTGTTGGTGGAGGTCTATGTGAAAAGGCAAGGCCACAGTCATCAAAACAATGACTCTGGTCAAACACAGACCACACAAAAAAGGAGGAAGTGACTTTCAAGCTAGTCTACAATCCATGAGGTCAGGGCAGTTGCCTGAGTCACCGAATTCTCTCCCTCCCAGTGACCTTTCCACCATTTGTTTAAACACCACAGTGCAGGGACACCTGGGTGGCTCAGTCGGTTAAGCATCCTACTCTTGGTTTTGGCTCAGGTCATGATCTTGGGGTCGTGAGTTTGAGCTCCTCATCGGGCTCTGCACTCAGCGCAGAGTCTGCTTGAGTTTCTTTCTCTCTCTCCCTCTCCGCCCTCCTCTCCAAATTAAATAAATTTTTAAAAAACTAAATGCCACAGTGCAGACAGGTGAATGCAACACAAGGAGGTGATGCTGGCTTTTACTCTGATATGTCGCTGCTGTGACCCATGAACCATCAGGGATATAATACGATTTTGTAGTTGTTGGAAATTTTACATTCCGGCAACACTTAGGAGAAAGAAAATAACTCATCTGCAGCACCGGAGAACAGTGAGCAGAAATCCAACCAACCATTCTCGTGTCTGCCCGATGCTCCCTGGCCTCCTCCTCCTCGGCCTCCGCTCGGCCAGCTCAGAAGCTGTCCTGTTCTTTTATGAGCCTATCTCCAGGGCCCCTTGATTTATCCTGATCCTTGTCAGGAAATGCTGAATCTCTTCCCCAGGGTTTTGAACAGGAATTACCTCGGGAGTGGAAGCCTAACAACATAGGCCAAGGCCACCCTGGGCACCGTGTTTCCTGCTGTTTAGAGGAAGGGGTCTGGGCTCATGGCAGCCCATGGACAAAGCCTGAGAACACTTATGTCCAGGGGTCAGTACCCCCTGGGTTCAGAAGTGCTGCCCACTTCCAGGCGCTAGATGTTCACCCCTTCCTTGGATTCTGCCAACCAAATAATCGATGTTTTCCTTGTGCTCATTCACGTGAGGTTTTCTATTTTTTGCCACCAAAGGGGTCCTATTGGACTCCTAGCTTTCCATTGTAGAGTCTAATTGCTTTTTAAAGAAAACTCTCTGTAGCACTAAAGTAAACTGGTTAGATATCAAGCAACTTATTTGAGTCATAAAAATGGCAGATGCTGGATATTGGGTGGAGAGAGTAGAAGATGAGCATGGAACATCTTATTGTGTCAGAAAGTAAGGAATACTAAAAAAAGAGAGAGACAGGGCTTGTGACAAGGACACAGGAGCGACTAGAAGGAGCCCCAAAAAGCCAACCTGGGACTATTTGCATTCCAATATATTTAAGGACGACAATGAGTTCGTGCAAAGTATCCATGAGTCTATGTGAATAAGAAATAGATAGGCTCGGGCTTGCAGCCGAATGCCGAGTCAGGTTGATAACTGTTGTAGGTGTGCTGGGTAGAAAACTTCGCTGGGCAGCCATCGCCATACAGAGAGCTTTAGGCAAGAATCCTCAGTGAACGCTCAGTCTACTCGGGAGCAGGCCTGGGTTTCCATGAGGAGCAGGATATGGCCATATCTTACAGCGCCTCTGCACAGATTCCTTATTAGATGCCAGGGAAATACTAGTCTGTGCAGAGCGAAGAAATGGGACCACAGCCTATGCTCCGGGCACGACACAGTGCACACACCAGTCCCATGCGAGCAACACCTCGCTGAGAACACGTTCCATGAAAACAAGACAGGCCCGATGCTGAACCGTTTTAGGGGAAAGGAGATGGACGCGCCTGACCGCCGAGGGCAGGGAGTGGTCAACACCGCGGCTCCGGGGCTGGAGGGGGAGGGCACAAAGGACATCACTGGGCCCATGGCCACAGATGGAACATGGGTTTTGGGCCAGATCAGAGGCCATCTCCATGTGACATCCGCTGTAGGGGAGAACTGCACCGTGGCCAGGGCAAAGCAGATCCATTGTTTGGGGGTAAAGAGACATGATGTTTGACAGTTGTTGTTAAATGGCTCAGAAAATATTACACACACACACACACACACACACACAGAACGAAGAAGCTAATGGATTAAAAGGAAACAGTAGTTGATTCTGAGTAGAGGGTATACAGGTGTATTTGTTCTAGTTTTAAATTTCTTCTCCAATTTTGCAGTTATTTCATAATAAAGTATTAAAGACAACAGCAGAATCAGAGTGATCTCTTCCCAGAGAAGGGAACCCAGCTCTGCCTGGGGGTCACTGTCATGCTACCATACCCTCATTTGGGAATTTTGCTGTTTGAACTTGGTAATGGTGTAGCAGGCCCCTCACTTTTTGGCCACGTGTCTGGAGACTTTCTCCTTTCTAGGATGCTTGCTTCAATTAACCTGCAGGTAGCAGAGGGTGGAAAACACCCAGCTGTGTGCCAACAATAAGGCTTGGCTTTCCTGCGGCCTCAGAAAAACTGTAAGTAAATCAGAACACTAGGGATGTTACTGATCTGGAAAAGGGTTAAATATTCTGGGATGTTGGAAACAAAAGATATTTTAAACACCACGTTTAAGAGTAATTTAGAGGATGTAATTCTGTCCAATATTAGCTGACATCAATTGGAAGTAAACCGTAGCTAAAAACTGAAACCCCAGATTAACATCTGGAAGAATAAAAGAATCTAGTGTCTTTGACCCCAAAACTTCAGGGATCCTCTGGTTTAGAAACAGTCATAGGATCAACCTATATGCAAGCCTCCTTGAGCCCCATGTGACTCATCAGCCACTCCTGCACTCATTACTTCCTTTGTCAGCACAACATCTAGAGTCTAGGGGACTGAAGAATTGCCATGTGGCTGAGCTGAAGGGACGACATCAGGGGTTTGCGGGGGGGCGGGGGGGGGGGTGTCGCCAGACCAACAGCATCTGCATCACTGGGGGAAATTGAGAAAAGCGTATGATTGGGCCCCATCCAACCTGCGGGATCCAAGCTCTGGGGTGGGTTTTAACAAGCCATTGGGGGACTTCCATGGCCACTATAGTTTGGGAATCACTGGGCTACTTCTCTTTCCTAGTGTATACTTTCGTGGAAATGTCAACTGCTCAAGGAGACAGGCTTTCATCTAGCCCCTATTGCTCCCTGTGACCCTGGGCCCATCAAGTCAAATTATTGGGCTTACTGTGAATTCAGGGAATTTGGCCAGGTTGCTTCTATTTTCCACCTCTTTTTTTCTCATTTTGTTGACTCAAAATTACAACACACTGGACTTATCTAATGCAAAGGCGTTTTCAACCTTGCTGCAACATGACAAGCAAAAACCTTGTTCTTTTATTGATGTCTCAACAGACCGGCCATCATGGGGCATGTCGGATTTCGCTTTGACGGGCACGTGCAGAGACTGGCAAGTGTGTGACAGCCCCTGACGCCCCTGCCCCCCAGGGTCTGGCGGGGACCATGCTAGGACAGGGGGCTGCTGGTGGAGAGCTGAGGCCATGCCCCAGCCCGGGATGGGGGAGTCCACACGCAATTCAGGTGCCTACGGACATCCAGGAGAGCGGCTGGGGCTGGCCTGAAGCGGGGCCCCCACCTGCAGACCCCACTTGCTGGGAGCTCTGCACACACAGGGCTCTGGTGTGGGGAGGTGGGGCCACAGTCCTGCACTCACTTGCACAGGGACATGCTTCCCTTTTTAAAGAGTGCCCTTTGGGAAGCTGCAGAGCCACGGGGGAATTTGGGGTCAGGTTTCCTCTCTCCTTTGTCTTCTGGGTGCCCGTGGGATCACAGGTGCCACAGTGACCCATGATGGAGTCCACTGTGGCCCATCCAGGGAGGCGGAGACTTCCTCACTCAACTGAGAGGACAGGCATGGGGCAAAGGATCTCCAGCATCCTCTCCCCAGTGTACCCCCTCATCGCCCCTGACCAGAGCTCCACCTCTGACTGTGCCCCAGGAACAATACACCCACTCAGGCTGTGACGGGAATAGAAAGTTCTTTACAAAGTAGCCCAAGAAGAAGGGCCCTGTCAGCACAAGTGGGAGGAACTTAGGGGGGAGGCCTGGGCTGGAACAGCCTTGTGTAGGCTTCTCCCTGCTCCCCATGAGGAAGGCGCACCAAGAACAGGGCTTTGCTCCATCACCCCCAGATCCATGCTTGTTCTCCCCTGAAGCCCCGGCTCATCTGGCCACACCCCCCCCAGGAGAGTTCTGCTGGAGTCTTCCTGGGTCCACTCCCCTCTTTCTTCTTCTACCGTGAGCCCCAGGCTGGAGGACCATGAGCCTGAGTCTCCCCGTCTGCCTGCGTCAGCCCCAGCAAGGGTCTCACTTCCCTGTCTGTGCATCCCATGACCCTCTAAATAAGCTCACCTTCAAACCTGAGAAACAAACACAGAATAACCCATAACATGGCTATAAGAAAAACATAAGCTTCTCTAACTTCCCCAAATGCTCCCTTCCCGATTCTGCCCCCCAACCCCCCACACATAATGAGACCCTATCCTTGCTCACGGAGGGGCTGGGTCATTTCTGACTGGGGCCAGCAAGGACTCAGTTGAGTGGGGCGGGAGTTGGGACACAAACATGTCCTGCACTTCCTGGATTCTCTGTTTATGGCCTTGGGAATGGGGCTTCCTTCCACCCACTCTGGTTTGCGTTAATTGTGTATTTCATTTCACTTTGGACCAAGACTACTTGTGGGATAAATTGAGGGAAGTGAGGGCCCCTGGTTTATACTTAACAAAACGAGAGATGGATCAGGTTCTTCCTGGCGGCTGCCCTGCCCACATGTCCCCCTCCCCGGGCTCCCATGCCCCGGGCTCCCATGCATGCCATCTCACCATCCTGTTTTGTACCCCAGTGCCTTCATTCGGGGCACACAGTAGGTGCCCAATAAATACACCTGAATGAATCTGTGCACTAGAGATAAGGTGTCATTCTCCTGCCTCCATGAGAAAAGCAACATTTAAGTACGAAATGAGGTAAAATTTAAGCTATAAACGAGAAATATCTCCATAGGCATTTTCGGAGCCATTGATCCTCCTGTGGACGCCCCACCCCCTTCCCAAAGTCACAGCCAATAGGGAATGAGGAGGCCACAGTAGAGTGGGAGGGGCCAGGCAGGTACACCCACACGCGGTGGCTCAGGACGGGCCGCACCTGCCATCAGACGCACACGCACCTACAGAGCCTGGCGGCCGACGTCACGGGGAGGCCTTGCACGGTCTAAGGAGCAAGGGCCAGGATCAAGTTCAGAAATTAGAGAGCTGTGAATGTAGGCAGATCTCCGCTCCAGCTGGCTGGGGTAACACCGGAGTCACGCACTCCTTACAAAACCCGTGTTTATTCACCCCTCAGTTGTCACCACTGGGTTTCTTCCATCCTAAATTTACGTGGTGCTTCTCTCCGTGGCCTCCAGGCAGGGGCCACACAAGAATAGGTCTGCAGTGGGAGAACTGGGAGAACGGCCAGCCCGCGGTGGTTCCACGGAACAGTGCAGGTGCGATGCGTGCTCCAGAAGCGGCTCCCACGCAGAAAGGATAGCACCTCCAGGGGTGCACAAGAGAACGTGAGATCTTACTCTAACGAGACTTAAGCTCTGGTGCACTCCATCCCTCCAAACTAACAGGTCTACTGACGGAAAAATATATACTCGTAAAAAAAGAAACAGGAGGGAAATGGATTGTGGGCCTGGAACAAAGGAATCTTGGACCTAGCCCAGTTCTGAAAAAAGTGGGACTGGAAGCCAACCGTGCATGTGAGAGAATGTGTGTGTATATATGTTAACATGTGTATGTGTGTGCATGTGTGTGCACGGCGAGACTTGTGCATGCGTGTGCATGTATGCGTATGTATTGTGCGCGCGTGTGTACATACATGTGCTTACAATGCATGTTCACGTGCATGTGTGTGCACTGTGAGACTTGGGCATGCATGTGCAGGTACGCATATGTATTGTGTGTGTGAGTATACATACGTGTGCTTACAAATGCATGTTCGCATGCATGTGCGTGTGTACGTGTGTGTGCATGTGTGCATGTGTGTGCACGGTGAGACTTGTGCATGTGTGTGCATGTACGCATATGTATTGTGTGCGTGTGTGTGCACATGTGTGCTTACAATGCATGTTCGCATGCATGTGCATGTGTACGTGTGTGCATGTATGTGTGTGTGCATGGCGAGACTTATGCGTGTGTGTGCATGAACACATATGTATTGTGTGCGTGCATGTACATACGTGTGCTTACAATGCATGTTTGCATGCACGTGCATGTGTACGTGTGTGTGCATGTGTGCACATGGGTGCGAGTATGTGCGTGCACATGTGCGTATGTGTGTGCCTGCGATGTGGTATGTGTGTGCACATGTGTGTGGCTGCACACGCATGTATATGTGGCACGTGCCATCATGTACATATAGGAAACGTGTGGTGTGCGTGAGTGCACATATGAGTGTGTGTGTATACCTGTGTGAGCGTGTGTTCGCTAATCTTGTAACCACCAAACACCCCCACAGTCTTAGTGGCTGGTTCCGAGTGGGAGGGGAGCCAGGGCGGCGGGGCGGGCAAGGGCGGGAGCACGAAGGGGGACAGTCCCCAGGCCCCAGTGTGCTGCCCAGGCAGGAACGCAGCCCTGGGCGGATGGCGGTGGCACCACGTTTGCCTTTCTCTTCTGCACTTTGTTCTGTTTTTGTAGAGAACTGACACCTTAGTTTGACAGATGTTGTTCAGGGAAGAAAGACAACATTTATTTATGCTCGTGGGGAAAGGCAGTGGGGGCCGGCGGCACCTGCGTTCTGAAGTCGGGCTTGCCGGGCGCCGGCAGTGCTCCTGGCTTCCCTGGGTTCTTCCTCAGGCCGTGTGGCTGTTAATAAGATGTTACTGATACTATTATATGAAATAAACACACCTAGATGATGTGAAAATGTGTTTCCTCACTCACAAACTCCCCGTAGGGAAAGTTCGAAGCGCACGTCCCTGGAATTAGCTACTACTTTCACGAAGTCAAACCCGTATGCTGAAGCTCAGATTTAAGAGTTGAGTTAAAAATAAAAAGCAAATTATTATATAGGAACAAGCTCCTACACTAGAATAAAAGCTGAATGAACTGAATGCCTCTGAATTGCATACTTGAAAAGGACTAAAATGGTGATTGGCTATATGAACGTTACCAGAAGAAGAGTTTAGTAAATAACACACAGTAAAAGGCTGCGGCTCCAGGGGACGCCCGCAGGCTTGGCCGCGGCTGGAAGAAGCCGCCCCTGGCTCTGTGGACGGTGTTGGAACCATCCGGAAGCCTCTGCCCTTCTCCCAGGCAGCCTCCACCCCTGCCCTGTAAGCTGACTCTGGTCCCCAGGATATTCTCTGGTTCCTGGAAACTGATTTCCACCTCCATCTTTTCTTCAAAGCCTCTCCTCTGTGTGGAACTATCTCCCCTTTACTCCAGCCCCTTGGACCCACCGTCCCCAGGATCTATGGACGCTTCTTCAACTCTGGTGTTTCAGGCAAGAATGCTGATGCCAGGTCTCTCCCCCAGAAACCCGAATCTGGTGGCCTGTGGGGGACCCCGACCTAAGTCTTGTCACCAGCCCCTTCCCACAGAGCTCGTGCGGCCGCCTGTGTGGCGGGAAGCCTCTTCTCGGAGCTCAGGTACACAACCCTTCACCACAGCTTCTTAAATATGTGCTACTTTTGCAGCAAAATTGTGCCCCAGGTGATCAGGCCTGCATGTGCATGCTGGGTGCTCGAGGCGAAGGGGATGGGGCCCTCTAGCTGCCTAGATCTCTCTTCATGGCCCTAAGCCTGTGGCCAGTTCCAGGGGCCTTCCTCCAGCTCTAAGGCAGAATGTCCCTGCTGCCAACGAGAAGCCTCCCCTTGTCTGTCCTGGGGGCTGCGACATCCTCTGACCCCTGTCCATTCAGGCCACACTTTGCTCCCACGCCCCCACACCGGCGTCCTCTGAGCCCTGTGGCACCTCCTTAGAAAAGACCCTCTCTCCTTAACTCCCGAGACGTGTGCAGAGCCAATTGTCAGAATGGTCCCCACACTGTCATAATCCTTTTCAATAAAGTCTCCCCTTACTGAGCCTGGATTATTTTTTATTTGCCGTCAAGCTGATGCCGCCTCAGTGAAATGCCCACATCGGGTCGCAGAAAGCCTGCACCTGCCCAGGGTCCACCCGCCGGGAGACTGAGGTGTGTCTTGCAGGTGGGCCTCTCCGGCCTGGGCTGCCCGACTCTGAGGACGCTCAGCAGCTGGGCCACTGGACTGGGGAGGTGACCAGTAGGCCCAGCCCCAGGGGAGGGAGGTCCCAGGACCACACTGGCTTCAGGGTGGAGGGACGTGGGTCCCTAAATCAGCCAGCGGGATGGGCAGAGCCTACACGGTCACCGAGGAGGCCCGGCAGCATGGATGTGCTTCCGGGGAGTCACGGCCCCCCAGACTCACCTCCAATTCTGGATCCAAAACCAGAGGTTTGTGGGGGCACCTGGGTGGCTCGGTCAGTGAAGCATCTGCCTTCAGCTCAGGTCATGATCTTGGGGTCTTGGGATCGAGTCTTATTCAGCGGGAGTCAGCTTCTCCCTCTGCCTGCCATGCTCCCCCACCTCCGCTCACCTGCTTATGCTTGTTCTCTCTCTCTCTCTCTCTCTCTCATAAATAAATAAATAAATAAATAAATAAATAAATAAATAAATATCTTTAAAACAAAACAAAACAAAAAAAACCCAGAGGCTTTTGGACATGAGGGATGAAGAATTGACTGTCTGGGTGACTGTCTGAGGGGCACTTACAGCCTGCAGGTGCTGGAGGACAAGACAAGACACCATAGGTCACTTCGGGCTGAAAGGGACCCCAGGCAACAGCAATCCCAAACCCCTTCTTTTTCCTCAGGAGAAAATGGAAGGCTTGTCCCTGAGGTCAAACAGAAGTTACGCAGAACCGCAATCAAAATCCCCCAGTCAGCTCTGGCATAGAGGGCTCTTGTCACTCACCCCCGTCACCTTTGCCATCAGGACCCCTCCGGGCACGATGTAATGAAAACACAGAAAAGATAGACACAGAAATGTGACCGTCTTCAGTAAAGCTCTCCTCAAACGTCATATGTCAGATTGAACAAATTTGTTTGCAACGGGCAAAAACCTAACTCAACGTTCTGCCAAGAATGGGAAATATTTGCACAAGGCAAAAAGAATCGCAACGAGGTAGCTTTCTCCAAAAGTGAAGCACCTGATAAATCCACAAACCCATTTTTGTAAATGAGAATTTTTCATCATTCCGGGAACATTAATTGACTATTGTGTTGATGCCTCAGAAGGAACTTACAATAAGGAAAAGTAAAGCAGAACAGCAACTCCTGAGTCTGTGTCTGGATGCAGGGTGGCTAGACTTCAATCCCTTCACTCAGTTCTATTCGTGAACTTCTTTAAATAAATCACGTGGCTTGAATGAACAAATTGAATGTAAACTATACATCCTTTTCAAGTAAAACCTAACTAACCTGCATAGATAAAGGGAGCTCTGATAGAGCGCTCGTTTTTCTTTTTTTTTTTTTTTACTTGAAGGAAATTTTAAGACTTTTTTTCTTTTACTGCTACAAATAACCACTATCTGAGACTATCACAGAAGAGCAATGGTTTTCAAGTCGAACCAACCCACAAGACACTAGAAAGAAGCCAGTTCCCCATTCAGTTGGGATGTGGTTACTTATTTTTTAAAATGAAGTTTTGGACACAGAATCCCCAGCCTCAGGGCTTCACCCTGGCTGAGAGTACCTCCGATACGTCTCACTCTCTACGTAAAATTTCTTAGACAGTAAGTGAAGCCCTCATGACAGAGGGTCTTGACTCGCCAGGAGTCTGGGATCCGAATCTGCGCGTGCAGGGTGTGGGGGAGAGAGGGACGGAAGGTGAGCCCTGCCCCGCCTTAGCAGCCGACATCTTGCACGGACCTGACTGCAGGTGTCAGCCTTCGGATCCCCAGCCCTGCCTCCGTCCCCGAGTTCCAGGTGACCGTCCCCGACAGAGATATCTGCGTCTCTGGGCAGATGATGGGAGATTAAGATTTGTGGGACCGCACCTTCTGTGCGCAGCAGCTCTACCTGCCGACTGCGTCTGGTCCCCCTGGTGATGCTTTTGTCTCCTGCACACACAGAATGAGCTTTTAGAGGCAAAGTGCAGCTGTCAACAGGGTAGGGACCACCTGAGCCTCGGGTTGTCTCAATTTCTCAGGCTCTGAGCCTCGTATGTTCCAAGTTCCCTGAGCCCCTCACATTCAAGGAGACACCTCACAGTTCCTCTGTGTATTTTAGAAAAAACACTTCACTCTTTTCTGCCATTGTGTTTAACTCTCTGAATCTGCTCACTTACCTATTTACTTAGGGTAGAGGGACTTGGGACCCTAAATCACCTTGAAAGAACTCACCATTTAAAGAGCTTGTGTTTTAAACATCTAAATGGGGATGTGATGTTTTGTAGAGACATCTTATGAAGATTTTAGGGGGGGTGGGGAGGGGCAGTCAGGCAATTCTTTATTCTGTGGGTCATTTTCTATCAAATGCGACAGCAGGTCTCAGCCTGATCTTAAAAGTCCAGACAATCCAGAGGGGAAAGAGCCGTCTGCAAGCCCACCGAACCCACTCGTCTCCACTGTCTTGGGAGTGGGAGGCAGCCCCTGCAGAGGCCTGCTGTCAGCAAGGCAGGCTCATGAAAGTGGGACTCAGGAGGCAAGAATATGTGGGACCTAGAGATGTAGACTTCTTAGTGCGGTTCTATCAGTCAGCATAACATACCCAGCAGCTCCATTGTTTCTGTTGCCTTGAGCAGGGGCCCTTGACACAGTCCCAAGCCACGCCCCGGCCCTCCGGCCCCCGCCTGCAGCCATCTCTCTCCTCTGTGGTGGTCCTCAGGCTGCCCATAGCCCCTCTCTGGCACCTCCTGCTGTTCACTCTGGATCTGGGGTTGTGGCTGCTCCCGTGGTAAACCCCACTCTCTCTCCCTCCCCAGTGGAGGCTCCCTGGGGAGGGGGCACCAGTCACCCCTGGGATGGGCCTTCCTACCCCTTGCTTTGCTCTCCCTTCCTCTCGCTCTCCTTGACTGGACCCTGTAAGGTTCCTTCTCTTCCCAGCCTCTCTGCTGTCTTCACTGGTTTCCCTCACTTAGACCACAGGATCGGAATCAGTTCCCGGAGAAGCACAGGGTGTGTGACAATGGGTGAGACACATGCTGGGAATTTATGTGGTCTTGGCAAGTCCAGAACACTGAGGTACTGGATCCTGCACCCAGACCGGGGAGGGGGGAGGAGAACAGAGGTGAAGTGAAAGGGTCAGCGTTAACTAACAACCCTGCCGAGGAGGCTCACAGCCTTGACATGCTAGTAGTTACAACTCACAACTTAACCTTTGTTTTTCCCTGTCGAGAACCAAGTGCGTGGAAGGAAAATTCCGCGGTGCTGTGGACTGAATGTTTATGTCTTCTCAAATTCATATGTTGAAATCCTAATCCCACTGTGCAGGTTGAGAGGTGATTAAGTCATGAGGGTGGACCCTAGTGAATGGGATTAATGTCCTTATGGAAAGAGACCCCAGTGAGCTCCCTGGCCCTTCGTCTCTCGGCCATGGACTTAAGTAGTGTGCCAAAGTTTTCCCCCACAAATTATCTTAATTCCCCACTTAAGTATGGCCGTGAACCTGCTAGTCCTTAGTAGAAGGACAGCACCCAGGCTGTCTAATTCAGCTGCTGTAACTGACTGACGAGCCAAATCAATGTTTTTTTAAAAGGCAGCCCGAAACATTAAAAACCTGAAATATCATTTCATACATGTCCTTTTTAAAAATTTCTCCTTGGAATGTCAGAGAATGTGGACACTTCATCATGACGTGACTTGAAAGGAATGGTTGCATTAGTCAGGATTATCAAAATGTTTTGTGTTGACAGGGCAGCTTGATTCTCTGAGCTGTGTCTCTTTGTCTTTACACCCACACGGTGTCTGGCAAGATCCTTCAGCTACTCAGGCTGCACAGGGCTGCACGGGGCTCCCCAAAGATGCATGGGGCTGCACAGGGCTGCACGGGGCTCCCCAAAGATGCATGGGGCTGCACAGGCTGCACAGGACTGCACAGGGTTGCCCAGAGTTGCTCAGGGCTGCACGGAGATACATAGGGATGAGCGGGGATGCACAGAGTTGCTCAGGGCTGCCCTAACTGCAGATGAGGTTGTGTCCACATGTCTATATCTTTCATGACCTGGGGCAAGATAAAAACTCTCTTAGCCCCTCCTTGGTGAGATTGTGCTTTGTATTTGTATATTTGGGGTGGGTTTATTTTGCTTTTAGGTGTGGGGATATTCCATGTCCAAAAGTGAGTCTGTTTCATGATCATAGACTATTTACATTTTAAAGCATTTCACTGAGTAGAGTTCACTCCAGTTTCTGAAATATGCCATCCTCTTTGCCCTCTGAGAAAAGACCAAAGTGTTCCTTGGTGAGCATTCCCAGGAGTTGACAAACTTATGGTAACAAGAATCACATCTTTCAGAAGGTAAATGTTCCAGGTCTGTGGACTTGACATATAAGATGGCTGACTGGGTTTTGTATTCTGTAAAGAACAGATATTAAATGTTATGATCATAGGTTATTTCTAAGAAGGCTACAGAAACACACACACACGCAAACATATACAAGTATATTCATAGCTATGATTCTTACTTCATTGTTGAAAAAATGGATTTTCACTTTAAAAATGAGCATCTAGGGGCGCCTGGGTGGCTCAGTCGTTAAGCGTCTGCCTTCGGCTCAGGTCATGATCCCAGGGTCCTGGGATCGAGCCCCGCATCGGGCTCCCTGCTCCGCGGGAAGCCTGCTTCTCCCTCTCCCACTCCCCCTGCTTGTGTTCCCTCTCTCGCTGTGTCTCTCTCTGTCAAATAAATCAATCTTTAAAAATAAATAAATAAATAAATAAATAAAAGTGAGCATCTAATTCAGGGGCTTTACAGATAGTTTATGATGCTTGAGAAAGGAATGACATGTTCTCCAGAATTTAGCAACATTGAACTTTAATTTATCCCTACAGAAATGACTGTGGAATTTGGTGAAATGATTTTCACAGAAAAGTAAAAAATAATTTTGTCCTCAAATTTCTTTTCTTTCTTTTTTTTTTTTTTAAAGATTTTATTTATTTATTTGACAGAGAGAGACATAGCAAGAGCAGGAACACAAGCAGGGGGAGTGGGAGAGGGAGGAGCAGGCTTCCCGCCGAGCAGGGAGCCCGACGCGGGGCTCGATCCCAGGACCCTGGGATCACGACCTGAGCAAGGCAGACGCTTAACGACTGAGCCACCCAGGGGCCCAAAGATTTTATTTATTTATTTGACAGAGAGAGAGAGACACAGCGAGAGGGGGAACACAAGCAGGGGGAGAGGGAGAGGGAGGAGCAGGCTTCCCGCGGAGCAGGGATCCCAATGCGGGGCTCGATCCCAGGACCCTAGGACCATGACCTGAGCCGAAGGCAGACGCTTAACGACTGAGCCACCCAGGCGCCCTGTCCTCAAATTTCTGCTAATTGAGTAATTGAAACCTCTGTGACCTTAACTTCCAAATATTTTGGCCCTATTAAACCAAATAATGTCGATTTGCCAGCCACGTCAATTTCTGTGGCTGCAACCATCTATCCATCCTTTCATTCACCCACCATTCAATCATTTATTCTCAAAATGCAGTAAGTTGGGTTTTCCTTCTGTTGTGGGGAATAATGTGGAGAATTATGGATCCTGAGACATAGCTCATTCCTTCATTCCTTCTCTCAGGTCAAAATTCATTCAGTTCCAAGAGTTAGAGGAACATACAGAATTACAAGAATGGTGGGGAGCTTGGAGATGGTCTGAAGCCACCAATGTGCTTGTGGGTGGAGCTTTGAGGACTGACATAGATGTGAGGGTACCAAGGACCGCATGTTTTTGTCCCCCCTCAATTTATAAATTGAAGCCCTTTTCCCAGTGTGATGGTATCTGAGAGAGGCGCCTTTGGGAGGTGAGAGGGTTAGGTGAGGTCATGAGGGTGGGGCTCCCATGATGGGATTGGTGGCCTGTTGAGGAGAGGAAAGGGCTACTCGCTCTCTCAGTGCCATGGGAGGACACAGCGGGAGGACGGCCCTCCGTGAACCAGGAAGCAAGGCCCTGCTGGCATCCTGCTCTCGGACTGCCAGCCCCCAGAGCGGTGGGGAGTTGCCGGCTGTGTGAGCCGCCCCATCTGTAATAATTTGTAAGAGCCGACTGAGAGACTAAGGTAAGGCACAGGTATCCAAGCAGGGTGTCTACACAGAGCTTCCTCCTCCGACTCTTGGAGTCGGAGCGCAATCTGGAGAGCAGGTGCATGTCTGCCTGGAAGCGCAGGTAGTTTTTCACCACGCCCGGGGTGCGGAGGACCCTCTCACCATCACTGGGGCCTATGGTGGGTCAGGAAGAGCAGCTGGGGCAAGTGCTGTGGATTGGTCGTGAGGAACCAATTCTTATCCATGACCAGAGCCTCTGAGAAGGTCGTTGGTCATGGTTGCTGTCAACGTGGATATTGATCGTACGACAAATGGCTGATGGGTGAAATTAGCACCGATATTATCATTAAACTGTAATAATCAGATGAAGCACTGTGTTTTCTCAAGAACAAGGACCAAATCAGTCTAATGGCTAAGTCCAATGTCAAACGCACACTTTAATTCTCCAGGGAGAAATATCAGTGGTTAATGTTAGGCTAGAGTTCTTTTCAGTGAATCAAAGATCTAAAATGAAAGGGATCACATATTTCTGGGCTTCACGGGCAGGTATTTCTCTTGAGTGATTTAAGATGAAAAGTCATTTTTAAATAGCTGAGTCCATGATTTTCTTAAATAAAGGAATATCAGAAACATGTACAATTATGAGACTTTTTAAACATCAGTGGGGTTTCACCATCCTATGATTGATGAGACATATTTGGGGCACGGATGTGTCACTCTGCAGGGGACAACAGTGCCAGACTGTGTTTATTTATTGAAAACTTAAAAGAAGTACAAGACCATTGGGATGCTCATGATTTTACAAAGGGTAAGATCAAATAGGAGTGGGGCTTTAGCACACTGTCCAAAACCAATGTTTAGAATAGGATAAAGGAAGCCCAAAAATGCAACAAAATACAAGTCCCTGGGCTTTTTCATTAAGATGTTTATCCTGGGTGGGATCGCGTTTCCTTGCTTCTGAGGGTAAGGCCTTGGCACCAGAGGACGCCCTCTCTCTTTTGGTCTGAAGCAATGCCTTTTCCTCATCTGAGGTGTGGTTTGGCTTCTAGGGGGAGCCCCCTCCTTCCCCTGTCTCCCCTCCCCCTTCCATCCTCCCTCCCTCCCCTGCCACCCCTCACTTCCCCCTCCTGCCTCCCCTCCCCTTCCCTACCCTGTCCCCCCTTCCCCACTCCCTTCCCACCCCCGGGGGGAGGAAAAGCAAGTCAATGCCAGTATCCATGGCTGTAGGGTGTACAGGTTAAGTATAGGCTGGAACTTTGAGTCATGTTTAGCCCTACAGAGTTGGCAATGCGATGAGGCTCCTGGGGCATTCCCCAGCACTGCCGAAGCTTTGGGGGGCCCAGAACAGTCTGCTGCCCAGAGGCCAAAGAGAGTGCCTTAGCCTGAACACCTCCTCACTCCACCCAAGGTGGAGCGTGAAATGGATCGGGGTCAGTGAGGCGCTGCGCAGACCCCAGCTCTACCTCTTACTGCTGGGTGACCCCCAGTAACCACTCCCACACTCTCTGCCTTGGTTTCCCTTCTGTCATGGATGGACGCACCCCACCCGCTCACTCACTGGTTTGAAGATTAGGAGGAAGCTTACATAGACTCCTCAGCATGGCTGTGTAGCTGTGATATGTAATAGGAAAAATAAAAGCTACTCCAACAAGTGGTGTTGGAGCCATCGATGTCCTTCCACCAAAAATGAGCCTCACATCTTATAAAGAAGAATCTCAGAGTGGATCACAGACCTAAAGAGAAAACCTAGTTCTATAATTCTTCTGGAAGAAAGCATAAGAGAGAATACCTGTTATCTTGGATTAGGCGAGGACCTCTCAGATACAACACCAAAAGCACAATTCACAAAAATGAAAAATTAATTAATTCATCAAATGGTAAGCTTCTGTTCTGTGAAAGATGCTGAAATGAAGGGAAAAAAATAGACCACAGATAGAAAATACTTGCCAAACCCATGTCGGATAAAGGGCTTCCATACAAAATAATCAAAACTCAAAATAAGAAAACAAACAATCCAATAAAAGTGGGGAACGATTTGAGTTGTTTTTCCAGAAAGATGTGCAGATGGCAAATAAGTACATAGCCTACAGGGCTCAACACCATCAGATGCGGGGCGGGGGAGACGTCAGGAAGCCCGGGGGAGATGCCATATGTCCCCGCCCATTCGACTGGCTGGATAGAACATTCTCAGACGCTGAGGCCCTCCAGCCCTGGCCACCTCAGGCTTGCTAGGGACGGAGCAAGGCAGCGGGAAGCATGGGAGGGAGGGAGGACGTGGGGGCAGCAGAGTCCCAGGCTACCGGCTGTATCTTTATAAGAAGAGGAAGTGGGACAGAGTCTGGTCCCTACTACAGCTAAATGCACCTCTGCAGAAAGCCGCAGGAAGAACATTCTGAGCTCCGGTGAACTAGCCTACCTCTGCCGTCAGCAATGTGATGGGCACTTGGAGGAGTTCAGGTCAGCTACAAAGAAGTAGAGGGGCCACATCTATTGCATTGAGAGATAACTCACGTGTAAGGTTATATTCGTTTCAGGTGTACAGCATAATGATTTGATATTTGTATGTATTGTGATATGCTCACCACAATGCATCTAGTTAATATCCATCACCACACCTCATGGCAAGTTTTTCCTTGTGATAATAACCCTTAAGATCTACTCTTTTATGAAGCGCCTGGGTGGCCCAGTCGGTTAAGACTCAGGCTATTGATTTCAGCTCAGGTCATGAGCTCAGGGTTGTGAGATGGAGCCCCAAGCCAGGCTCCTCCACAACAGGCTCCGAGCTGAGTGTGGAGTCTCTCTCTGCCCCTCCCAATCATTCTTTCTCTTTCTCTCCCTCTCTCTCTCTCTGTCAAAAAAAAAAAAAAAAAAACTACTCTTTTAGCAAGAAGTCCCATTTGAGTGGCATTTGTACATTTCACTCTGCATACTCATTCACATGCTTGATCGGCGCGTTTGAGTGCATCCAAAAAATTCAAAAACAAACTCTCTCCACAAAACTAAATTTCCAGGAAGCTAGAGTCTCTGTCTCCTGCTGTCAAATGTGTGACCTCGAGACCCAGCTCATAGGCCTATGGCAGGCATGTCCCAAGTGGAAATGGGCTGCGCTCAGTGATCATAGGTACACCATGGAGATATCAGGACAAAGTGTGAGTCTCCCCTTCCCTAAAGCAGATAGCATTTTAAACAACTCTACTGTAATGGGCTTTTAAAAGAATTAAGCACTAAAGGGGCGCCTGGGTGGCTCAGTCATTAAGCCTCTGCCTTAGGCTCAGGTCATTGTCCCAGGGTCCTGGGATGGAGCCCCACATAGGGCTCCCTGCTCCGTGGGAAGCCTGCTTCTCCCTCTCCCACTCCCCCTGCTTGTGTTCCCTCTCTCGCTGTGTCTCTCTCTGTGATATAAGTAAATAAAAACTTAAAAAAAAAAGAATTAAGCACTAAAATCCTTTCTCCAGATATAAGCATACACAGAACCCCAATAGCTAGGGGAGATAGAGGGGGCTAGTCTGAAGCCAGCGCCCCCCCGGCTGATGCATAATCACAATTCCCAAGCCCTCCTCCAACAGCTCCCGGGCCAGGAAGCCCCTTTAGGCTCCCCCCTGGGAGATTCTGTGCATCCAATACCAATAGGGGAGTTCACTTTTTGAATGGAGTAGGACTCTTAACATCCACAAGTTTTAATCACAAAATACTTTTCAAAAGGCTGGGAAGAAATAAACAAAAAGTTTAGGAGTGATTATTTCCAGCTGATGGGATAGTGAGGATATTTTTTTTTTTTTTTCCCCCAGTGCTTTCCAAATTCACCTACAGTGAGTATGTGATAATTCCATAATGAGGGGAAAAGTGGAGTGGGCTGCACGATTTGGCAGTCGGTCCTGCGTGTAGGCGAGCACCGCGGGGGGGCTCGGCCACAGCAGGCTGGCACTGCCGGAGGGGAGGGTCCCCGAGGGATTGTGGCTTGTAATGAGGGCTCAGCTTTGCTACAAGCAAATAGGGATTTCACATTAAAGATTCTCCAAGGGGCCATTTTCCTAACTGGTAACCAATGAAACTGTCTTCAGGAAAAACAGTTTTTCTATAGCATTTGTTTTTCTGTTTAGTGAATTGGGAATTCCACATCCGTGCTCATTCCTGCTCGCATCTCAGTGACACAGTTCAGAGGTTTGGTAACAATCACTCCTTAAGGAGACTTTGTTTTTATGGTTATCCTCGTGGTTGTGTGCACATGTACATGTGTGGCTCAGGGTCGAGACTCTGTGAGTGTGCGAGGGCAGGACAGGCCTCAAGGTAAGGACTTAGGAAAGCTGGGTGATTTTGCCTCCCAGCTGATTCCTGTGGAAAGGCTTGAGTGGGGCAGCCTCCCTCTGGAGTGGAGTCAGGAGGCTGCGCTCAGCTCCAGGCGCCCCAGGGGCCCAGGCCCACGGGCAGGGCACCACACCCTGAGCCTCTGTCTTCTCGTCTGTCCAAAGGGGAAAGGCACCGCGTCCTGCCCACGTCACCTGCTTTCCCTGAAGGTCAAATGCACCGATGCAGGTAAAACAGCTTTGCTCTGTGTTGGAACGTGGCGGGGCTGGCAAAGGCCAGTGTGTGGCAAATAAGAGTTGGAACTGGTGAAATCCTGTATCTCTTTCTGCTTGATTACCCGAGGGGTTGACCTTTGATGCACTTGGAGGGACCTCACGGTGCATCAGTGGTAATTCCAGCCCAACCGCTTTCCAGAACCCATCATCGGTTCTTGGGGACTCTGCTGTGAGTTTCTCAGAGAGGCCTTTGCTGTGACTGTGGGCAGCACGTCGACCCCCTCTCTCCCTCCAGGACAGTGTCTTGATTTCCTTAGAATCCCAGCGGTGGGAGTTTCTCAAGTGCCAGCACGGCTAATGTTTCTGTGACTCTATCTCCCGAATGCCCAAACCACTAGATAGCAATAGAAACTAATTTTCTTGGCATTTGAAGGACCAAAAGGATCCTGACTCATGCTGATGCAGCCAGTGAGGAAGTTTTAGGTCAGAACAACAAGGAACAAAAGTCTGAGTCAGCACAGATTGTCCTGCCCATCACCAGGGAATTTGGGCTGAAGGCATTGGCCTTGTTCCTGCAAAACGCCCTTAGGGTAGCCCAGGTTCCTGTTGCTCTTTCCCGGATCGCCTTACTGATGTGGTTTGAAGGTTGGGGTTCGGAGCCGATGGCCAAGAAAGAATTCTTGAGCTGTCTTCAGTGCAAAAAGGTGGTTTTATTAAAGCACGGGGACAGGACCGTGGTCCTGTGACTGATTAAATAAGATTGTCTATCCTAGGGAGGGGAGGGTGGCATTAGGGCTCCAGGAAATGGAGTCTATAGGTTTCCTGACATTGCTTTTTTCTTGTAAATCATTAAGACAACTGCAAACTGATGGAGACTCCTGTCCTGCAGGACTGTGATCTCCCTCAGCTAACCATTTGTCTTCTGCTTTCCTTTGTTCTCCAGTAGCCAGGAGGGCCTGAGGAATGCCACACATACCCCACCTAGGGGTTGTGGGGTGTTAGCTTGTGCTTTGTCCTCAGCTTGCCATCTGCTCCCTCATCATTACCACCCCCTAGTCGGATAACCCCTCCCTGATTAACCCAATCCTTGCCTCATGTCCCCTTTGTCTTTAAACACTCAGCAGGGTTTCCTGGTGGGACCCTGTCTGATCCACAGAAGCAGCCTAGGCCCGGAGAGGTTGAGTGAGCTGCCCAAGGTCACAAAGCCAGCATGCAGCAGAGCTAGGATCTCAATCCAAGAGTGGGCTCAGGTCGTACGTAGCGTGAGTCCTCTGTTCACTCACGTACATCTGTCGGAGACGAACATAGATGAACATAGAAACGTGAACCCAGGTGAACCTTGCCGTGTTGGCATCCACAAAATGCCTCCCCAGGACAGTGAGCACACACACCCTGTTTTGTCTGGTGTGGTGGCTCCAGCCCAGCCTCAGATAACCCTGCTTCCGGCCCTCGCGGTCACTTGAAGCTGGTGCCCCTCGCATCCAAGGCCACCCCTGTTCCACGGCACAGGGCCCTCCCTTCCCTTCCCTCCTCAGCCTGTCGAGGCGGGTTCCACCTGGGTCCACTGCTCCAGCTCTCTCTTCTTCTCTCACTTAGGCTGCCGGCATGGGGGCGGGGGCTGGCAGGGTCAGCGGAGGCAGGTGGGGCTGGGGTTCCCCCGCAGGTCAAACTCGGTTTAGGTCTTTGCCAAGGTAGAGTCTGTAGTATGTACGTGCTTCCCGGCCATTCAACATGCATGAAACTGTACGGCTGGGTTTGCCAGGTTTCTGCCTTTCTTCTTAGTGTGTTCCTAATGAAGATTTTCAGTGTCTTACCGCCATCACCCCATGAGCCCTGTGGTCTTCACTACAATTCTACACAGCTCGGTGGCATTTAGGAACACCCACGTCACATCATAACAGAGCTCACTGTATATACTTTCACGCACACACACGTCCACATTCATACACACAAACTGCACGCGCAAGCTCAGTGCCGCATAGGGCCTGTTCTCTCTGCCTTTTCAGCCGGGGAAGTGGTCCTCGTTCCCCACCCACTGCCTCCGCATGAGAAAAGGTGCAGCAAGGTACCATTCCCCTAGCTCACCCGGGCTCCCTGGATGACAACTCACAGCAGACCTGCCTTCTGCTGTGTGACATGACCAACACAGTGATGATGGTAACTGATGCCAAACTCCTCACAGTCCGATCAGTGCCCACTTCACCACCTCCTCCTTTCTTGCCAAAAAGTAGAGGAGACATGTATCATGTGCCTAGACTGGCCATTAAGTAGGACCTAGGGCCACTTGAAAGAGCCAATTCCTAATTCTGTTGAAACCGACCCAAATAAAGCAATTATTAGATTCTCTGTGGTCAGAGAGTATCAGACTGTACATTCCCTCACTATCGAGGCACAGGGCCCCTAGTTCTTTTTCTCAACGTCCCCCCCAGGTAACTGCTGGACCGCAGATAAGTAGGTAGCTATGGTAAGAAGACCACTATGTTGGCGGTGGCCACTGTGGCATCCTGGGAACTCAGGATCCTTTAATAGTGAGGAATATCTCATAAGAGACCATGAGAAGTCACACGACTTGAAGAGAAGAGGTTAAATCCTATAGCCAAATCTTCATATTTCACCAATTAGGCCACGACTATATCTTAACATGCTATTGTTGGCTTTGTGTTGAGTGGTCTTATTATTCTGCTTCCAGTTCCAATGGGACTGGGGGTTGGGGGAGTTTTTCCACACCAAGCAATTCTGCAACACCAGCTGGGTGTCCTACAATTCAACTCAATTCTGATACTACCTAGAGACAGTGCCAGATCCCACAGGTGAAACACTCAATCCTACGAGAATGCAGTTCCCCCCCAACTTCAGACACCCATCCAAGTCCAGGTTGGACCTGTGCTTCTGACCAACCGCTCTAGATCAGAGATTTCTAAGACCTCCTCCTTGGGTTCAATTTAATTTGCAAGAGCAACTCATGGAACTCAGAGAAACAGCTTACTTATTAGGTCACCAGATTATTATAAATTGATGTAGCTCAGGAATAGCCAGATGGAA
Organism: Neomonachus schauinslandi; assembly: GCF_002201575.2. NCBI lineage: Eukaryota > Metazoa > Chordata > Mammalia > Carnivora > Phocidae > Neomonachus > Neomonachus schauinslandi. The sequence continues at coordinate 146,920,774 of NC_058409.1, forward strand.
GAGAGGCACACGGTGAGGTTTGTGGGAGGGGCCCTGAGCTTCCACGTCTTCTCCTACTGGGCTACCTTCCAGCACCTCCACAGGTTCCCCAAGCCAGAAGCTCTCTGAACCCCATCCTTCAGCGTTTTTATGGACGTTTCCTAACAGAGTCACGACTGATTAAATCACTGGCCATTGGTGATTAAACTCAATCTCCAGTCCCTCTCTCCTCCCCAGGGGTCTGGGGATGGGGCTGAAGGTTCCAAACATCTAATCACACAGCTGGATCTCAGGGCACAGCCCCATCCTTAGGCTACCTGAGGGCTTTCCAAAAGTCATCTTGTTGATGTATAAAAGGCACCTTTATTGCTCTCAACACTTAGGAAATTCCAAGGGTTTTAAGAGCTCTGTGCCAGGAAAGGGATGAAGACCAGATATGCCTTTCTTATTATAAATCACAATATCACAGCTCTACTTAAAAATTAGATTATCCAAGTATTTAAAATTTAGCCTCAGACAAAAGGAAAGAAAGAATCGGAGGAAGTTTTGAAATGATGTCAATTTCTTAGACCCACTAAGGACTGACTTTAGCAGCAATGATTTGATTCAGACTGGGGTGCAGATGGAGGGAGAATGAAGAGAAGAATCCCTTTCTGAGCATGGCTATAAGATGAATGGGATAAAGTTAAATAAGCAGAGAAAGACCTGCAAGTAGCCTCTGCTCGGAGACCAGGTGGAGCCTGCTGGATGGATCGTCCTGCTCCTAGGAAGGAAAGGAATCTGAATTGCTTTGGGGAGAAAAACAGGTTAATTCTATACGAAAAGATAACTAGTCAGCGATTCCATTTGGAGACAAGGGAGAGAAATGGGCAGCCTGAAGGGACGATCTGCAAACGTGTGGCCAAAATCATGTGGTCCCATGCCCCCCCCCCCAGGGAGTTCTGCACCATGAGCCCTCCTCCGTTGGTCTGTTGGGGTGTGTGTATTGGGGGGCAGAGCATAATCCCCAGGGGAAAGGCAGCTCACGACCAGGGTGAAAGATCCCTCCAGCCCCCAGTGTGAGATGAGTCTGAATGTGCCTCATGGGTCACAGAGAAGAATGGCGACCAAGGCATTCGTCATTCCATTGCCCTCCCCAGGCCCCGGCCCCCTCCGTGAGCAACCTGCAACCAGCAGAACGGAGAGGGGGTCAGACAGGCACACAAATACTACTTACATTACTCCTCAGTGGGATGAAAGAGTCCTAAGACGTTTATAGCCCAGACAGAGAAATTTAGTGCTGATTTATAAATATCATGTCAGCCCAGGGAGTCCATTCATCAGTCGTCTTGACAATCGCCATAGCTTGTCGCTAGGATCTCAGAACAAAGTGCCTGAGAAAGTTTACAAGATCAGGGAATTGAATCATGGGCACAAATAGAAAAAGAGAAAACCATCAAGCCCTTGAAGACAGCTGTGGGCAGCTCCAGCACCGTGACTTGGATAGTATTTCCCCTGGAAACTCAAAAGGTCACGGTCAAGTAAGCTTGGGAACAGTGGATTGTTCTCGGAGAGGCTGGGAAACCTCAAAGACTCTCCATCTTGGGTGCATGGGAGTCCAGTAGCATTTCCTTCTCCTCATCCTATCCCCTACTCATCTGTCACTCTCCCCCCAAATTTGAGAGTTGACCCCCCTCAAGGCACCCAGGAGCCCCAGGAGAGACTCCACATTGAAATAAGGTATTCCTCATTCCCCTGTTCCCTGGCTGGTGTTTCCTCTTTCAAATTCATACTGAGGCCAGACCTGCCCTGTATGATGTTTCCCTTCTGATCGTCTCATCATCTGTTTTTTTTTTTTTTTTTCCTGTTGCCCTTTCAAAGGGCTGAGGCTGCCAACGAGCCCACCAGGTTGACCTGGGGGGCACATGTGCATCTCTGTTGATGAGGGGCCATCAACACAGTAGAGTCAGCCCTCAGGGGCGGCCAATGGGAAGCTCCTTGGATCCTGGAGCCTGCGCTCCAAATTACCTCCAAATTATGAGCGCTTCTACTCTAGGAGGTTCTTGGTAGATCTTTGGATAGCTCAGGTGTCCATAAACTTTTGACAAGAAAGGATTGGAATCCCTAAAATTTTACAGGAGGGACAGACTGAACATCTGGCAAGGAAGACAGAGGTTGCTTTCTGGAACTATGGAGAGAGACGCAAGACTGTAGGGAGTCCATTCCCCATGGTGGAATCCTGGAGAAGCCACTTAGCATCCATCCTTGGCTCTCAGTCACCCATACGTAGAGGAAGTGGGGTGGATTCCTTGCACTCTCCCTTTTAAGATCCTGCCACAAAACCCTGGTTCTTCCCAAACACAACGGTCCACTTTAACTTTAAATAAATTAAATTGCTCTTTACAAAGTCAAATAATTTATACCAAGCTACATTTCTAAATGTGTAACTTGTGTGTGTGTGTATGTGTGTGTGTGTGTGTGTCTCTGTGTGTACGTGTGTATATATTTGTATATGTGTGTGTGTTGTGTGTCAGAGGTGCATTTGTGTGTGTGTGTGTCGGGGATACATTTAATTGTGTGAATGTGTGTGTGTGTATTTTTGTGTGGGAGTGCAACTGTGTATGTGTGTGTACATTTGTGTATGTGTGTGAAGGACGTGAGGAGAGCCTCGGATCCAGGGCCATCCTACAGAAGGAAATCTTCCCTAAATATGACTTCTGTCAGCTGAGCTTCTGACAAGCCCTGGAGGGGCGGAGAGTTCAAAGGTGCCCTTGGATGACACCTGGGGGGCGGCCCCTCTATTTTACTAAGGGCAGACTCGGTCAGGCTGCCTCTGGGCAGGTGGGCAAGGACCCGTGAAGGCTGAGAAGCCCGGCAAGGTGGTGGCAGTGAGCAGCAGGCTCCCCGGGGCGAGAGCTGAGCCCACGAGGCCGGTGAAGCCCATGACGCTGGGACCCCAGGCCCCGCCTGGCCCCCTTGCCCCACCCCGTTCCTGGTTTCTCCTGCCCCCTCCCTTCGGGGCTCAGCCCTGACAGATGCTGCATGCTGGGGCTGCTGGCCATTCGTTCTTAGATTTCTCTTTTTGAAAAGCTATATATGTGATATGCATATAAGTTTTTACTGGGCAAGATTTAAGCTACATGCTAGTATCAGTCCAAACCATAGAAATTGCTCTTCACCATTCCCATTAGCCTCCAGAGATAACCGCTCGGCATCCTTCATTTATTATGTGTTGCACACTTACACACACCCATGTGCACACACACACATGCACACACTCACATACACCATGCAAAATATCCACACACACACACTATGCATAATACACTCACACATGCATGCACGCACACCACACGAAGACATTCATACATGTACACATATGCACACACATACACACAAGTGTGCACACAGGAACATGCACATATGCACCCACATGTGTACACACATATATACTTTCTTTTACTTTTTCAAATATAAATTACATGTATATATACTATTGCGTTATAAATTAAGATGCTCATACTATTTTATACATTTTGGATCCCTGTTTATAAACACTTGGCATTTTGCCTGGCTCATAGTTAGAGGTCTGTTATTAATACACATTATTAGTAATTTAATATTGCTCTGATAAGTTATGTGCCCTAAATATCAACTTAAAATAAAGACTGTTCCCAAACCAGACAAGAATATATTCATGATAAATTCTGTTAGTTCTTTTTTTCCCAAAGGGATCAGAAATACTTTTTCTTCAGACATATTAGAGATTTTTGCCATTTTATACTCACATATTCTGAGTAGACCTTGAAATTACTATCTATCTTAACCAAAGTCCACCTAGTGCATTTTACATTTAAATTATTTGAGTGATTTTGGTCATAATTCTGGTCTGAGTGTGGAGAATTTGGACAAACACCAGCGAGTGGTGGGTCAGTTGTATGATCTCAAGGCTACAGAGGGAAGCCTGAGAAGGCTGGCCAGAAAGAAGCATCCCGGGTACGGAAGGGCATTCGATAAGGATGTCTCATCCTCTGACATTAAATAAGCACATTGAGATGTGCAGTGATTACAAATTAACAGGTATTAGGATAATATTTCTGATCTGATGACTGAGTGTATTTGAGATCTGTTACCACCCTGGGGTGTGTGTACGTGTTTAAAATTAGCTCCTTCTCTTTCCTCTCAAAAGTTAGTTGGTAAGAGAGTTGGGGAAGATGGATAGAAGCGATGCAAAGTGTGAAGATGCCGGGATTCGGCTTTAACTGCCCCCCACCCCCCAACATGGCAACAGAAAATCAAACCAAACACACTCCAGGAATCACTCTGTATTAATGAGAACCTCCTGCCTCCAGGGGCAGATGTGATAAAATCTGTGAAAATTTGGGGCTTTATGGATGTTGCCCCGGAAAGAACAATTCTTGGGTTTTTCCAGGGCAGGATGTGTGGGTTGAATGGCTTTTTGTTTTATTTTTTCTTAATTTCCTGAATATGTAGGCAATAGTTGTGAGCCCTGAAGGCCTGGGATGGGCGTCAAGCTGCAACCTTCCCCCCGGCCCACTCAGCGAATCCTAGATGGAGATGCGGGAAGGGTTTGGGGAGGCCACCTGGTGGAATTCACCTGGGCTCTGTGTCTGGGAGAGGGGGAAGAGTGGGTCAAAATTCCCCGCTGCGGGCTGAGGGCCTAGGACATCGAACACATGTTTGGGCAACTGGAAAAGGTGGTCTGCAGCCAAGCCTGGACCTTTCCTGTAATCCTCTTGTTCTGCGGGATCACAAACCAGTTTGCAGATTTGTGCAGCTTACATTCAGAAGAAGGGGCCTTGAGGGGCCGAGGTGTGGATGGAGCGATTTCAGGAGGCCCTGAAAAAAGATTGATTCATCTTCCTAAGAGGTTTCAAGTTCATAGTGTAACATGCAGCATAGAAATGATAGAGACCATCCGCTTTGACCCTGAGAAGCACACACTGGGTGACGTCGTCCAGCCACACGCTGGAAAAGGGCCAGTCACCAGGGTCATGTTGCAGTAGACACAGTAGCAGCAGGTGATGCTGCTGGAAAGGGGACAAGGAGGACATTCATCTGCAGAATACTGGCTATAGAAAGACAGATGTCATCAAAAGGCTGGGGCCTCCATCTGCCTGGCCATGAACCAGCTCAACCATATCACACACAAAAGGCAAACGGTGAGAACCTCAGTGGTGTGTCAGGACCAGACACTGGAGGAGTGAGTGCGAGTCTCCCTAAATTACACAGTGAAGCCATGGCCATGTTGCCTTAAGTACTGGTCTTCTCTATAGCGCCAAGCGTTAATCTCTTAGGGTTACTTAGAAAACAATAAAATGATCTGACTCATTTTCTCTGTAATGCTTTCCACTCCTTACTGGTCCTTCTTGAAAAGTGTAGATCATCACTGGACTTAACAAAAATTTAAAAAAAAAAACAGGATTAAACCCTTGGAAGAAAACATAGACATAAATCTCTATGACCTTGGATGAGGCCTCCATTTCTGAGATACGACACCAAAAGCAAAAACAAAAGAAAAAAATAGATCCATTGGACTTTATCAAAAGTAACTTGTTCTCAAGAAAAACACTCTCGAGAAAGTGATAAGACAACCCACAGAGTAGGAGAACATATTTGTAAATCACATACCTGATAAGGGTCTTGTCCCTACATCCACAGTACATAAAGATACATAAACACAACAATAAAGAAGACGTGGAGGCAGTGGGCCCCACCCACCTCGCTGCTGGGCACACAGGATGGTGCAACTTCTTTGGGAGTCAGTTTGGCAGCTCCTCAAAATGTTAAGCAGGGAGGGACTCACCAAAGGACCCCACTAATTCTAGTCCTAGGTAAACACCCAAGAGAAAGGAAAACAGTCCATGCAAAAACACGTGCACGATCATTCATCAAAACAAAGAGGTAGAAACCACCCACACCTCCACCTACTGAAGAATGGATCCACAAAATGCGGAACTGTTACCCGCAGTAACAGGGACCGACGCATTGACACAGATCACCACACGGATGAAAGCGGAAAGCACGTTCGGCTAAGGAAGCCAGCCGCAGGGCCATCCATTGTGCGATTCCTTCAGAAAGCGAAGTCCAGAGTAGCCACAGTCATAAAGATAGAACGTAAACTGAGGGCTTCCCGAGGCTGAGCACCTGCAGACAGCACAGTTTCTTTTTGAGATGGCGAGAATGTTCTGGAGGTAGGTGGCAGTGCTGGCCGCGCAGGTTTGTGAATAGACTAAAAACTACAGAATAGTACTCTTTAAAGGGGTGATTTTATGGTATGTGAATTATGTCTTAATTTAAAAAAAAAAGCAAAGAAGAAGAAGGCATAGTGAAGGCATGCATGAGTTATCTATAAAATAGACAGTGGGAGCTTTATTTAAAGACCAGAGCTTTGGATCACCAAACATTTCAGCCAAACAATATAAAAACATTTTGGGGGCTATCATGGCTGACAGTGGAGGTGTATGGCTCAGGTGAACCCTCCAGCACCCTCCAGTGCCTCAGGGGATGAGTGATTCCATGAGGCGGGACACAGAGGCAGGGGGTGGGTTGAAGCCTAAAACCTGGCCGTGAGCTCAGGATCCAGCCCCAGGACGGGGTCCTGGACCCACTAATGCTCAGTCACAGTCTCTGACTAATGGGGTAGCAAACAGGGGAGCTTCAACCAGGAGGGGAAGCTCTCCCTTCCCCCTGCACCCTTCCGTGCTATAAATAGCTTCCATTAACAGGTCGTGATTGTCTCTTCTTGTGAAGGCAGGTATTGTGGGCAGGTTTCTGGGTATCTGTGCCATTCCTTTTCCTGCCAAGGTCCTCGGTCGCAGAGTGACTCAGTGGGCCATTCATTCCTAGAGTTGCTCTGAGATGTCAAATTTAGGTTTCAGTTATGCAAAATGGCTAGCTTTCCTGAAAATCAACTCCCCGGGCAGTTTGAAGGGCCCAATGTGCTGATCAAGGACAGAGGTGTCCGTGAGCACTGTGCCAGACCCCTCATGGTTGTCGGGGTCTGAGGGACCCCCACACAGGTCACGGGAAAGATGCCTGGGGAAGTGACTCAGGCTACATAGTTCCATCTGCAATCAATTCTTCAGATACTTGAAGATAAATCCATCAGAACCCACTACCAGAAAAAGAGAGGCGAGGGTGCTCTGTCTGTTAGCTGTCTGGGGGCGTGAGGGACAGTTGAGTGATGGTAGGATGATGAGTAATGCGAAGAGGAAGCAGGTGTATGGAGGCTTCCACAAACAGGGAGGCCCACTGGGGCCCAGAGGGGCGGGAAGTGGTGGGGGGTCTGGGAAAAGTGTGCTGGTGTTCATGCTCAGCTCTCCTGGGATTCCCCCGTCACTAATTCCAATCTCCTTGCAATGCCACATCCCAGTAAATTCTCCATAAAGGGATTGCTCGATGAATGGCTTTCCTCAGTTATTTGCCTTTGAGATCCTCACCTCCCTGGCCAAGGATCTGGCTCTCTGGAGACCCACAGATTTTTCTTCTGGCCTCAAATCTTTAGGAGAGAGGGAGGCCCCATGATGAAGCTGCCAAGCTTAATCAACTGCACCAAAAATTGTATTAATACAAAAAGGCAGAATGAAAACTGTTCCGTGAATTTGGGCTGTTTAGAAACTCAATGCGGACAATTTGGGATCGATCATAAAATACAGTCATTAAAACAAAAGGAGGCCCTGCCCTAGAAATGGTTTAATATCTTTGAGAAGAAAAGAAATCCACAAGTTAGTAGGTTTGCCTTTGAGTTCTAAATTTGACTCTGGGTAGTGCCAGGACAAGGGGAGGGGAGATCTGGACCAGTTTCCTCAAGGTCCTGGGTTTGCCAAATCAAGGAGGGACCATGGTTGCACTGCCCCACCCTGGGCTGTGTGAGACCTTGTCCTTCCTCTGAGATCCGTGCCAGGGAGAGCCACAGCAACCAGAATCCCAGGGAGATGAAGGCAGAGGGGCAGAATCCAGGCACCAGGGCAGCCTCAAACACGGTGGCCAGAGGCTGCGGCAGGTGGTGCTGGGCGGGCTCCTGGCAAAACTGGGGCTTTCTTGATTTCTTAAAAGAGTGATGATTATGAGGCTCTTAATAGAAGCTTACATGAGGGGAGAGAACTATCATTGTCTCTCACAAAGTGTATTGTGGAGGTGATCCTCCAGGCTGGGCTTGGCCACCATGAACAACGCTGCCAGGAATGGGTGTACACGTTTCTGTGTGACCAAGTTTTCAATTCTCTTGGGTACCTACCTAGAGGTGGAGTTCCTGGATTCTGTGATAATTCCATATTTAATCTGTTGAAGAAACTCCAAACTGTTTTTCACACTTGACATTTCCACCAGCAAGGGTACTAATTTCTCCACATCCTTACCAACACTTGTGTGTGTGTGTGTGTGTGTGTGTGTGTTTTATCATAGCCACCTAGAGAGTGTGAAGTACTATCTCATTGCAGTTTTAATGTTAATTTCCCTAAAGACTACTGATGATTAATATCTTTTTATGTGTTAATGGGCCATTTGTATACTTTCTTTGGACTCTATTCAAATCCTTTGCCAATTTTTAACTTGGGTGATTTGTGTTTTTATTGTTAACTAGTTAAGGGTTCTTGATATATTCTGAATATTAGGCCAGTATCAATATATGGATTGAAAATATTTTCTCCCATTCTTTGGGTTGTCTTTTCACTTTCTTGATAGTGTTCTTTGATATGAATGTTTATCATTTTGATGACATCCAGTCTGTTTATTTTTTCCTCTGGTTGCTTGTGCTCTTTGTGCCATATCCAAGAAACTATCACCAAAACCAAGATCATGCAGATTAACATCTTCTAACAGTTTTGTAGTTTTAGGTCTTTTATTTAGGTGTTTGATCCACTTTGAGTCAATTTTTGTATATGGTGTGAGGTAGGAGTCCAGCTCCATTCTCTCACACGTGGATATCCACTTATCCCAGAACCATTTGTTGAGAAGACTGTTCTTTCCCCATTGAACTGTCTTGGTAGGAATTTTACTGTAAATAAAAATTGAAATCTATTATCTGATTTATTTTTTTCTAATTTCAGAGTCCCATTAGAGTCATTTCTGGGTGGTTGTCACTGAACAGTATCTCTTAAAATTTTCACTGATTTTAATTATCATGTTCAAAGTGATCTCAAAATAGATATAACTGCTGAGTGTTTAAATATTCTTGCATGTCCCCTGTAAGCGAACACATATTCCATGACCCAGTGCCTTCCTGCATGTTGCACCACTCCTGAAATACTCTGGTCTCCTCTTTAGGACTCAATTTCACATCTCTCTTGTAAGGATGAAGCCTTCTCTGTACACCCAGGAGCTTCTGGATGCAATGTTTTATGTCTTCCACTACTGAAGGGTAATTACTTGTTTCTATTCCTGTTCTCTCACCTTTGCCTCAGAACAGATGCCAAGTAAGCCACTTAGGGCAAATTTATGTCAGCAAAGATCACTTAGCATGACCTTGTTGGGGCTCTCTCTGGGTAACACGGCCACCCCCTGAGAGCACGGGGAGTGCATGGTGTGTTCTTATTTGTCACAGCTGATGGAGGGATCCCTGGCATTCTGTGGGATAAGGGTGCTCACCATTCCACAATGGGTGGAACCACCAATTATGGGTCAGGATTATCCTCCAAGAATGTAGGGATGCCTACTTGGGGAAACTCTCCCTCATCAAGGAAAACTCATCATCGGCTTATAAAAAAATCCTGGAAATTTCATTTAATGCTTGAGAAACCATCAGTCATTTAATCAGTGCAGGAGAATTAGGATTCCTGGAGAAAAAGGGTCACACTGCCATCAGTCCAGCAAGGCCCTCGGTCCTCTGTGATGAGGAGTTGCTCCTTGGGCAGCATTTTCCCAGGTGCTCAGGCAGTTGGCTGTTCATCCTGTCCTCAATAGGTTCTCTACTTCCAGAAACTTACTCTTTAGCTCTCCGGCTGGTGATCCATTCCTTCCTCGGTCCTTTGCCACGTCATTGAGGAGGGACCCCTGGTTTTGCTCTCCCCATCCATCTCAGGTCACATGACTCAGTTTCCTGACCCACCAGACCGACTCGGTGACTGATGATGTCTCAGCTTGTCCTGGAGCTGCTTCCAGTCCTGCCTCCAGCCACACAGGACTGATGAGAGAGGTGCCCTTCCCACCCGGCATCTCTCCGTCGGGTTCAGTGGTACACAGAGCCCAAGTGCATGATTCACATGGTTCCATGTGCTCCTGACATTTAGATCCTTTTGCTCCTCTTGTGGCATCAGCCTGGAAAGCCTTTGTCCTTTCACTCCAGAACCTTGCATGTTCCACCCAATGTGCCAAGTGGCCCCTCTTCCCACCCTCACCCAAACCCAAGCCCCACCACAGTTTTATTCATATATGCTCTTATGTGAGATGCTCACTGACTCACACCGAGAAACTGACTTCCACAATAACTGGAAAGCAGCTTGGGATGGGTCACACAAAACTAAGTTCTTCAAAAGACCGCCCATGCGGTGCACAACATGGGAGCCCAGACGGTCACTGATGACCTGGATTGAAGGAACAAATTTACACACTTACTAAACGTCTGTTATTCTTAGCCTTTGTGATTCGGGGGACAACCTTGTCTCACCTCATGATGTTACTGGATATTTGAAAGCTTGACTGTCTCAAATGTCTTAGGATGGGTAGAACCGGCTAGAAGAGGAAAGCTGAGAGAACGAGCGATGAGTTCATTCCTGGGGTGAAAAGTCTCTTGGGCTTTGTGAGCCTAGAAGCCACAAGCTTTGTGGTCCTGGCTCTGAGGACAGATTGCTGATTCCGGGGGGATTGTGTGCACACATACCCCTGAGCTCTGTGATCTGGGAGCACCCATGAAGAAGGTCTCCTGGGATCCGAACCAAAGAATGGCCTCCGGGATGGGGGTTCGTGGCACACAGCAGCTGAGAGCAAATGCCAAGGAAGCAGGTTTTCTTTACTTCGAGTTCCACATTAAGAAGGGTGCTTCTCCGGTCTCCTGGCCGTGCCTGTTGTATGCTGAGCCCTGGTCGGTAAGATATTCCGGTTGAGGAGGAGAAACAGAAGGTACCTCCAGAGGTTAGTTGTGTTTTCCTTTGTCAGAAGACAGAAACTGCCAGGTGACTTAGGGAGATCTGAGATGTGTAGAAAAAGATGACTTTGCAGAGTGGTAAGTCATCACGGCTGAGCCGTGACCCCTCTCTCAGATCAGGGCCCACGCTATTTGGGCTTCCCAGCTACAGAGCATTTCAGGCTTGTCGCTTTACAGGAGGACCTGGCTTGCCAGGCCACGCCTTCCCTGCTCTCTTCTTCCATGGTTGTGTGTGCACAGATCTGTAACTTGGGCAATTCACTTACTTCCACATAATCTTCATTAGATACTCAGTATGTGTTCGCCACTTTTATATTCGCTATTTCACTGATAAAGGAGTATGATTCACACACACCCATTGCCTATCTGAACAGTAACCCCCTCCCCCACCAAACCAACTTGCCAGAAAGTCTGGATCTATTTGGAAAATGTCTTTGTTCTTCCATTCTGTACTTTTTTGCCCATTTGTGATAGTTGTGGAAGGCAGGAAGACACTTTTTGCCCTTTTGTTTTGGCCAAAAACACCTCTACTGACTCAAGGGGCTCTGTCGTCATTAAAACCACTTCCTCTGTTAAATGGGTGTGCTTCTGAGGTCAGCCTGAGAGGATCTCTGGATATTCTTGTGAGAATGGGAAGGAGGGAGCATGTTCGGGGGGGCCCCCTGGATGCACCATGGAGTGGCTAGAGTGGAAGAAGGGATGGCCAAGGTGTGGAGCCGGCAGGGGAGCGGGGAGGCGCAGGGCAGAGGCCCTGTGCTCACATCTGGGCAGGAGGATTGCTGGTCTGCTGGTCCCAGGAGCTGCTGTGTACTGAATGCTGTGCCCCCCAAATTCTCACAGTAAAGATCTAATCCTTAATGTAATGGCATTGGAGGTGGGGCCTTTGGGAGGTGATTAGGGGAAAATGAGATCCTGAGAGTGAGGCCCCAAGGTGGGACTGATGCCCTGAAACCAGAGCCCTCTCTCCACCCTGGGAGGGCCCAGTGAGGAGGAGGCTGTCTGCAGGCTAGCAGGCAAGCTCTCAGCAGACACTGAATCTATCTGCACTACCATCATGGACTTCCCAATCTGTGGTCTTCTGGCATGGTGGCCCGAAAAGACTCAGGCAGGGGCCAGTTGAAAAGAAGCTCCTGGAATAAGAAAGATTCTAAGGATGAGGACAAACAAGGAGCCTATGGATGGGGCCAGGCTGTCTACAGAAGGGCCTACGAAGAAAGGCAGAGCAGAGAGGACCCTGATGCTGAGAAAATAATGTGGCTGAGAATCTTCCAGAAGGAGCCACATGGAACCAGAATGGGGTTGTGGTTTTTCTACATCTTTGACTCAGTTGGATCTAAAACAGGAAAAATATTTTAAGGTGTGTTCAGGTTCCAAAATCACCATGGTGAAAACTTGGAAAACAGGTTAAAAATTAATTAGGGGACATTCTAGAGAGATCATCTCTCTAACTCAGAGCCTAAGAAGGACCTCATTCTCTTCAAAGACCTTGAAACCAATCAGGTCACTGATACGTGCGTTTTGCATCCCCTAGGATGGAGCTCATACACTGAGGCCCTTTCAACCCATGACCGACCAAACACAAATGGTGACATTTTCCATATACAGTCTTCTCGCCCTTGTTCCCAATATCTGCATCTCAATCCTACAGCCTTTCCAAAAACATTTCCTCCCTGAGCTGAGAGAGCTTTGAGCAGTGATAAAATGTTGACAAGTAAAACCATGTCTGATATTGGGACTCATCAGAAAACCCTGGATGTACTGACCCCAGGCCATGGGCCAGTGTGGCTGTTGACCTCAGTGTCCATTCAGAAGAGAGTGATCAATGTGAACAGTAACCACAGCGCCTCATGAATTCTCTCCTGACATGAGATGCACCAGAGAAGGCATGATGCTGACATGATCCTTCCTGTTTAGTTACCATCTTCTTTTTTGGCCCAAATTGCCATAGGCAATCTTAACATGTTGCACCCTAAGTTAAGATAATAACAAAACCAAGGGGTGCCTGCGGGCTCAGTCGGTTGAATGCTTGACTCTTGATTTCAGCTCAAGTCATGATCTCAGGGTCGTGAGATCAAGCCCTGTGTCAGCCTCCATGCTCAGCACGGAGTCTGCTTGTCCCTCTCTCTCGGTTTGCCCTCTTGCTCGCTCATGCACACTCTCTCGCTCTGTTAAATAAATAAATAAATAAATAAATAAATAAAATATTTTAAAAAATAGCAAAACTAAAACAACTGTGTGTTTTTGCTTTCATGTTGTTCGTGTAGGTTGGTCTGTCTGGATGGACCTTCCAGTAACCAATGGTTATGCCCAGAACCTCGACACCTACTTGGCAACAAACTCTATCTCTTTAGAGAATGAGAGCACACAATTTTTCTGTTTTTTTTTTTTTTTTAATTCCTACCATCACTCCTTCCTTCATTTAAATTTGCCAAGAGTTGATTCGAGGCAGAGATGAATATGTGGTACTCATTCTAAACAGTGGAAGAAAGAACAAGACAATTCTCTACTATCTGTTTTTGAGATTAGTGAAAGAAAGTGGAAAAAACTTGGTTGGTTTCTTGCAAATCTTACAATGTCCTCCCTTCTCCTCACCTGGATAGGCACAGGTGTGTGTGTGTGTGTGAGAGAGAGAGAGAGAGAGAGAGAGAGAGAGAGAGATCTAGTGTCTCCTTCCTTCCTTTCATCCTTCCTTCCCTCCCTCCCTTCTTCCTTCCCTCTTTCCTTCCCTCCCTCCCTCCTTTTTTCTTTCCTTCCTTCCCTCCCTCCTTCCCTCTTTCCTTCCTTCCTTCCTTCCTTCCTTCCTTCCTTCCTTCCTTCCTTCCCTCCCTCCTTTCCTGTCCTTCCTTCCTTCCTTCCTTCCTTCCTTCCTTCCTTCCTTTCTTCTTGCCTTTCCTCCCTTCCTTCCTCCCTCCCTCCCTCCCTCTGTCCTTCCTTCCTTTTATTCTTCCTAATTTGGCATCTTCATGGAGGCTTACCAGGCCCGGGGAAAGCCTATTCCTGCTGGCGACAGGAAGCATCATTCTCTTCGCCGCTAGTAGCCCAGCCCTCAGTGCTCAGGGTTCGCCTAGCAGCAGGAACCTCATACCCGCTCCTCTCTCCCAGCTGCTGCATTCTGTGCAGCTCGAAGAGCCCAAGACTGAGGGGGCAGACAGTGAGGGCCTGGCGGTGAGGTGGGCCTGGCCTCAGCTCCTGCTGGGACCGCGGTTCAGGGTGCTGCCCCAAACGCAGGAGGAAGAGCCCGCCAGGGCCCTGTGCTTTTCTTCTTCTCCTGTTGAGGACACCATCCATCCTGTGGGATGAAGGTTTCACCTATGACCTCATTTAACCTTAATTCCCTCCTCAGGGGCCCCATTTCCACATGGGGGTTAGGGCTTTAACCTATGAATCTGGGGGGACACAATTCAGTCCCCAGCATGCAGTGTGCTGGAGGAGAGGACTTTCGGGTGTCCAAGGTCTGGGAATAGTCTTGAAGGGCACAGAAGAATGACAAAGCACAGCACATTCCAGAGCTATTGAGCTCACTCAAAAGTGAGAGAGAGTTGAAGCTGAACAAATATTTGGTCCATTTCCCCTCAGGCATGAGCCCAAGTGGAATGATGGGATATTTAAGTGTGTCCCAGCTATAGAAGACAAATACACCTACCTGACCCATCTGCATTTATAGGAGGCATCCTCCAGGGCAGGCAGCTTTGTGACCTCCAAAGCCGGTGGGAAGGCCTGGTGTCCCACTTGATGGAGCCGTGGGGGCCAAGGGCACTCAGTGGTGCACAGTCCTGTGGTGGAATGAGCCAGAGGATGAGGCTCGTCAGGGAAATCACGGAGACAAACGTGGCGTGCACATTGATCTGGATGGGTTTGCTCCTGATTTTCCTGGGGAGACTGGCATGCCCTGCTCAGGCCATGAACACATGGTGACTACCAGATGCGCAAGCAAGGCAAGCAGAAACATGCTCCTGGCCCCTCCCGCTCCGGGCCGGCTTCCCCCAGGGGGCTTGCTGGGGCCTGACCTCCTGCCAGCGCTCCGCACCCACTCGCCTCTTAGGCACAGGACACCCAGGTGTTGTTGAGTCTCTGTCCAGACTTCAGATGAAAGCCCTGAATTTGCAAACTCACTTGAAACCCTCTGGGGTTTTTAGACCCCAGCTGGGGAGTCAGCTGTCTGGGCCAGTCATCCAAACCCCTGAGGTCAGAAGAAGAAATCTTCATCACTGTGAGTCACAGGCTGGATGCTGACACAGGCGGGAGCTCCGGGAGCCTCTGCCCAGGCCAGGCACCATGGGAGGGAGCCAGGTGGCTGTGGGTGAGTCTGGCAGGCACATGGGCCTGGTACGGCTCCTGTCGAAGACCCTTGACAGGAGGACACTCCGCCCTGCTTTTGGTCTCCCCCCTTGCAGGTGGGCTGGTGGCCCTGGATACCCGGGTCCGGACTCACTGCCTGGCCTCTGGGAGAATTATAGGTGGGAGTTCTGCTCTGCCCACCACTTAGAGTCTGTGAGTATCTGAGTGTAGGTGTAAGGATTTCGATGGGCATTGCCCAAACGATCCTTACAAACTCCCCAAGGCCCTCTTTTCTCTCTTCTAATGCAGGGCAGGAGGATCTCTTTCCCTTCCAGTCCAATGACGTGGGCTAAGATCCTGTTCTCGGGGCTGATTCATGACCTCCAGTAAAGGATTAGTTTAATCATAAGTAAAGTAGAAAGGCCAGCATCTTAGAATTTCTGAGAACCCTGAAAAATCTAAGTCCTTTTTTTTTTTTAAAGATTTCATTTATTTATTTGACAGAGAGACACAGCGAGAGAGGGAACACAAGCAGGGGGAGTGGGAGATGGAGAAGCAGGCTTCCCACGGAGCAGGGAGCCCTACACGGGGCTGGATCCTAGGATCCCGGGATCATGACCTGAGCTGAAGGCAAATGCTTAAGGACTGAGCCATCCAGGCGCCCCTCTAAGTCCTTTTTTTATGGATAATGAAGCCAACAGCCAGATAGGTGAAATGACTTGCCCCAGGCCATGCTGGGGGAGCCTTGAGGGAAGGGGTCTTATGCACTGTGCCTGGCACACAGCCCATGTGAGATGGTGTGGCTGTTCTGAATTACTCACTTCCTTCTCGGCAAGAGCGGGGACCACCCTACAGCTGTCCTGGGCCATGCAGGTCATCCCTGCCCGAGTCACAGGGACTTCACCACGAGCCTCGCTCTGTGTGGACAGTGGGGCGTGAGCACAAGGGGCGCCATGTCCCTTCTGCGAAGAAGCAGTAAGAGGCCGCTGCCATTCCTGGTGGCTTCTGACAGGTTTCCCACTGCCCTAAAGACAGCATGTCCTTGAATGAATAAAAAATATACATAGAAAACACATTTCGATGCTGAAATTAACGGTATTCTATTTCAGAGCTGCTTTCTATTTGGCCTTCCATTCCAGTCTCTTGCTACAACATTTCTTGTAAAGGATTTTGCAAACATTGCAGAATGAGGTGCTTTCTCTTCTGTCTACCGGATAGCCGCCGATTTCGCTCCTGAGATTTAAAGTTTGCCATCTGAAAAGTGAGGATGAACCACAGCGTCTGTCTGTCAGCCCAGAGGGGCTCAGTGGCTGGGCTGGCACTCCCTCCGGGACTTAGGGTTGAAAACCATTCCTGGTTGTCACCAGCCTTAAAAAAGCAGCCTATGCTTTTTTTAGATTCCACAGATCAGTGAGATCATATAGCATTTGTCATCTCACTTAGCATAATGGTCTCCGGGTCTCTCTACGTTGTTGCAAATACCAGGATTTCTTTCTTTCTCATAACTGAACAGTGTTTCATTGTATATATATGTACCTCATCTTTATCCATTCATCCGTGCATGGACCCTTGGGTTGTTTGCACATCCTAGCTCTTGTGAATAATGCTGCAATGAACATGGGGGTGTGGGCTTCTTTTCGAGATCCTGTTTCCATTTTCCTTTAGGTAAACACCCATAGGGGGAATTGCTGGGTCATACGATAGATCAGTTTTGTGAGTAGAATGGTGGTTACTAGGGCCTGAGGGCTGGGGGCAAGAGGAAGATGTTGCGTAAGCGTACACACTTGCAACTAGTAGATACCCAAGTCCTGGAGACCTAGCCCACAGCACAGCGAATACAGTGAATATGGCAAACCACTCTTGCACGTGAAGGAAGGGACAAGAAGTTCTGCGTTTGGAGGGTCAAGCCCAACGTCTGGCATTTATGAAGGTCGTGGGCAGGAAGCCAGGAAGAAGCAGAGAACACCAGCGGGGCGGGGGACAGGCCTGCGACGGTGGGCGGGGGGGGGGCCGGCGGGGGAGAGGCTGGCCTCCTTCGCTGGAGAAGAGCAGACTCGAGGAAGCCTCCCTCCTAGTCCTGGGAGGCATGGCCTTGTGACCACACAGACACTGTCATCTCGGCCGCCACATTGCAGATGAGTGACATGCAGAATATTTGGGGAGGGGGCAGGGAATGACCCAGGAAGGTACAGAACACAGTTCTGGGATGCTGGGGAAGTTCCCTTCACCTCCTAGAGTGTCTCTGCAGAACTTTGTTGCTGGGGCTGCCGAGCTGGGAGCTGGAGGGTTTTTATCTCCAGGAGTGCTGGGAGGGTCAGGTGGTACTGGATGGACAGACGGAGACAGACTGGGTGACTGCTGTGTGCCTGGCTTATCTGGCAGGGGCGCCTCCTCCCCGTAGCTGTGCTCAGCCTGGAATTCCTGGGGCCTGAGTTCGGTCCGAGTCGCATGGCTCCCGGGGCTTGGTGACGTCACCCCTTGGTGTGATTCTGCATCTGGGGGACTCTGGAGAGGCGAGCCGGGTAAAGAAAAGGCTCTCTGTGGCTCGGCCATGGCCTCTGCAGGGAGCTGGAAAACAAGCAAGGAGAAAGGCCACCACAGCCACTGGGACAGGGGAGGCCTAGTCTCCCCAAAGCAGACTGCATGGCATCATGGGAACCGTACAATCCGCCCTCCCTGGATCGTCACCCCGTACCCGGGATCCTGTCAACCCAATCCTTTCCCATTTTCCGCTGTCACCACCCAAGGCCAGGGCAGCGTGGATCACACGGAGATGCCTCAGCAGTGGGGTCAACCAGACCCCTGGGTTCCAGAGCCCAGAGAGAAGCCCCATGAGCTGTGCTTCCCAGGGTTGGCTCCTCCTCGCTCAGCCCGCGGGGCAGGCCCCAGAAAGGGAGACAGTGAGTGGGGGGGCGGCTGGGGAGCCACTCATGCCTCGAATACAGACATTTCCTACGAGGGGTCGGTGGGGGGATCCTCCCTCTGCATGGATTCTGACTTCATCCCCACAGGACCTGGAAGTTTCGCACCTGGAACTTTCTTCCAGTTCCAAGTACTGAGAATCTATTGGGAACACACATTTTCAGGAGAAACTAACTCAGGTTGTTGGGGAAAATCCCACCTCCCATCACTCTTAAGAAAAGTGATTCTCCATGGGCTAGATTTTCCCAGGGCACTGGGGGGTGGGAGGGGGTAGAGCAGGGTTCCAGACACAGAGTAGATGACTCTAGTCACTGCCCGTGTATCCTGCCTCTGCAGAGCCCCCAGGCTCCCGGGCCACCCACCGCAGAAGCAGGGGCGTGCACCCAGCCCGCAGGGGCCTGAAGACAGTGGTGCTGACAAGAGGAGCCCCACGGCCTGCACGGATGGAGGGGGGGCTTCCAGGGGCCGGGCTGCACATGACGGGGAAGCCAGGACTCGCGCCACGGTGGATGGCCGCGTGGGGTTTCACACACCCGCACCCGTCTCTGTGCTTGGCCTGCAGCGATGCTACATAAACATCAAGGGACATGCAGCCTGCACTATTTTGGAGCTCACGTTGGCAGCATGGAAATGAAGGTTCTGGTCAGGGACTGACACAGACACACAGGGCAGGGCACCCGCCCCTTAAGGGCACGTGGCAGGCCAGGCTGGGGGACAGACCTAGAGCAGGACACACGCAGGGGAAAAAGGCTGACCAAGTGCTGGGGCCGTAGGTGCCCAGATGGAAGGCTGCCCCTCTCTTGTCCTACCTCTTCCCTCGCTGATGGGAGCCAGGCTCCCCCTCTTCTGCCTGTCTCTGTCCCTGTGATACGTCGCTTTGCTGTTTCCCGATGGAACATGAAGTCCTCAAGGGTAGAACCACGTCTGCCCATTTTTGCCCCCTTCCCACAACTAGACACAGATGTCCAGTGAAGGGTTTCTGAGAACAGTACTGAAGGATTATTGGAAATCTGTTAGAAGGACGGAGGTTTGGGAGGGGCCCCCTTGCCTTGGTGGATCCACAACACCCTCATGTGTTGGGACGAGCTGCCTGAGTCCTGCAGAGTCCCGGCTTGGTCTCCTCTGGCCGTGACACCGGGAAGCACTGCGTCCATTTCCAGTCTCACCTTCCTTTCTGTGATTCGGGATTAGGATTCTGTTCCCCGCTGGTGGGGCCATGCGCTAGTGGAGGCGGGGTAGGCTTGCTGAGCCGCATCAGCAGCTGGGGTTGTCTGAAGGCCCAGCGGGTTTGGAGGGTGAGTGGGACGTTCCATGGTGCGCCATGTGGGCTGTTTTAATCCAGGCCAAGGGGAGTGGTGTGATGGATGATGCCACACGGTGACATGCTGAGCTATGGTTCCCACCTGCTTGGTCAAACACTAGACTTGATGTTGCTATGAAGATATATTTTATATATGATTGACATTTACTGGTTAAATTAATAGACTTTGAATAAAGCTGATGATCCTCCATAATGTGGGTGGGCCTCACCCAATCAGTTGAAGGCCCTAAGAGCAAAGACTGAGGTGTCCCTGAGAAGGAGGCATTTGGCCTCAAGACTGCAATGCAGAAACCCTGCCCTCTTTCCAGCTTTCTGCCCTGCAGAATTTGGATTTGCCAGCCCCTATAACCCTGTGAGCCAGATCCCTAAAATAAAGCTCCCTTCTCTCTCCGTGGGACACCTGTTCTTTCTGTTTCTGTAGCAAACCCTGTCTAATAAAGCAGGAATCACAGGGTCAGGGGTCGCCCTCGAGTTAGTTGTGGCCCAGGGAAACTGTCCACACTCAGGTTCCAGTGGAAGCTGCAAAAACCTCAGTCCCCTGGCTGGGTGGCCCCAGCGTCCTGCCCACCCCCACACTGGCCACCTCCATCCCCGGTCACCTGCTGTCTTCCCTGTAGCCTCCTTATTTAGGGGCACTTCATCCTCTGACCTGTTCCAGCCCCAACTCTGTCCCTGGACCAGTTCCCCGCCTCCATGCCAGCCCCCGGATCTCAGGCACAAAACTCATGAGGAATCAGAGCAGGTCAGAAGCAAGCAGTACAATATAAAATTTATTATAAAACTTCAGCAAATATAAATATCCAGGTGCCCATTCGGAATGGAGCCACGTGGTAGGAAGGACAATGCAGAGCAGTACCAACACTGCGTGGGGTGTCGGGGGCCTGTGTGCAGCTTCATGTGGAAATGCTGGCCTTCTTTCTGAATGGGTCTTACAAAACAACCAAAATTCACGGAAAAAAAAGTTCAAAAACAGCACAACACACGCAAAGGAAGCATGGGCTTCTGAAGGTCCCCACGTCCGCGGACGTCCGCCCGGGCAGGACAGCCAGTGGCTCATCAGGACGGCAGGGGTGTGGCGTAGCTGGTCGCTCTCTGATTCTGGTATAACCTGTGATTCTGTCATTTCAGGGAGAAGCATTAAGGAACAGGTTGGAGTAGAAACGCTCGTTTGTCCGTAACAGAGAAGGATAACACGTAGGCTATAAAAGTTCTCTCCCCCAGCGTGTGAGTCTGAAAGGGACCAAAGCACCATAGCAGGACTTCATGTTCCCCGTTTCCAGAGGCAAAGTCTCCAATCGGGACACGGAGTCCTTAGTCCAGTGTCCCCCCTGGCAGGGCAGGCGCCCCTTCGAGGGGCCCCCCGGCTCTTGTCCCAGCAGAGAGAAGTGGGGCTCCCGGGGTGGGAAGAGGGGGCCGTGGGGACACCTGCTGGGAGCTGTCCCACCCAGCTCCTTCTCCAGAGGGAGGCTGGTTAGTCCAGACCTGGGGCAGGGCCTCGAGGTGGGAGGGAGGCTGGTGTACGTAGCCGCAGATCTTTTGTACATGTTCCTAATGTCATGGCATTTCCTTCCTTCTCCAAAGCACCACATACTTAGCATTTAGCAAGTTCGGCTCCTTCTGTCTTTTGACTTGATTCAGCTGAAGTACAAGTGATGAGCATGACTCGGGGTCTGCAGAGTGGGCCCTCCCGCCTGCCTCCATGCTTCACCTGAAATGTGTGCGCATGCGTGCCCAGGCATGCCTTCAGACCCACGATTTGCACGCGTGCACACACTCACACAGACACACGCACACACTCTCTCTGTCCCATCAGAGAGCCAGACACAGCTCTTCTTCTTCTCCCAGCTTGCATCCTCCCGGCCGCGTTCCGATGCACAGCGCACAGCTGATGTGGGCTGAAGGCACAGCACCTCTACTCTCCGCCCTGGGCAGGGCCACCCGGGCCTCACAGGTTGGAGGTGGAGCACGTCTTGCAGCACCGATCCCCATAGAACTGGTGACTGCACATCCCGTGCTGGGGCACCAGAGAGCACCAGGGGAAGTGGTCTCTGCAGAAGCCATCTGAAAAGCACAGACGCCGTGTTAGCCGGGGCCCCAGGCGGCGGGGGCATGGCTCCGAGGCTGCGGAGGGCGGCCCTTCAGGGGAGAGGCAGCCCTGTGTAAGGGGCTGTTTCCACAAAGCCCTCCTTGGAACGTCCCTCAGGACGTTCTGTCCTCCCTTCTGTGCGGCACCTGCACACTTAGTGACGCTGGGAACGACGGTCCAGCCTCCTGCCACCGAACTTCAGTTGCACGTTCTCTGAAAGAGACAGAGACCCCAACGCCAGGGCTCTCTAACCGCGGGCACCCCACTTCCTCGGGCCCACTAAGGAACTGCTCCAGACACATGACAGCCCACCCCGGGATGCCAAGGCCAAGCCGAGGGGCTCCAGATACTCACCTTTCTTCTCTGCGATGGGGCAGAAGTGGGTGTTGCAGGCCAGGGAGGTGGTGGGCTTCTGGTGCAAGAAGCAGCCCAAGGCCGGCCGGCCCCCCGCCAGGCACTGCACAGCCCTGGTCTGCACGCCGCCCCCACAGCTGGCCGTGCACTGGGAAAAACACATGCACAGCGGTCATCCGGGGCCCCCAGGGCCCGGGGCACCCTCTCCTCCCCTCCACCCAGACTCCTCAGTGATTGTGGGGAAGCGGACCAGATTCCGGATTAATCCCAGGTGTGGACAGAGGGGGCAAGTACTGGAGGTCTAACATGCTTTTGAGTGGTCCGTGTCTGTTGAACACAAGGAAACTGGAGCATATCTGGGGGTACCAGGATTGTTCCCCAGGTCTACCGGGCTCTGGGGCTGGAACCAGAAACAATGCCCTTCGTGGAAGGCCATCACTCAGGCACCTTTTCGGGACTCTTGCCAGGGAAAACCTTGACAAGCCAACTTCCACAGAGGCACGATGAAATGAAGTCCCTTCTAAACCCCAAGTTCCCGGAGTCTGGATGCCTGCCTGGAGGTGGCCACACCAGCAGCCTGGGCTCGCTGGCATCCTCCCATGGGCATGGCTCTGGAACACATAGGCCCTGGTACTCTAAGGCAATCTAGCACACTGGAACCAGGGCACGAATGAGCCGCACGGCTAGGTCATCCTCCCCCAGCTGCCAGGCTCACAGCCTACAGACTATGTGCGCGGGTCCATCTGAGCTGGATGGTGGGCAAGACATCAGAGAGACGGAGGAGCCCCAACCAGCAAGCAGTGAATCTGTCCAGAGAGCTACTTGAAGTCTTCACTGAATTACGTAAATTGTGCTCCAAAAAGGCTCCTCGTTCAAAAATGTCAAGAATGTAGGCAATTAAGGAGCACCTGCAAGAAGAGGGGGTCAGATAACATTGCAGTCGTCTGGAGCGTGCTGGGGACGCTAAATCCTGTAAAATGCAAGGATAGATCTGTGCAGAACCGGTATATCCACGGCACAGGCTGGTTGCCAAAATGTACAAGACGGCACGCCAGACCCCCCTTCGAGCAAGTGCAGTTAGCCCGCCACGGGCTGGCTTTCCACAGCTGAGGTCAGCCTGCAAGGGAGAAGCCCGCTGCTCTCCTGCTTCTTTCCCAGGACCCGCTGTGAGCAGGGTCCCCGGAGGTGAAGACGCAGGGCTCCCGCTGATATGCACGTGGGTCTGGAACGTTTCCGTGAGGCCCACCCCTTTCTCTTCAAGCCCAACTTCGGTGAAAGTCGTCAATAACTCAGGTTCAATATATGACTGTAGCAATCAGAAAAAGAAGAACGGTGTGGGCAGATCCGCGTCTGGCATCGGAATTCGCAGCCTCATCCACGATAGAGCCCCATGTTGCCCCCTGCCTACTGCACCTCTCCGAGCGGGCCGCCGCAGCACGTTTCCGGCTTTGCACTTGGCCCTCCGAGCCCCTCCCAAGCTACGGCCCTGCTGAGAGCTTGAGGAACTGGCCCGGGGCTCACGGCTTTGCCCGCGTCACATCTGCATCTGTACGCGTCCACGACCTCTCTGCCATTGGCGGAGCTCCTGGCATTGGCCTCAGCCGGGGCCGAAGTCCAGTCTTGCTAACGACGTGTCTCAGTTGAACACAAGAGATCTAGCCATCATTTTGCACCGCTTAAAATCATGAAGAAGTGATTTGATTCTTTTTGTCACAGACTCATTTATTCACAACCTGAATCACTCCCTCCCACGTACCAGGGGCCGATCTAGGCACTGGATGCCGAGTGCTGGACGCAAGGGACTCGCCCGTCCCCGGGATTTCCTGTCCCTCCTCAAACTGCGATCCTTCACGCTTTGTGAAGAGAGGCTCTGGGATTGGATCTGGAAGTCAAAGCCGATGGCGTCTTCTTTAACTTGATGGGGTTTAACGTGAGCATTTTAGGTAATTCTTCCTGTGCATGGCAGGATGCAGGGGGGCAGTGTGCTGCAGAGGCGGGGAACTGCCCTTGTCTCTCGACCTACATGCGGGGACGAGTGCCAGGGCCATCCATCCAGGCCCCATGGCTGATAGCTCCAGCCCAGGTCAGTGGCTCTCGAAGCCGACATGCAGGCCAGCCACCTGCTGGGCCCATCCCAAACCTGTAGCTTCGGCAGCCGGGGTGGGACCTGAGATCCTGCATTTCTACGCACAGCGCTTCAGCTGGAAGCCGGGCCAGGCTCGCAGAGCCACCACTCTAGCTGACCAGAGCTGCGTCGGCAATTACTTTTTCCTCTCATCTTTTAGTTTTCAGAGCCAAGTCCGGCCACATCTAAGTCCGAGTAGAGTGTGCACAGGGCCAGTGTACGATCAGGGCAGCCGGCCGTCTCATAAGGGGGCCGAGACTTCCTGTGTCACTGTCACCTGGCAGCTCGTGGACTGCCTCCCCCACCCCCAACCTGCTTACTTCTGCCCAGGTGTCCCTGCTGCAGACAAGGGAGGACCCGGTGCCCCTCCTCGAGGGGGGCCTCTTCTTGCCTTCAGCCCTGGTAGGGCCACCACCAGAGCTCGGCAACATTCGCAAACGTGTTTCTTTACGGTCTGTGTCTCCTGCTGAGGCCCACACTCGCCGGGGGCAAGGATGGCCTGCCGGTGGGCAATTCTGGGTCTTTCTGCTGAGGGGGCAGTGAGGCAGTTCCAGCCCCCCGTGCAGGGGGTGCAGGAGGTGAAGCAGGAGCATCATCCTCTGAAGAGCATCCCCGGGCTGCTCCCTCCATGAACACCAGCCTCTTCCAGGTCCTTGGGCCCCTGCTTTGCCTCTCGTCCTTCAACTACACATGCCTGCCTCCCTCATCCAAGGCCTAAGGCCAGGCACAGCTAAGGCAGGGCCCTTTCCAAGACTGCCCGACTAGGGGGGATCAGCTGTGGTCCAGGGGGAGCGTCCCCCCCCACCCCGAGGTCAGCAAACTGGGTCTTCTTGCCATCCCAGGATTCAACAACTTTGTCGAATGTGACGGCACCTCCTGGGAGCCCTCCGTGCTGACGCCCTCGGAGTCGACCCCTGTGGGTGTGCCAGTCTCAGACTCCCCGGGGGTCTGAGTGGCGACCTGCTAAGCGCACATTTTCCAGAACACTGAAATCCTGAAAACGCTCTCCCTTCTGGACTTCGTCTGTCTCAGGAACAATCCCCGTGCTTTGTTGGACATCCTGGACCAAAGGCGCTACATTTGCTCTGAAGAGGTGACTGGGGAAAACTGATCATCACTCTTAGTCATTATCAGAAATCCAAAGAGATATATTTTCAAAATAATGTCTGCCTCTGGGTTTCTTTTAAATTACAGGGATGACTGTGTGTCTCTGGCCCGACGGCAAAAGGCTGGGGATGCCTGCTGCTCTGTAGCTCCTGGCTGATGGTTGGCTGGCTCTATTCAAAGGCTCTATTCGTGCCCCCCCCATTCACGGGACCCACGAGTGCCAAGGGCTTCTTGCAGGGCAGGCTCAGCCTGAACTCAGGAACAGCTAGTAAACAAATCCACTTTTATTCCTGAGAGTCTGAGGTCTCATACCTTCCTTGTCCCACTGTGATGACATCTCTCCCCTCCGGGGAGACCCATGAACGCTTCTCCCTTTTTGTCTCCTTCCTGGGGCCTGGGGGGGCGGGGTGCTCTCTCTCCAAGTCTGCAGCTGCTCCCCACCGGAGCACTCCCCACTGTCCCCGAGACCAAGGTCTCAGGTCAGGATGAGAGACTACAGCCCTCAAGGGCCTCATCATTACAACCTCTGCTCTAAATAAACATAAACGCAGCTGGGAGTTTTTGTACAAATTTAATGGCTTACAAATAGAAACGCCCTCGACTCGGGTGGCATGTGCTGTGGCCCTTATCCAGCAGTGTCAGCAAGAAGGTTCTTGTCTCCCTGTGTCCACCCGTAACTGCAAGACGAAGATAGCAGATCAGCAGCAAATTCTTAGAGGTGGACAGGCAACTGGACAGCAGGGTGCAGGAAGCCTGTGTGTTCTGTGTGCTGCTGTGTGCATGCCTGTGTGTGCATGCCCGTGTGTGTGTGTGTGCATGTCCATGTGTGTGTATGCCCTGGTGTGTGCATGCCTGTGTGTGCATATCCTTTTGTGTGTGTGTGTGTGTGTGCATGCCCATGTGTGTGCGCATATGCCCTGGTGTGTGCATGTCTGTGTGTGTGCATGCCCGTGTATATGTGTGTGTGCATGCCCATGTGTGTGCATGCCTGTGTGTGCATGTCCGTGTGTGTGTGTGTGTGTGTATGCCCACGTGTGTGCCAACCCTGGTGTGTGCATGCCTGTGTGTATGCATACCCATGTATATGTGTGTGTGCATGCCCACGTGTGTGCATGCCCTGGAGTGTGCATGCCTGTGTGTGTGTGTGTGCATGCCCATGTGTGTGCATGCCCGTGTGTGTGTGTGAGTGTGCGCCTGCGTGGGTGCATGCCCGTGTGCACGGATGCCCATTGCTTGTGTACATGTGTGTGCCCGTGGGCATGTGTGTGAGTTTGACACAACTTTAATCCGACTCTTGTCATAGCTGCCATATTGATCATCAGCGACATGGCTCCTTGGCCCTCAGAGCCTCTGGGTTTCCAGGTCAGGGGTGCACGGTCCCGGTGAAGAACCCCCGGAACAATCCGGAGCCCCCACACTCCCGCACCGAGCACACACTCCCATCTCTGTCACGTAGAATCAGACAGTCCAACAGGTGTCACCAAGTAAGCCATTCCCAGACCAAATTAGCGTGTGAACCACCTGACGCTAAGCCCAAATGACCAAAATGATTTAAGTCAGACCTACCAGGCAACCCGCCATGAAATGTGATAAGCAAAGCCATTTAAATCAATAGAAACCCTAAAGATCACATAACAGCAACCATGATCTTTCGACTGTGACAAGAATAAACCTGTCTGGGGGCAGAGTTCAGCCAGGCACAGGCCATGCATTACGGCCCCACAATTTCCCACAGTTCGGGGATCCAGAGTCGTGAGTACCAGCGCTTACAGCAAACATAACCCTTTGAGTTATGACTCCCAAAATGGTATAGTCTCAGAACGTAATAGATGAGTCACGCTGGATAAGAACTTCAGGCAGCTTATGATAAAAATGATTTCTTAGACAAACACATTGAATATTTCAGACTGGAGAAAGCTATGCAAGATGTATTTTCGGTTTTGGGTTAAACGAAATGATGATAAACCTCTGTTTTTCTAAATTTTCCCAAAGTCTCCAAATGAAGCACAGTGGGCTGAACGCTGGCTCAGCCGGAGTCTGGGGAGCTGCCTCAGCTTCGGGAGTCTCAGTGTCCCTGTTGACAGAGGGACAAATGTCTCGGGAACCACCTCTATGTGCCTCTGACACACACTTCCCGAGGGACAGAGAAAGTACGACCTATGTCCCAGAGAAAACTTGACCCCGCCTCTTCTATCACCCCTTGCTTCATCTCATGGCAAAGACTATGAGCTCACAAGAAAACAAAAGGGGTTTCCCACTTGGGAAAATGTTGTAGTTATTGAGACGTTTTGTCTACTTAAATCAGAAAATGCTTGAGAAGGATATAGTTCACATGCCCCCTACTCCAATTATTTAAGCTGAACAATTTCTCATTTAAATACTTTCGGGAGACGGGCTCATATATTTCTAAATGCAAGTGCTACGTCAGGTTTGAAGATCCACAGAACCAGAAGCTGCGGTGGGCACCCAGAGGCTGGCCGCCACCAAACACCCCTCGTACTCCTTCCCTCTGTCTCCTCTACCTTCATCTTTCACAAAGAGGAGAGTCAGAGAGGGGCTGCCATGTGCAAATGAGACAGAGGTCTTTCCCATGGTTCTGCTCCTCTGGCCCGGCCAACAGACTAGAGAGTCAGAAAATGCTCTCTGCTCCTGTTCACGGGCCTCACTGAGGTGAGCACCCGTCTCTCCCACGCAGACCAGCAGAGACCAGACTCCTTGGGGTCTGGCCAGCAGGAAGGGCTCAGGATGCCTGAGTCCCACACAGCCCTCCGGCCTGGGTGTACCCCGAGAATGAGCAGAAAACGCAGTGGGAGCAAGAACAGTGAGGGGACCCGGGACGGGCAGGAATCAAGGAGCACGGCCAGAGGAGCAAAACCACGGGCAGGGGCAGGGAGGGGAGCCAGGCCCCAGGATGAGGACTGCCAGGAATCCAAAGCGGGAAACGGGGCAAGGTAAGAGGTGGTTAACAACACTAACAAAATTCTTCCTTAGAGTGGAAGGCGGTGTGGACGGAGGGAGGGGTGGGGGCATGGAAGAGCCCGGGCAGGCCTGGACAGTCCGGGGTTCTCCACCCTCTTCCCACGTGGGCAAGGCCTCAGGGTTACTGGAGTAGAACGTACAATCACCGACTTATTCCAGATCCTGTACCTCTTCCGCATTCACACGCATCTCTGGGGGCGTCTGCCCAGCTTTTACAGAAAATAAAACATGTTTTCCCACACTTGATTGGGCTGATGATGTAGAACACGGCACAAAGGCCCTGGAGACCAGCCTTGGAGAGCTGCACCCACACCCAGGAACACGGGCCCCACACCCACTCTGGAGAGAAGGGTCAGGACCTGGCTCAGTGGGTTTGGGGTACACCCTCACAGAAAGTTCCCCACCGAAGCCCCAGCCAGCTCCCAACTCTGCGGAGACTGTCACTCTACCTGAGACCAGGGCGAGGCAAACCAGCTGGCTCGAGGGGGGCCTGCAGCTGTGTGCAGGGGGGGCCTGGGGCAGGGAAGTGGGGCACAGGCGCGTTCCAGTTCCACACCGGGCCGCGGCAGGTGCAAGCACTTCTTGGAGGCCAGCTCTCGGTATTTCCCAGAAACGTGCTTTTCAGCACACCTCAAGAATCTCTTCTGTGTTCCTCTTTCGCACGTAACAGAGCACTAAAAATGAAAACACAAGATGTGAGTGAAAAATATTTCTTTGCTGGCGTCTGTGTCTTTTCTATCTTGCGAGAGTCAAATTGTCTTCTGCTTATATCTGCTTGAACATTAACAGAAGCGTAAAATTTCTATGAGATTTATTAGACCTTGGCATTTTTAAAAGGAATTACAGTATCTATCTTTTAAAAAGGAGGATCTTAAGGCTCAGCGCTTTGGGGCATTAAGTAGGGGCAGGGCAAACATAAACCGTGAAGGGAGTAGTTCTGAAGCTATCATTTGGCTGAAATGTTCAAATGCTGGGTTGCAGCTGATATTAGAGAGTGCAGAAATCTAATACCCGAGGACGAGACCAAACCC